>NC_134828.1:93310932-93910932 GCF_004210375.1 Tachypleus tridentatus
GTGTATAGGTATTCTACCATTAATTATACAGTAAAGAAGTCTCCCATTGATCAGCAGCAAATTTAGGCTTACAGTGTAAAAATCCGGGGTTTGATTCCTCGCCTGGACAGGGACCGTTGTATAGCTTTTCAAGAAACACAAACAAAGAAACAAAAGCATCACAAATGTAATTTTGAACAATCTATGCGAATATATGTTGAAACAGTCACTCATGCACGTGGGCATATTTGAAGTATATACTTATATAAACTAAAAACAATTAAATATAAAGTTGAATGGTACCGGATTTTCTATTAAAATTATTTTTCCTCTTTCTAGGAATGGCCGGAAATTAAACGTTAAATCCATGTTCTAAAATAGCGTGATATTTTGAAACTGGTAAATATACGGTAGATACGTGTACGTTCTGTGAAAATATAAATAGATTTAGGCTAAATGCAGTTTGTAGCCTGGGAAGTTTTCTGGTGTAGTAATTTTGCATAGACACTGTAATCTTCCGCAGTGCCCTCGGTTACTTATTTTTGAACATATATTAGAATCGTGCCTGTTCACAGATAGAAATAGTGGTTTCAACATTCAACACTTCAGTTTGTTTCGTGAAACTGTTTATTGAAAACATTAAAAGAAGTTTTGAAAGTTGAGACAAACAAAACAAAGGATGAAAAATAATTTTATATTATATTTGTGAAGCGATGACCAATATTTTGTTTCGTTTCATTCAGAGAAGGTAAGGCAAAATCATATAGGATAATTTCCCCATAAAATTTTGGACCTATGAACAAAATCCGGTAAATTGAGACCTTTAAATCAAATTTATAATAAAATGTGACAACTTTAACGTATACATTTTAAAGTCTTTGTCTTATTGTCTAGTTTGCATATGCTTTGTTTCATCGCTTTGATATCATTCTTATTCATTGTTAAGTATTTTCGGAACAGAAACGTTGAAATCGGTTGTTTTCATATGAGCACAAAGCTACACAATAGTATTTCTGTGATGTGCCCATATATATCAAAATCCAGTTCTTAGCGTTGAAAGTCTTCTGAATTGCTTATAAGATACTTGGAGGAGGCTTCAAGTAATAAAGTTTGTTTATTATTTTTACTTTTGTTCTCATCATTTCTATATTTATATCATTAAGTAAAACGAGTCATGGATCGTTAGGCTTACAGTTCAGCAAAGTTGTCCTGTCGAACATGAGTTTAACTGATGAGGCTTGTCTAGATTGGTTTCGTTTGGAATTTCACGCAAAACTACACGAAGTCTAACTGCACTAGCCGTTCTTAAATTTAGCAACAAAAGACTAGAGGGAAGGTAGATAGTCTTCAACACCCACCGCTAACTCTTGGGCTATTCTTTTACAAAAGAATAGTGGAATTAACCGCCACGTTATAACGCCCCAACGGCTGAAAGGGTGAGCATGTTTGATATGACCGAGCCAAACTGCATTTAGATTAGAAACCTTTTCTTTACGATATTTGTATTGTGTATCTAGAAACATGATTACAGAGTGTGACTCGCAACCTGAAGATCGCAGGTTTGAGTCCCATCCCACCAAACATGCTCGCCCTTTCACCAGTGTGGGCGTTATATGTAACGGTCAATCCCACTATTCGTTGATAAAAGAGTGTTCCAAATGTATAGGCCCTGCATGGCCAAGCGTGTTAAGGCGTGCGACTCGTAATCTGATGGTCGCGGGTTCGCATCTCCGTCGCGCCAAACATGCTCGCCCTTTCAGCCGTGGGGACGTTATAAGGTGATGGTCAATCCCACTATTCGTTGGCAAAAGAGTAGCCCAAGAGTTGGCGGTGGGTGGTGATGGCTAGCTGTCTTCCCTCTAATCTTTCACTGCTAAATTAGGGACGGCTAGCACAGATAGCCCTCGAGTAGCTTTGTGCGAAATTCAAAAACAAACAAACAAACTAAATGCTTTTTATACAGATAAAGATAAGCTCCTACTGAGATGATATAAAGCACAAAACCTAAAGTTTCCTTCTGAGATTCTTAGGGTTAAGGTTTGAACTAATTTATTAGTTCTACAAAATTACGATGTATTCAAGACATCTTAGCTCGGCGTTCAACTAAATTGATTTTGTCAAAAACAAATATTGCAACGCCCCCATACACAAGTTCTTGTGAGTGACTAATAACCGCTGAATTTCAAATGTTTCTCTCAACTTACTGACTTAAGAAAGCTACTTTTTAGCGTTCTCTTTCCAGCTAATTATAGTAAAGCTCTGTATAAATTAACTAAGAGTAACAAAAATTATGAGTGGTGTCTGGCAAGATTTGTATGAGCTTCGTCTGTGTATACAATTCACATAAATCTAACCACACATGTTACTAACATTTCATCTTTCTTTTTAAAACGTAATGTTAGAAGAAGTGAATATTTTTAGGTTAAAATTAAGTCTGTAATGGCTTTCCTCCAAACATTAGGATAAATATCTTAAATTTGTACGTCGTGCTTACAACTACTCCTCTAAAATAATATAAATCTTAAACACAGAGTCATTTCTTTCAATTAACTTGTGACCAAAACAAGTTACTTAAACAGATCATAACCCATTAATAATACAGAATAACTTTTCGTTAGCTCAGCGGTTAGCCTGGGGGTTTACAAAGGAAAAATTCAAGTTTCGATGCTGCTAATTATTAATTTTTATTAATTATTAATTAATTAAAATTCACGTAAAGAATAAAGATAAAACTATAAGTAATCACAGAAGTACAATTTGATGCAATTACATAGATAAACATATAAAAATAATTTATCTTTCAAACTTAATTCAAATATATAAAATACATTAATCTTTAGAAACTAAGTAATTAAAAAATGTAAAACAATGTGAAATTATTTATTTAAAGAATCTTTTAATATTTTCGGCCGAGAGTTTTGTAATGTTTGTTTGGAATTTCGCGCAATGCTTCTCGAGGGCTATCTGTGCTAGCCGTCCCTAATTTTGTAGTGTAAGACTAGAAGGAAGGCAGCTAGTCATCACCAACCACCGCCAACTCTTGGGCTACTCTTTTACCGACGAATAGTGGGATTGACCGTCATATTATAATGTCCCCGCTACTGACAGGACGAGCATGTTTGGTGCGACGGGGATTCCAACCTACGACCCTCAGATTACGAAGAGTTTTGTAAATCAGGATTTTTTACATCCGAGTGGCTGACCTATTTCCTGAAAATATAAGAGGAACATGTCGAAGGTGGTTAAAGCACTCGACTCGTAATCTGAGGGTCGCGGGTTCGAATACTCGTCACACCAAACATGCTCGTCCTTTCAGCCATGGGGGGGGGTTATAATGTAATCGTTAATGCAACTATTCGTAAGTAAAAGTGTAGCTCACGAGTTGGCGTTAATAACTAGCTTCCTTCCCTCTAGTCTTATACTGTTAAATCAGGGAAGGCTAGCGCAGATAGCCTTCGTGTATCCTTGCGCGAAATTCAAAACAAATCAAACCTATTCGGCAACCATATACGACGAAGTGTCCGGTAACAGGTTTTAAACTCGTGATCCTGGCCACTAAGCCATGCCAGGCCACTTAGAAATGTTTTACGTATTATAATTTATTTTAAACGAGACTCCGATCTAATGCTTTACGTTCGTTACATGTTACTATTTCAAATAACTGGGATTTTGAATTTAGAAGCTAATTAAATGCTAATATGTATCAGATTTGTGATATTTGTCAACAAGATTGCTACACACAGTTATTTTGAAACACAAATATATTTTAATATACAAACGAAGATAAAAGATTTACTTGAACGGTTATTGCTTATAGTTATTAGAAATGATGGTTTACATACAAGTGTTTTACAAACTTACAAACGATGCTGAGTCTTTTGTCTGGTCTAGAACTGAATATTTTATTGATGGTCCAGGTCCACGAGGCGCAAATTAATTCTGACTTGATTTTGTTATACTTCATTTAAGCTAACGACGTCTTTTCTTGCCTAGCCTCACATCGTGTAGACACAAGCTGACTTTTTCCAACGAAGATATTTAATGTCCTCGTAGAAATTCAAATGTCTCAAATTAATTCACTGAAGTTAAACGGTTCATAATGTTCGAAGTTTACGAACATTCCTGGTCCAATTCTGTAGTTTTCCAATTAATAGACGTTAATCACAATTATAGCTTCCTAGCTGTTCAATAATATCCTCCTTCTGTTTCTCGGCTAACTGCTTTTATACGACTCGTGTGAGTTTCAAGGAGTTTCAAAAATGTTTTAGTGGATTTTTCTAAAACAAATAAAAGTAAACTATACTGATACAAGTGTAGGCACTAAAATAAACATATAGTGTTAAATCGTTATAAATGATAAAACATAACATTTCCATTATTACATTATTTTCTTTTCCTGTGTTACATAAATAGGGTGACTTTATGTTTTCCGAGTTTACCAATGATATTCTAATAAATATTTATTGTGTGCTGTTAGTGAGGGTAGATCACATAATTCAGAGGTGAAGGGGTAAATACCTCTAAAAATACCCTTTAAACTTAAGCTCACTATGTGTATTTAAAAACAGTAACCATATTATTAATACAACTTAAAACGTTTATACGGTATTCAATTTGACTAATAATTAGTACACATAACTAAGTGTGTGTTTAATTCAGAATTATTCGCCTGTCAATGGCATAGCGGTATATCTGCAGACTTAAAACTCTAGAATCCAGGTTTTGATATCCATGGGGGGCAGAACTCAGGTAGCCCATTATGTTGTGTTGTGTTGTTCTTAATTTCAAAGAAAAATCTGAGTTCTTCCCGATTTAGTTAAAATAATTATTTTGTACTTTTAATTTTTAGTGAAATGTTGTTGGCATGTCAATGTAGGTTTTGAAAATCAACTTTTTAAGGGGAGTAAAGCAAATAAAGTTATTCAGTTGAACATTTGACGATTTGTAAGAATAGATAGGAATGTAAGAGATACAAAAATAAAACTTGGGTTCTTCTATGTTCTATCATTTTACTGATGTGTTTATTGTGTTTAAAATCTAACATGCATTTGTCTATCGTTTAAAAACACACCTGGATACCACTTAAAGCTTGTGAAAAGTCAAATAAAACGTAGAATGAAATGTATCTACGACCTAAATACAGAGGATTAATTGAACTTATTAAGAAAGAGACGCACAATATAATTTATTGATGTGTTTTCTCAGATCAGTGAAGAAGAACATAGCACCTAAATATTGAACTCGCAAGAGATTCCTTATCATAAGACGAAGAATGATTTCGTGGATAGAACTGTACGTGAATAACAGTGTTAAAACTCCGATATTCGTTTATATTTTTAAAGAATATACACTCCAATAATACATTTCAAACAAGAGGTTCTATAATATTCTCTACAGAATCGAAAAAAAACCCTCACAAGGTGGAACTTTTAGAGGAATAACAGAATAACTTACAATGAAACTGTAACGTTTCCTCCGTCTGGAAAGTGAAGTCTACATTTATGAAATCACATTCTCGAGACCCAAAAATCTGATATAACTTCTAGGACCATTAACAAGTTAAAAGTAAGTGTTTGAAGGTGAAGAACGCTCATCTGTTAGAAGCTTACCTTCCTACCACACTTAAAAAATCATTATCTCTTCACAAGAAAGATGGCCTTATATTGCAAGCTAATGTTTACTTTCAATGTATGGTCGGAGGAAAATTCGTCAAGGTGTATGGTTTGAAAATGACCACTTGTCCTTCGAGAAATATTGAAAATTGGATTTTTTTAAAAATAATAACGGGTAACGGTGGCCATCATGTGAGCACGAATGAAGGTGATAATAACGGGTAACGGTGGCCATCATGTGAGCACGAATGAAGGTGAAATAAATAGTTCAACAGTTTTCTTGAGATATGCAATGATGTTATTATAATTGTCAAGTAACCCTTAGGACCAGTTGTGGAAAATAGTACTTGACAGAAGTCAACTCACGTTGATTAACGGACAGCGAGATTTTCTTTTCTTCAATGCTTTCTGAAATCCTGCTCTTTAGTAAATGCGTTATGTCTACTTTTAAAACATTGCATATGTATGTTTAAACTTAATTAAGATCTCATCTTAGGACATTCTGTTGGTGAATACTTGTGTTTAGGAAGCTGATAATGAATGCTTTGTTAAGCATACTTTTCGTTTTACTTATTTTCACGATGGTATTCGCTCTAAGTGATTTGAATATTATCACAGACCAGTACCGAATGTCATTCAATTTGTACGTCATTGTACCGTAATCTTGATATTGTAGTGAATATATCTGCAGTAGGTGGTCATTGTCATTAATTTTGCTAGATCGTACATTGTAAGCTATTCGCTTCGGTTATAACGTATATAGAATAACTGAGTGAATTAATTTATAAAGGTACGCAGGCAACGAACACATAATTTGTTCCTCTAGTTCAACAAGCGACGGTTTATTTGTGGTCGACATCCGCCTGACTGAGCTTACTAGCCTGTTCATCTAAACGACCATGACGAGACTAATTTCTTTAATGAGACTCTGAATCAGAATGACATCTCAACCGGAAAGAGTTAAGACAACCTAGAAAAACAAAACACATGGTAAACTTCCGCTTTCTCAGATCTATGTAATAAACTGTTCGTAAGAGAACTTTCTGAGCCATCTACTTGACACATTAGGCTGAACCTGAAGACAAAATTTAATTAGAAACCAAAACGGAGTATAAATCTTATAAGTTCACAACAGAATTTTATGAACTATGTTTTAAACACTACTTTTGCATCTCTTTCTGTTTTCGTGTCTTTTCTGGCAGTCGAATTATCAACATTTTTATCTAGGTGAAAGATTGAACTTTTACAAAATTTATCGAACTTCAAAACACCACCCACGTCTGCAGGTTTTCTAACTTACCAGGTTGCGATCTCTTCTTGAATATTACGCGCTATGTTCTATTCTAGCATGGCCAAGTGGTTAGGACGTTTGACTCCTAGTTTGAGGGTAGCGGGTTCGAATTCCCGTTTCACCATATATGGTCGCCATTTTGGTCGTTGGGGGCGTCATAACGTGACACTTAATCCCGCTATTTGTCGGTAAATAAACTAGCCCACGATTTGGATGACGATTGTGATGACTAGTTGTCTTCCTTATGGTCTTTCACTGCTAAATTAAGGATAGGTATCAAAGATAGCCCTCGTGTAGCTTTACGTAAAATTCTAAACAAACCAAATACTATGTTCTACAAATAATTCGTTAAACTACCCTGTTTTGATAAAATAAAATATATTTGAAATTCAAAGAGAGTGTTAATTTTTGTCTAGATGTTCAGTATGTGTGATGAAAGGTGTATTGGAGATCATGTAATAAGTGTGAGAATATATGTAAACGTATTTATATTCTTCGTTTAAATTTTCTGAATTGAAACAACTTGTTATGAACTAATAAAATGCATTATAGATCTAAACAACTGCACTTAACACTCACTGAATGAAAAAGAAATGTATACTGAATTACATGAAAGTGTTAATAAATCATCTTTATTTCCATCACGCTTACCATATTGGGTACTAAGACTAGGGGACAAAAAATGTAAATTTTACAAGGTTGAAGAATTCTTCACATAGGATGGCTGGTCTTTTGAAGAGGTTGCTTTTGAATGTTATTGAGTCAGTAAATTTAAGTGCGTTTGAAAGAAACTTGATAACTATATGAAATAAAAGCGTAGTTTTAAGATGTTATTAAATTTATTAGTTTAGTAGTTTTTGTTTAGTTTAGAGAATGGGACAGCTGAGATTAACCAATGGATCCTCTGTTGTCCTCAAATATTATTTTATAAGTAAAGACAATGGAGTGTACACCACACATAGAGACCATTATTTTCACATGCCATAGTATTATTATGGATATCACGCTGATGATATAGAGCAAGGATAACAACAAAAATAAATGAATGATACATTAGATCGTGTTATACTGTATGAAAAACGTCCATGAACGACGGATAAAATATGTGAAAGATATAAAATGAATGAATGGATGCACCGAAAATTAAGGAAACGAGATAAGAACGGACATGATGTAATAGAACTTCCTCTGTACAACATTACAAGAGGGCGTGTCGAACATTCCGTTTAAGCTTGCTTCGTTTTTCTGTGTTTAAGATATTATAAACGTTATTGCTGTATTTTAATCAATGTTAATATGCCTAATCCTGTTGCCTTCTCTTGCAACTGCTGAAGAAGGGACAAGTTGTATAGAAAAGAAAAAACATGTAAGTTATGGGCCACACGAATATTTGGGTGTTTGTTTGTTTGTTTTGAATTTCGCACAAAGCTACTCGAGAGCTGTCTGTGCTAGCCGTCCCTAATTTATCAGTGTAAGACTAGAGGGAATGCAGATAGTCATCACCTCCCACCGCCAACTCTTGGGCTACTCTTTTAACAACGCATAGTGGGATTGACCGTCACATTATAACGCCTCCACGGCTGAAAGGGCGAGCATGTTAAGCTCGACGGAGATGCAAACCCGGGACTCTCAGATTACGAGTCGCACGCCTTAACACGCTTGGCCATGCTAGGCCTATATTTGGTTGTTCTGATATTGTATAAACAGACTGTACAGTACACGTATTGCTTCCATTAATTAGATCCACAAAATCCTATAGTCATTATAGTCATAATGAGCATAATTAAGTTTATTCCACTTGGCTTATTGTGTACAGGATAAGAAAAATAAACGAAGTAGGCATGAATGAGATGTTGGAAAAGTCCTTTTGTGAAGTTGTGCAGAGGACGTTTAACTATACCGTGTATTCCTACCTCGTTTACTCATTTTTTGGTGCATTCATTATTATGTTTTAAATTTAGAAAAAAATATTTTTTCCATTGTAAAATTTTAAAATGATTTTATCAGCACGTATTTCACAAAGAAGCAGTTATTATAATAATATTACATCTATTCTGTGGCTAGAGTTTTTACAGGTTTAAAACTTTAATTACATGACAGAATTTATATCTGGAAAATAAATGGATTAATAAAAAATCATTAAATAAGTAAATTTCTATTGTAGGAGCAAAACACAGTGCAATATAATTTAATGGAAAGAAAGGTGTCATTTTTGAACGGCCCGGCATGGCTAGGTGGATAAGGCACTCGATACATCAACGGAGGGTCTGGGGTTCGAATCCCCATCAAACAAACATGCTCGCTCTTTCAGCCGTGAGGCGTTATAATGTGACGGTGAGTCCCACTGTGGTGATGACTAGCTATTTTTCCTTAGTAGTCGTAAACTGCTAAATTAGAGACGGTTAACGCAGATAACCCTCGTGTAGCTTTACTCGAAATTCAAATCAAACCTTTTTTTCAAAACAGTGTTAAAGTTATTAACACCCAAATTATATTTAAAATTCAAATTATAATAACCATCATGCATTATCTTGTATTTATTATAATTACAACTTATTTGATATTTATTTGCCCAACTTACAAAATGATCTAAACCGTTTTTTAACAGAGCATCATCTCCTCAACTACTAAAATCCAAGATCTTGATATTATTAGATTAGTTAATTTATCCCACACATTTATAAAGAAAATTTTACAATTCTTTTAGGTAACTCACTGCAAATTATTTCTGAAAATCAAAATACATCAAATATACACACCTCATTAAGCAGTTACCTTTTAAAAGAATATTAGAAGACTTGTAAGACAATATTTCCTGCTTAGAAATACCATGGTGATGGTGAATGTTCTATAAAATTCCAGATTTTGATAAATGACTTTGCTAAACATGTTTCTTCAGATTCTTTAAAACGTTTCCTACAACTGATGTAATATTAATAACCTTGGGGCAATTTTATTACCTTTTTTGAAAAGGAGAGAAACATTAGTTAACCTCACATCCTTTGGGATCTGCACACCATTTAAAAACTTACAAAAATAGTAGCAAGTGGATCAAGCATTCAATTCTAACTTACTTCAAAACTTTTGGAGGAATGTTATCCGACTCAGAAGTCTTATTATTTTTTAAACTTTCCAAGTTTTCAATAAGCTCAAAATTAATGCAAACATATTGTCCGATCTTGGGTCCATTTATCAGTTGTTCAAAGGAAAACAGAATTTAATAACCTAATCATTTCAAAATCATCAGTTACGACCCTTTCTTTATCATTCATCAAGGGTTTGCCCCCATCCTAATCTTTTGTTTACCCTTAATGTTAGTTTCACATTTTAAGTCAACCCTTCTCATTCATTCTCTTTCATGTTCAAATTTCCTGTGTAACCAACTTTCTTGGTTTTCTACAACCTTCTAAATCGACAGTCATACAAGTCATTTCTTTAAATTTATGATACTTTTTTTTAATTTTATCTCTAGTATTGTTTGTGTTTCAAAGTGGGTTTTACTTGCAGTCCCCTTTTCTTTCTATAAGGAATACGTTTATCTTGAATATTTAGAAGTCTATCATAAATTTTTTTCCACATTTAATCAATGCTTTCAAATAACTCTGTGGCCAAATTCACAAACTATCATAATTCCTAATCCCCCACATGCAGCAAAACATCAAACCTAATAGAGTGATAATTATTTGCATCCAAATTTGCTATATTAGAAACTAACAATATATATAAGTAACATTTGTTTCATGTAGATTCTCTGACCAATCCGGGAAAACAACCATCCTAAAGAGTTTCTAAAAACCTTTCTCCTTCATGGCTTAACTTAAGCATTTTCCAATCTACATACGTGAAATTAAAATCACCTATAATTATGACCTCACTTATACATGAAATCTTCATCTTCCTGGAAGGTTTCTCGATAATTTCAGCAGTATCATCTGGTAATCTGTAACACATTCCCACTAAAAGCCTTTCCCCTTTATATCCACTAATAGTAACCCAAAGGGATTCAGTCTCGTTTCTATTATCTTTGATATTCTAAACTCCGAAAGAATGCAACTGACATTTTACATAAAAAGCCACTCCTTTCCCTCTATTTAGTAATTTATCACTATTAAATAACCTACAGCCCTGTATTTCAAAAAAACTTCTGTATTCAAAATCATCTACATTTAATCACGTTTCAGATATTTCCGTTATATCACAATCCTCCATTCCTATCAGTGTCCTAAAGTTATCTATTTTATTCCTTATAGTTTAGTATTATAATAGTAAAAATTAAGCCTTAGGACTACTGCTGTACTCATTTTACATGCTAAATAATTTCCATACATTATATTGTTTTGATTTTGGTTTATCATGGCCCTCAATATTTATTCCTAGCTTAAATCTCCCTTACAGCTGAGTTAATAGCCTTTGCAAATAAACAGACCCTACTTTATTTAAATGTAAACCATCCATTCCATAACATAAGAACACTAATAAGATACATTAGAAATCAAAATATTATTTAAATGTAAATGGAATGAAATACGCTCAAGAAAATATATTCACACAAAAACCTAAACAAATACATAGAAATATACATATATATATATATATACAAGGTAGCATACAGAAACCTCACGTCTGTATAACACATGAACATTTCGATGAAACATAATCTAAGCAAAACACACACATACACATTTTTGCACAAAACAAAATAATTCTTAATACTAATTACCCTATTAATACAAAATACATATATTATACTAAAGATAATTATATAAATATAAAAATCATTTACAATATCTATGTCTACTCACAACAGCCTTAAAACTCTTTATACAAATCTCAAAGTAAGATCTATCTATGGCTTGTGTCTCGATGAAAGATTTCCAGGAAACAAATACAGCCTAAACCGTGGAAGCTGTAAAATAAATGATGTTATTAGTAATAGTGCTCTGAGCCATAATCAAACCATAATGTTTGGCTACACTAATTATTATTTTAAAACTAAATGTCTTGATAATTTGTATTTCTTTGTACTACTTCAGTAGAAAAAGGTACTTGATCCTGACCTTATTGTAACGATTTAAATGCATCATGTAAATTATACAAACTTAGTCATATCCAATATTTGTTGTCATAGACACTTGTGGTTTGTCATGATTCTCACCCAGAATTATCGAAGTAGTAGATGCTTTTGTGTTAGCTATGAAAGATACTTCCTATGGCAGATCAGTTAAGAAGCTGATGTGCCATAGGATTTGTAAATGACCTTTTACCATTGATGGCCTCTTGCAGGTCTTAGAGTGTAATCTGCAACATTAATAAAATGAGGAGCGGATAACTAGTTGACAACAACATAGAAAGAAGTGCTAATAATTAGAAAAGTTAGGAATCAAAATATTGGATGAAATAAGCTCCATTAGGCCAAAAAATGATGTCAAAAGTGTGGCAATGTTAAAGCAGTTCTCTGCACTAAAACGTTTTCAGGAATAGGGTACCAATACAAAAGTGGCAAAGTTTCATGTCAATATGCTTATGTGTATTCATACATAACCTACTTTCTGAATTCAATCCATATTACCTACAGACTACAGTCAGTCCTGACATTCTTGGATTTCAACTCTGACCTAATTATAAGACTGCTCTCTCTGATGTTGTTTCATCTGTCGTGGTAATCTACTCTTATCATCAATGTAAGATACCTTCACCAACTGTCTTTTAATTATTTATCCAACAGATCAAATAAAGGCACGATACATTATGACCACAGAATATTACTCTGCTCCACATGATAAGGAATAAAGGATATGGAGAATGTTCAGTACCCTCGTACACTTGACACATAGCTGATTAATGTGAGGATTGGAAATAAGTTTATGGTCAAAGATAAGACCTAAGAATATTTTTAAACGACCATAGGAAGGGCAACATCACCAGGACAGAGCTCAGAATCAAAGTGTAAACCCCATTGATGGCGAAACTGCATGCAAATGGTTATGAAGAAAGAAAAAGTAGAACCATTTCCTGAGGTCCACTTCAGCAAGTAACTGAAAGCAGTTTGGAACTGTATCTTAATAAATCTTTTGTTCAAAGACCTGTGTGAGATATGAAAGTCGTCAACACAGAGGCCGTTTGCAAAAGCATGAGAAAGTTTTTGAGTACTAGTATTGATTTTCACATTAGAAAATATGACACTCAAGACACAGCTCTGAGGGACTCCAAGTTCCTGTGTAAAAGAAAGTGAAAGAATAGAACCTACGGAGAGCTGAAATCACCAATCAATAAGAAAGTCACAAATAAAAAGGAGCAACTGGCCATGCAACCTATATGAATAGAGGTCTTGCAGAATGCCTTACCTTCATGTAGTGTCATAAGTCTTTACAAGATTGAAGGACACAGAAACAAAGAGTCTTCTCTGAGAAAGGTTCCCCTGTTGAAATTTTCAAAACAAATAAGATGGTTCATGGTGGAGTGCTGTCGATAGAGCCCTCACTGGCTGTGCGGAAAAAAATGTTTGATTCGAGAAACCAAACAAGGCCAGTATTAATTATTCTCTCTAAGACCTTACAGAGACGGCTAGTTAAAGCAATTGTAATACTTTCCAGACTTGCACTAGTATAAAGGGGCAATTATAGTCATAGAGATGATCAGCTTAAAAAAGGAAAGATGTGATCACTCTGCCCAAGATTTGAGAACCAATAAAGTAGGAAAAGAAAGAGAATTGCTGGAAAGATAATCAAAGTTCTCGCTGAGAGGATCTCTGTACATCACAAACGTCCTGGCCAATGGAGAGAAAGATGGAAAAGGAATAGAAAGCATAAAACATGTAGAACTTTTTAATATTGTCCCACATGGTTTTGAAACTGAAAATAGAGGAGATAGTAGTTGTAAACTTAATCCCAAATTCGTTTTGGCTTTGACGTCTGATCTCCTGAGCGTGGGGACAATCCCATTGGGGAAAAAAAACATGGTTGGAAAGTGTGGGATACCTGCAAAAATATTTAAGGCCCATTTTTGAGCTTTTTGTGCCTGCTGGTCATTTGTTGTTAACCTAAAATGACCTAAGAAGGTCGAAACGTTATTCTGTACTTCATTTTAATTAAAGTGCTAATACCCATACCAGCCGTTATGAGAATACATTTTAACTTCAAGTTGGTTTCTCGTCATCACGAAATAGATGATTCAGACTATTTAGCGCTGATATTCTTGTTGTTAGAATTAATGTTATTCAGTTACAGCCTTGTATATTAATTCTACTTTTGATTAGGTATAGTTGCTCATAGTGAATATGCCTTCACAGTATGGGATGGCTGCTAAAGATAGACCATGAAGATACCGCATTACGCTAGTCATTTCACTCATTTTAATTGTAATTAGAATAAAAATATATAGGAAAACTCAATGAAATAAGACCAATCTCATCAAAATCCGCAAACACATCACTTTCTATCGTTGCTATAAAGCAGGACTTCTTCACTGCAATAGAGAATTCATACACAGTTAAATGAAATTGAATCCTGTACTGTTTGTTTCTATTACTTACCAACTACTAAAGGTTTGACTGTTACATTATAATGCCCGATGACTGTAAGAGCTTTCATGTTTAGTTTCAGGTTTCGATATCGCAACCGAAGATCACGAGTTAGCGTCCAAGTTATCGGTCCATGTTAGGCCTGTAGAATCGAAGGTACGAATATTTTAGTAATGATAGTATTGTACCATATTTATCAGTTAAGGGGTTTTGTCAGTTAATATCTGCTGTTAAGGAACTGCTGAATTTTTGATGTTTTCATTTAAAGCTCTGTATGTATGATTTTATTATTTTGATGACTAGTTTTCCTTAGAGTATGAGTTATTTATAAATTTACAAATAATTATTACTCATTTGGGGTAAATGTAAATCATAACAACGTACTTTTCAGACATGCCACACATAGGATCTTTGACCTTTAGCTGTTGTTTTCTACGCCTGCTTGGCCAATTTGACTGTATTTCTAAGATATCATGAAAACAAACTGATTTCACTAAAATCTTCATGTACTGAAAAGTTTTCACGTAGATTATATGATTAGATTAAATTACGATTTTAGTATGCTAACAGTTTCATGTATTATTCACTCTAAAACTTCACTATTTCTTTATCAAATCTTCAGAAAATTTTTTCTTTAATTCTTTTTAAAGAAAATTTCAAATGTTTTTGCAAAGTTTTGTGAACTAAACTGAACCACAGATAGAGATATATTGAATTAACATATATTTAACAATTACAAACAATCAGTAACAGGAAATCACCACACTTACTTAAGTAAGGAAAAGCTTTAGCCTTTACCTTTTTCCAACAGAAATTTCATAGCGTAGTCTGATGAAAACACATAAATATCAGGAACAATAACTCTAAACCTGACATAAAAATTGATGACTCTTCAAGGTCTGAAATACAATTACTGGTTTTTTTTTTTTATGACGAGAAACCCACTTGAAATAAACATGTATTCTCAATACGGCAGATATGGGTATCAAAATTTTAATTAAAATAAAATAGAGAACAACGTTTCGACTTTCTTAGGTCATCTTCAGGGTAACTTTTTTTTTTTTCAAAGTAATCCTAAGTTTACGTCAAATCTAAAATTACATGAAAAAAAAGGCCTAGAAGTCCAGGTTTTAGAATTTTGAGTAGGTTTTAATTGTTTTGACATAATTATGAGAAGTGGACACACAAAAATTAACATACCATGAAAATTGTTTAATTTTTCTTCTACAGTTGTTTAGGTGTTCTCAATCATCAGTTAACTTAATGATTTTGTGTTTGTTTTGGAAATGATTTTGCATACAGTATTACCAGATGATATGTAAGTCTGATTATTTTTACTTCTATTTTAGCAAAACACACAAAATACTGTTGAAACATCCAAAAAACATAATGTTATTTAAATCACTCCTGTGATGTATGTAACGTATGTAAATCAAGCAGTTGGAGTACTTGGTCAACTCTGAACGTGTATTATAAACATGTTATGACGTTATTTACTGGTATAACTCTAACGCATTTTAAACTTCGTGTTAGTGTTTAGCATCGTACGTCTTATCAATCAATAACATTTAAACTAGTTTAATATGAATAGTTACTTTATTCGATAAATATTGAACATTACAAAGTTTAGAAATAGAAAAGATATTTTAATAACAAGTAAGACACATCAAGTTATCTTTTGAGTCCACTGAGGTGAGTTGATTTAAACAACGGATGTAGAATGTATTAGAATTATGATTTCGAAATTAAGAACACTCAAATGTTACCATCAAGTGTGTGTGGGGGTTCCCTTCAATAAGGTTTCTCCAGGATAAATTGAAAATATCCTGTGGTGTAAAACAATTTATCTCAGACGAGTTTCCAATTTAATACTTTATTTATTACCGTTTCAAATAGCCGGAAATATTAAGTTAAATTTTGGAGTTAATTGACTGTAGATATATCTCAAATTTGTGATATTGACTGTAGATATATCTCAAATTTGTGATATTGACTGTAGATATATCTCAAATTTGTGATATTGATTGTAGATATATCTCAAATTTGTGATATTGATTGTAGATATATCTCAAATTTGTGATATTGGCTGTAGATATATCTCAAATTTGTGATATTGATTGTAGATATATCTCAAATTTGTGATATTGATTGTAGATATATCTCAAATTTGTGATATTGATTGTAGATATATTTCAAATTTGTGATATTGGCTGTAGATATATCTCAAATTTGTGATATTGACTGTAGATATGTCTCAAATTTGTGATATTGACTGTAGATATATCTCAAATTTGTGATATTGACTGTAGATATATCTCAAATTTGTGATATTGAATGTAGATATATCTCAAATTTGTGATATTGGCTGTAGATATATCTCAAATTTGTGATATTGATTGTAGATATATCTCAAATTTGTGATATTGACTGTAGATATATCTCAAATTTGTGATATTGGCCAACAAGATTGTTACACACAATTCTCATTCTTAAAACAGATATATTTTAACACACAAATAACAATACTTTTTATAACAACGGTTATCACAAATAGTTTTAGAAACTTACAATCTCGGAGTCGCAGGTTGGAATCTCCGTCGAACCAAACATGCTCACCCTTTCAGCCATGGGGGCGTTATAATGTCACGATCAATCCCACTATTCGTAAATAAAAGAGTAGTCTAAGAGTTGGCGGTGGGTGGTGACGACTAGCTGCCTTCCTTCTAGTCTTACACTGCTAAATTAGGGACGGCTAGCGCATTTAGCCTTTGTGTAGCTTTGCACGAAATTCAAAAACAAACGACATACATACCAATAGTACTGAGTCTTCTATCTGGTAGTCAGTCCATCGCTCGTATAGTTGTAAGTTACGGATTTACAACACTAAAATCAGAGGTTCGATTCCCGCACTGGCCTTAACAGATAGTCCGATGTGACTCTGCTCTAAGAAAACACACACACATATACCTACGCAGCAAAATATTATTAGGTTTGAACTCCACAAACAATTGTTATTAATTAACAAGGTTATAGAAAGTTAAAATGAATACTTTCAAAACTTCAGAAATGTTAGGTGGATAAACTTACGAAAATAGGACATAGTAATGTATAAAATGTGAAAGCAGCTCAGTGGAATTTGGTTAAAAGAACCATTTTCTGTTGGAACCTCAATTAAACAGTAAGGATTTGTTTGTTTTTGAATTTCGCGCAGAGTTACACGAGGGCTGTCTAACTTACCTTTTTTGAACTGATTAGTGACTGGAGATGAAAAATGGATATTTTATAAAAACGTTAAGTGCAGCAGACAATGGCTCAGTGAAGGGAAATTGGCTTTAGTACAGTCCAAAATGGACCTCCATCTTAGGAAAATCTTGTTAAACGTTTGGTGGGATATAGTTGGTGTTATCCACTTTGAGTTGCTGCCACTCAATGTAATAATTGCATTAGACTTGTATTGCAACAGTTAGAGCGATTGAATGTTGCATTGAAACAAAAGAGGCCTGCTTTGATCAAACATAATGGAGTTGTGTTACACCAGAATAATGCATGGCCCCATACATTAAGGATCACATCTGCAAAGATTGAAGAGCTAGACTGGGAGAAACTTCTACATTCTCCTCCTTATTCTCCAGACTTTGCCCCATCAGAATATCATCTATTCCAAAATTTGAAGAACTATCTTGATGGAAAAGAGCTTGGAATGCTTGAAGACATCAAAACTACCTCTCTTCATTCTTTTCCACCAAACCCCAAGAATTATATAGAAGTGGCATTCAGAAGCTTGTGGATTGTTGGCAGGAAGTAATTAATAATAACGGATCGTACGTTATTGATTAAATAACATTAAAAGTGTTTGAAATCCTTTCTTTTTTTTGAGAACCTAAAATCGGACATTACTTAAGGGATGACCTGATATGTATTTTTGAATTTTTTTATCCAACGTGGTGCTTTAAAACTCACCCAGTAATGATATTAGGTCTGCGAGAGTTCTTTTATCGTCAAATCCTTTAAGATAGTTAAGTTTAAACTATGTTTTTTTTATAAAAATCGTAGGTAATTAGAAGAAAAAAATAAATCAATTTTCTTTCTATACGATTGTGGAACATTTTTATATCTTCATTTTCTACCTTTTACTCTTTTGTTCTATTGATCTACTTTACTTGTATGTGTTTTACTTTACTTTACTTGAATGTTTTTTATTTCTTTGGTTTAAACCAGTGCAGATTTAGATTAAGATCTTTTAAATTGCACTTTTCACTAGAAATTAATAGTTAATTTACTCTTGGTTATATTTTAGTGTTTGTAAAACAATCACATTGATAATTCTGCATTTGCGCTTAACGAATACAATTTTTATAACACTGTGCGACACAAAATTTGTTCCTATAAAATAAGTGTTATTTCTTAATTGCTTATGTTGTAAAACTACAGAAAATGGTCATTATTCCCTTCAAACTTTGCTTTTGTGAGCTGGACAGTGAAATTTAGAAATTAACCTATTTTTTATGTAAAAACGGGCGAATTTGCACAATTTCATTCACGTAAGGTCTGAATAAAACAACATATGAATCAAGACTTGCTTGTATTTATATTAAAGTTATACAAAAATGTTTAGAAGTGAGTAGTTTCTCGAAATTTGCGACTGTAATGTAAATCAATTTCACGTATCAGCCCCCAAATATAGCCTCCCATCATGTTTTCGTTATACGCTTCTTGGTAGCGGCGTTCAAAGTCCAGTATATCTTGGTGAAAGTACTCGCCTTGTTCCTCTGAGTATGCTCCCATGTTCTCCTTGAATTTATCAAGATGAGCGTGAAATATATGGACTTTCAGAGATATCCTGCAGCCTATTTTGCCGTAGTTCTTTACAAGAACCTCAACCAGTTCCACATAATTTTCGATCTTGTTATTGCCCAAGAAGCCCCAAACCACTGCGACAAAGCTGCCCCAAGCTTTTTTTCTTTCCTACTGAACTTCTTAGGGAATTTTGTGCATTCCAGAAACTTCTTCACTTGTGGTCCAACAAAGACACCAGCTTTGACTTTTGTCGAAGACAGGTTAGGAAAGAAGTATTGTAGGTACTTGAAGGCTGCAAGGCTCCATATCAAGAGCTGTGACAAATTGTTTCATAAGACCGAGTTTTATGTGCAGTGGTGGAAACAAAACCTTCTGGAGGTCCACTAGTGGCTCACACTTGACATTGTGCCTCCCCACAGCAAACTCGGACCGTTGTGGCCATTGCTTCCTGTTGTAGTGTGCTGCAGTGTCCCTGCTGTCCCAAAGGTAAAGATAACAGGAAAACTTGGTAAAGCCTCCTTGAAGACCCATCAGGAATGCCACCATTTTGAAGTCTCCGATAACCTTCCAGCCATACTCATCATACTTCAAGGCTTCTAGCAAGGTCTTGAAGCTGTTGTATTTCTCTTTGAGGTGCACCGAATGAGCCGAAGAAGAGACGAATATTTATTCCCGTTATGGAGCAGCATAGCTTTAAGGTTTCTGGATGAACTATCAATGAAGAGGCGGCACTCGTTCGTGTTATAGGTAATTCCAATTGCCTTGCACAGACCGGATGCATTGTGGCAGAAGCAGAGCCCATCTTGACGAGTGACGAAACTTGAAAAATATGTGTAACGGTTCCTCTGACTTGCGACTTGGACTCTTTCATCTAACAAATTCCACTCCTTGAGCCTAGACGTCAAAAGAGTAGCATTCAACTTTGTTAGACCAAGATCTCTGATCAAGTTATTAAAATATCTTTTGTTGGGGTAGTATAGGTTTCTCTCACCAGCTGCACCTCTGAAATTGTAATCTGGATCTTCAATGTCTACCTCCTCTTCTGATTTGCTGCTCTCTTCTTAGGATGGCTGCGTTCTCTCTGGCAGAGTGGGTACAGTAAGCTCAGGGCAGTGTGGCACTGGGGCGATGGATGATGGAACGTCTGGATACATGATAACAGATGCATTCTTGCCAGCCCGACGTTTGGAAGAGTCCACCATGCATAAATCGCAACTGCTTGAGCGGTCAGTGGGTACACATCAAATTCTTGGAATAGCGAACTTCATGACTCTCTTTTCCCCTCTGTACCATCCTGTTAAAGAGCAAAATAAAATTGTTATTATGAAGAAAAAAATATTTCATCTACAACTAATGTCTAAGAGGTTCATGCAAAATATTTTAATATGTGATATTTTTCTATACTATTGGAAATTAAAAAAAATATTCTAAAATTTTAAAAGGTCTAAAATTTGTATAATATAAAATCTTACTATTCAGCAAGTAAACATTGTCCGTCATACCTACTAGAGTATTTTTGCAGTGCTCGTAGGTAAAACGAGGTGCCCAGGGTTTGTCATGATCCCTGACAGGCATGTCGAAATATACCTTGTAGGCTTCACACATTTTAGCAGATGCTGTCACAGAGTACTTTTTCGTTATTGTCTTGATAAATTGGCCACATACATTGCAGAATGCTTCTGGAGAATGCTTGCAGCTTCTTGATGCCATCTCAGATAAAATCTGATAGGTCTATGTGTTCACTGAGGCAGCTAGAACTAAACTGAAGTGGTGAGCCCCTGTATATATATTACTAGGAAAAGTTCTATAAAATTCTGAAAGGTTCTTGAAAATTCTTGTAAGTTCTTCAACATTTTAGAAAGTTCTTGAAAATTCTTGTAAGTTCGAAAAAATTCTTTATGAGCTACTCAGCACTGAATGTTTTAGGAAATGGATAAATTTGAAACCTTCGTTACCCCTATCACAAAAGCAAAGTTTGAGGAGAAAAATAGGTCTTTTCCCATTTACTTTAGGCATAAGCAATTGGGAAATAACACTTTCTGCCCAGGAACAAGCAAAAGTAAAAATTTTGTTACATAGTGTTATTTAGTATGTGTGAGAAAAACTATACTCATAATACATTTTCTTACCACGAATTGAAAAATATCACATACAGATAAGTGTAAAAATAAATTGTACCTCGGCCTGTGACAGATTCTGGTAGATTGCTAACTTAATGACTTTTATCCCGCTTGTCGTATCTGGAAATTATTGGTGTTTTACTCATATATATATATATATATGTTGTTTTCTTAAAGTGCTTAATATTTAGTGTCGCACGATAGCGAAATCACGATCATTTCAATAATTAATTAGGATATTGATTGGTTGTTTTAAGTTAAGCATAAAGCTACACGTTGAAGAATCAAACCCTGGATTTTGTTGTTTTAAACCTTCTAGTTTTCGCTGAACCATTGAGAGAAGTTGTGGTAATTGTTTCCTATTTACTTTTTCATAACCTTAGAATATCAAAAATAGCCTATTCATAACTAGTAAATAAGGAGCTTCTCAGTTATGGTTTGGTTTGTTTTGAATTTCGCGCAAAGCTACACGAGGGCTATCTGCTCTAGCCGTCCCTTGTTTAGCAGTGTAAGAAAAGAAGGAAGACAGGTAGTCATCACCACCCACTGCCAATTCTTTGGCTACTATTTTAACAACGAATAGTGGTATTGACTGTCACATTATAACGCCCCCACAACTGAAATGGCGACCATGTTTCGTGCGACGGGGATTTGAACCCGCGACCCTCAGATTAAGAGTCGAACGTCTTAATCCATCTGGCCATGTCCGGGCTAAATTATGTGTGTGTGTTTTCTTATAGCAAAGCCACATTCAGCTGTCTGCTGAGTCCACCGAGAGGAATCGAACCCCTGATTTTAGCGTTGTAAATCCGTAGAGTGTAGCAACAAGAGACATGATAGAAGAACCAGTAAGTATTATTTAGAGTTCATGTCTCATATTAAAAATAAGAATAGGTATAAATGTAAATAATATAAATTAAGTGTAAAAAAATGTGAAACGCTCTATCCATCTGGCCATGCCGCGCCCGAAGGTGTCGAAACTCGATTAATAATGTTATAAGACTTTTGGCTTACCGCAGAAATATGAGGGGATATATATAATAATACCTAACTATCTAGATCTTAACTTTATAAAGAATAATAACAAGTTATTCTACAAAAACTACTTTGGTTAAGGCACTCGACTCGTAATCTGAAGATCGCAGGTTCGAATCCCCATCGCACGAAAAATGCTCATCTTCTCCGTGGAGGAGGTTTTATAATTTGCAGTCAAACCAATTATTCGTTCTTAAAATACTTGTTCAAGAGTTGGGGGTAGGTGCTGATGACTGTTTATTTACCTTCCCACTAGTCTTACACTGCTAAATTAGGGACGGCTAATGCAGATAGCCTTCGTGTATCTTTGCTCGAAATTGTAAGAAATTACTAATAATTATCCTTATCCTAGATGTTTGTCAATAACAAATTTTTAAACTCTTAATAAAATGTTTGCTATTTCAAACAAGAATTATCATATAAATAATGACAGGACTATGAATATGAGTTAGCTTCGTAAAATAGAACACTTAGGAATATATTCATTTATTGTATGTTTTGAATATAGAATATTAATCATAAAAAATATTATTTTCAAAAACAGTATCCAGGTGTCATTTGTTCAGCTATAAATATTGTGCTAGCTATAGCTATGTTAATATGAAATGAGTTTCCACTTTCACTCTACTTAGAAACTTGTATAACAGGCGTTTTGTTATACTGATAAAATTTCATTAAAATCAGTAACGTAAAATTCTTAATGTCAGGAAACCACGCATTTGTATAAATATTACCCTGATATATTTTTTGTCTTTAAGTGTTTTCTAAAAGTTATAACAAATTGTAACTGAATGTGTGATAGAAAAATATCCTGAGCGAGAAAGCATTAGTTTGTGAGATAGTGTGAAGTTAATGAACGTGATTTGGAATATCGTTTTTATTGTGTCCGTTATAATCGTGTATTCTTACGGTTACAAAAAAATAGTAATAAGATACATTGATACTGAAGCCTCTTAACATGAGAAATAACATTTGATGAAGTAAAAGACACGAACATTCAGTTTGTTATTTTTGTTTAAAAAATATTCACTTTGATTAACACGTAGAGAAATTGTTGTACAACACAAAATGAATAAATACTGTTGACGATTTGCTTTGAATTTATTATCAAGCGGCTATGTTTATATTGTTAGTAGCACTATTACAAGTTTTCTTGATACATCTGGAAACTAACATTTCTAGTAACTCTGACAGTGAAGGGTCTTTTAAAATTTCACTTTATTCAAATATTAATTTACAATAATGGTTATAATTATAGGCCATCATTCTTACACACATCTGTATGTTAGGTTTCAAACATGATGCGAGGAATGGATTTCTTTTTGTCGGTAGTTCAGTGTTAAAAAATGTCTTGTAAGTGGAAATTTTTAGCCATCTTCTTAAGCACGAATCATCAACTTGGTCTCATCAAAGTAATACAAACACTCGATCTTACGCATGCGTAATAAGAGTGCGCCGGTGTCTACATCTCGCGGTGAGAACCGACTATTATTCTGCATCTACACCTAAGATGGAAGCTCGCAACCGTTTTAGAGATGTGAATATTTACTCTTAAAGAGAAGATATTCAGAAATTAAAGAGCTGGTTCAAGATTTAAAATAGTTTATTGTTCATACAGCTATGATCTTTTTTATTTTATTTTATTTGATGTATGTTTAGCACAAAGATACACTATGAGCAGTTTGTGCTGTGTCCATCACAGGTATCAGAATTCGACTTTTGGAATTATAAGCCGTTAGATTTGACGCTGAGCTATTGAGTTGTGTTTGTGTGTGTGTTTTTGTTTTAACTATTTAATTTATCTTGTCTCGTTTCCTTTTATTTACCTTCATAAATCCTTTATATTTATATTACTTTTATTTTGTTCTCAAAGTCAAGTCATCTGCTCACTTATTATGAATTCTTTCTCCAATTCTTCTTGAAATACATAATTCAGAGTTTGATCCTGGTTGTAGACATAGCATAAATAACCCATTTTAGCAGCTTTGTATTTAACAAAAGGCAAACTCATATGTATTTTAAAAGCAACTAAGAAATCTAAACGTAAATTAGAGTCAGTCACGACCAGATATACTGTTTATATATATTTAGAATAACAATTTACTTTTTCTCGTAAACCTTTCACTAGAGGTTTTATCACGGGTCTAGAAATAACTTGATCTGCTCTTTGAACTTATTTCCTCGTCTCACAGCCTTAAAATAAAATAAGTTTGTTTTCTGAACTATTTCTGGTATCTTTACCTTGAAGTATTGATACGTTATCGAAGATTCCAATCAAGTAACCGCCATGAAGAGTTACGTTATGTGTTTGTTTGTTTGTTTTGGAATTTCGCGCAAAGCTACTCGAGGGCTATCTGCGCTAGCCGTCCCTAATTTTGCAGTGTAAGACTAGAGGGAAGGCAGCTAGTCATCACCACCACCGCCAACTCTTGGGCTACTCTTTTGCCAACGAATAGTGGGATTGAACGACACATTATTATGCCCTCACGGCTGAAAGGGCGAGCATGTTTGGTGCGATAGGGATTCGAGCCCGCGACCCTCGAATTACTACACCAGAGCTATTTGTTCTAACTGTCAATAATTTTGCAATGTAAGACTAGATGAAAGGCAGTTAGTCATCACCACCACCGCCAACTCTTGGGCTAACTAACGAATACTGAGATTGACCGTCACATAATACGCCCCCACGGGTGAAAGGGCGAGCATGTTTGGTTGATGAGGACTCGAACCTGCGTTTTTTGACTTCTACTTTTCTTTATAGTAAGTTACTTTACGCCGGCCTGGCATGGCCAAGCGCGTAAGGCGTGCGACTCGTAATCCGAAGATCGCGGGTTCGCGCCCGCGTTGCGCCAAATATGCTCACCCTCACAGCCGTGGGGGCGTTATAATGTACGGTCAATCCCACTATTCGTTGGTAAAAGAGTAGCCCAAGAGTTGGCGGTGGGTGGTGATGACTAGCTGCCTTCCCTCTAGTCTTGCACTGCTAAATTAGGGACGGCTAGCACAGATAACCCTCGAGTAGCTTTGTGCGAAATTCCGAAAACAAACAAACAATACTTTACTTTAGTATCTTGGTTATATAAAATTGTCCTAATATGTATTTAATCTTTTAATAGAGCATTTTCTCCATCACAGTACTGTTGTTTGGTTTCTTTTGAGAGTAAATATGTAATATAATTCTTTTGTGAAACCTGGATATTTATTCTCTTTAAAAAATATCATTCACAAAGTAATGGAACTGTGTGGTCTTACCTGAAAACTTACCTGGTGAGGTTTTCGTTTTACATTTATATTGGATATTTCTCAACAAACATGAACAAAAAAGTGCTTTATTTAAGCTTAATCTAGTCTGGATTAAAGCACGCCTCAAAATAGTGTTATTTTTATCACTGGTTATGAAATCTTGAGATAAACATGAATAAATCAATATTATTTAACTTGTTGTATATTATTAAAATGATTATATAATTTTATATAACCAAATAAAGAACATTTTTCTTAAATTTCATTTAATACCCTTATACATAAATTGAAAACACTCTGCTAAATAGTCTATCACGTGTGAAGTATATAAAAACAAATAAAAATGTTTCACTGATATACTAATTGGCTTGTGATCGGTTGTTTCAGGATTTAACGCAGCTCTATAGAAGGGCTATTTGCACAAACTCGGCCAATTGGGAACTGATAGGCTAGAGAGAAAGCAGCTTGTAAAAAGCTTCCACTACGAACCAATGATCTGTTTTTCTGTGACCGAGTAGTAGGTTTGAACCGTCACACTTACAACGTATGCAAAATACGCATTTTTATGAGAAAGTGACGCGAACAAATGAACCACTGGATCCACAGTTCGGGAAAACTAATCACTAGGTCACACCTTACCCATCAACATTTGTGATACTTGCCAACTGTATAAAAATTTGTGTAAGACCATTGTTTTATTATTAGTTCTCATCTTTTATATCACTATTCTTGCTGTTATTTGGAAGGACTTGTGTTTATATTTAGAACAGATTTACCTCAGATAAGACCAGTCGTCGAGGATGTATCAAATGTTAATTTTAAACTTTGAGAAATTCCATCTTATGAAATGATGTCACGTTTTCACAACGTTTGATGCAAATTAAATACTTACTTTATATCAAATGAACATTTCTGTCTGTTTTATTATTTTCTCTTAAATCAACGTTACTGTACGTTAAATAAAATCAATCTATAACAATGGCTAATAATTGTTTTTCAATGAAACACTTTTTAATTTTGTAGCTTGAGAACCTCGCAGATTCATTAACTAGTACAATTTTTATAAATTCCTATCAAGAGTTTGATATTGGTTCATGTATCTACCAGAAATTAAAATTAAATATGAAAGAATGAACTGTAACACTACAAATTAATCGACTCGAATGTAATGAGCATTTTCATTGGTCCGCCTAAATTCACACGTGATTCTTTACTACAGAGATGTCAAGATCAGTTTGTTTCATACGAAATATTATAGCTATAAAAGAAATATTCCATGGAAAGACATAGTTTGGCAACAGTGGCCAATAATATGACTGTCTAGTTATGTTTAGATATTCCACAAATAATAACTGATGCATATACGGTTGATAAGTAACTACAGACTCTATGGATAGCTGATTGAAGGCTTTTGATAGCTGATTGAAAGCTTTTGATGTAACAAAAGGTAATTTTATATAAGGGAGACTCAGAACTAAACAAGAGTAACCATGTTATAAATATCTACACTATTTCGGAGTTTAAGTACTCGGGTTTGACCTTCGATTCATTTTATGATGACTCTAATTTGTGGGATTCCTATAAACACACAACATGTGAAGTCCGGGGTTGATTCTTTTTTTATGATAGAACTGATTTGTGGGATTCCTATAAACACACAACATGTGAAGTCCGGGGTTGATTCTTTTTTTATGATAGAACTGATTTGTGGGATTTCTATAAACACACAACATGTGAAGTCCGGGGTTGATTCTTTTTTTATGATAGAACTGATTTGTGGGATTCCTATAAACACTCAACATGTGAAGTCCGGGGTTGATTCTTTTTTATGATAGAACTGATTTGTGGGATTCCTATAAACACAGAACATGTGAAGTCCGGGGTTGATTCTTTTTTTATGATAGAACTGATTTGTGAGATTCCTATAAACACAAGACATCTGAAGTCCGGAGCTGATCCGGATTTCCAATAAGTTAACTTTAACACTAGTTACTAGCTATCTAATGATCGCAGACAAGGTTAACTTATAGTTTTTAACATTTATATAATTTCGTCATCATCACGGTATATACGTGATATTTTCTTTAAAGTTAAGGCGTCAGAAAGATTACGGACCATAACAGAGTCAGACTGGACTTTCTGTTTTCTTGTAGGCTCTTTTAAGTTTCCAATATTCATTATAATTATCCTAGGATGAAACAGTAGAAGTGACATACTTTAATGCATATTGATGAGTTTCCATTTGTTCAACATATGTTGATTTAATATGCATAAGTTACGAGCGACGTTTTCATTTTCTGAGGAAGGAAATCACACTGGTCCTTTATATTAATTCCATTCTAATACGGACAGATTATTATAAACATAATCCACAAATAACCATGGAAATAAGCTCCTTGACATGTTTATTTGCCAGTGGTTTGGATGAGGTAATTTGGTGTTCTCAAAGGAAGAATTATAAGGCGGAATTATTCCTGGAATTTCTCTTAAAAAATACGGAGTTGCAGCTATAAAGACTTTTCACTAATCACATAATATATGAAAGACGCACAAAAGTTAGTTGTGCATAAAGTTAATTATACCGATCATATAAAAGTTGAATCAACAAATACACCACTATATATGTGGTAGTTTGCGATACTTTAACGATCAAAAAACAACTTACAAATTATCAAGTTAATTTGCATCGATTTCGTATACCATACAAGGGTTTAGTCTTTACGTATCACCAAATGGGAGGCGTGAATACGAGTCACAAGCCTATAAATCATAATTAATCAGTTGTTAATGACAGACCGAAATGACAATCCAGTGAAAAGTAATGACTTCTATCAGTAATACACAGCGTTCTCAAGTTTTCGGTCATATGAGCAAAGTTATTTAACACCCAATTTAAATAGAATTTAAAGAAAGCTCTGAATACTTAGGAAAGAGAAAAGGGAATTCTTTAAAAAAAATGGACTACCTAATCAATAGACCAGTCATTAGTTTAATTGTGATATTGATTTTCTCACACGAGAAAAGACGCGAAATATGATGTTCTTCTGTTTCAGTGAACAACGTAACGCGATTTTATTTAAATTAGATTTCAACTGATCCAGTAACTGAAGTTTAATCATAGAAAAGAATATTTAATTTAAAAGAATTTCATCAAGATGTTATTCCACGATAAAAAAAAGTATTGAAAACGTACGAGACACTAATGTTTACAACAGAATATTTTTACCCTTATATTCTATCGATATATTAATAGCCGTGAGAAGTCTGATCTACTTCTAGGTTTACTGGTATCTGGTATGTAGCTTGTCTTGTCAAGTCTCCATCTTTTATCTAAATTACCACAATTTATTGCAACAAGTTTAAATTACTCGTATCGCAATCACAACTTGCAACTCGTTGGTTGGAATCATACCACTCAGCATGCTCGTCTATTCAGCCGTGGGGTATTATAACGTTACAGTCAATCCAACATTTCATTTGTAAGAAATTGGCCCAGCATTTGGCGGAAGGTGGTGTTTACCAGTAGCCTTCATTCTAGTCTATTACATCTAACTTAATGATGGCTAGCGCAGGTAGCCTTCTAACAGCTTTTCCTGAAATTAAAACAACAACAGCAACAAACTAACAAACAATGAATGCCATATTATGGGTCTGTAGGCCTTGTGTTATGAAAGACCGTAGTTCTTTTGCTAACCTGTAGACTGCAGCCTACCTAAGTGTTAATACAGCCCAGTTCTCGTTCTTTTAAACACATTAAACTCGAAGAAAATAAAATTTAAACACTTGCAAATAAATTATAAAAACGTCACTGTTTAACGTTTCTGTTTATTGTATTCCAGCCCTCTTCAGGTAAAAAGCTGAACCACCCTGCTCTGTTAGAAGAACAGTTGTTGTTGGTGGTGGTGTTTTTCTTATAGCAAAGCCACATCGGACTATCTGCTGAGTCCACCGAGGAGAATCGAACCCCTAATTTTAGCGTTGTAAATCCATAAACTTACCGCTGTACCAGCGGAGGGCCTGTTAGAAGAAACCGAGTTGCGATACCCGTGGTGGACAAAGCACGGATAGCCCATTGTGTAGCTCAGCTACAAACAAACAAACTATTAGCAGAAGAGTTTTGACGACGTTAATATTTCATAACGAAGATTCTGTAGAAAGATATGTAACGTAAATATAAATACATTCAAAAAAGAGTAATATTACTTTCGTCTTACAACTCAGTATAGAATTTGGTAATTAATTCATCAAGTTCTCTAAATATCGAGTAAAGAAAATTGAAGATTTGATCAAGCGAAATGTGTTTGTGTGAATAATTATATATATATATGTTTGTGGGAAAATTATATATATATGTTTGTGTGAATAATTATATATATATATGTTTGTGTGAATAATTATATATATGTTTGTGTGAATAATTATATATATATGTTTGTGTGAATAATTATATATATATATGTTTGTGTGAATAATTATATATATGTTTGTGTGAATAATTATATATATATGTTTGTGTGAATAATTATATATATATGTTTGTGTGAATAATTATATATATGTTTGTGTGAAAATTATATATATATGTTTTTGTGAATAATTATATATATATATATACATGTGTGTGTCACTGTTCTAGTACTAGGACTCTGACTCTTGCTTGTATATATAAAATGATTAAAAAAACTGTTCGTAATTGTACAAAAAAAGACACTTTCATCTTGGCAGTCTATTTGTTTCTCAACAGTCGCACAAAGCTACCTATCTGTGATAGTCGTTACTAGCTATTTAGAACCAACAATGTCAATTATCTCTACTTTGGGTGTTTCAACGTAAACTATAACTGCAAGCAAACACATACATACTGGTTCGTAATTATACACTGTTTTAAAACTGTAAAATAACAGCTTGGGACAAAATTATCTGTAATGAGATAATGAGAGCTATTACGAAATAATCCATTCTAGTTGTTAACCTAGTTTGTATTGCTGTAGACGTGTAAGGTTAAAAATCGAGTTTGTATCTCAAAACAATTGGTATGGGTGTTAACTTGAAGATGACCTAGGAAGGTCGAAACGTTGTTCTCCGCTTTATCAGTCAAAGTGTTAATACCCATACCAGCCTTTCTGAGATACATTTTCATTTCAAGCGGGATTCTCGTCATCAAGGAAAATCGGTTTTTCTATATGTGCACAGCATACATAGCCTACTGTTTAACTTTGTCCTTAACAATAAAACAAACAATCTTTAACTTACAAAGTAAGGAGACAAAAACAAAACTTCAATTCCTGCTAAGTAGTTATTAGACAAAACCAGTGTTCTAGAAAATCGAGTTATACTGTCATTCAATTTCAATATTTAAACATGAAAAATATGGATTAATTCGAGCTAAATAACGTCCAGTTTGTTTGTTTGTTTTTTTTACTTTCACGTTTAAAATTTCTAGTAGTATTATTAATGATTAATATATTACACACACGTGCCCAATCACGAACCTCTTTCATTTGTTCAGCGTAAAGTCAGTTACGACCTTCCATTTCACATAACTCATTTGGCAAGTGTGCGTGTGTCAGCCATAGCAGTATTGGTATAACGATCCCCTATTTTATGAATACACAGTATTTGTGAATGAAATATAAAGCTGCATAGTAAAATAGGTTGGCAGGTGTATAAAAAAACTAATGGGAAAATAAGTTTCCACTGATGGAAAAGATGCGCAATGAAGTAAGGTCATAAGATTTTGCTAACTAATTCATTGCAACATATTTGTGTCCATACATTAATAAAAAACGAAACCAACACGTTTTCTACTGATGTCCAGTTAAGCAGTAAATCTTTTACACTAAGTATAGTTTGACTACTCGTTTAGGTATGCGGATTTTTATATATTTCACTTGGTTTGTATTTGTAACTTATACTTGTTTCTTTTGACCAAATTTGGCGATGTGACAATCATCCACGAGATCGTGACAATCATCCACGAGATCTTAAAATGACTGATTTTTCAATATTGTTTTGGAATGAATGAAAGACTCCAGTATGTGAATGAAGTTTAAATTCCAATTTTGGCCAAAGCTCACTTTGTTGACGCTTCAGTCACGATACTGCCCGTCATGGTCAGGTGGTTAAGGCGCTCGACTCTTAACCCAAAGGTTGCGGGTTCGAATTCCCGTCACATCAAACATACTCGCTCTTTCAGCCGTGAGAGTGTTTTAATGTTACGATCAATCCTATTATTCGTTGGTTGAAAAAGTAGCCTAAGAGTTGGCGGTGGGTGGTGATGACTAGCTACCTTCCCTCCAGTCTTACACTGTTAAATTAGGGACACAATCGTATATCTGTATCTAATACATTTTTAATATCTTGTTATTCCCTGGTGAGACAGCAGAATGCTTAAGGACCAACAACTCTAAAATTCAGGGTTTGATTCTCCACGCTTGTCACTGATATAAAACAAACATGTTTACATCTTCTGAAGAAAACGTATACTACATATTTTTTTCTAGATAAGAAACACTTACGAGTTACATTAAAAACGGATGCGATTTGATATTTTTTCAAGTCAATATAGAAGCCCTTTTATTTACACTTAATGGTAATGGTAATTTAATGGTAAGAAACTGACCATTTATGTACGTAAACTTTAAAATAACTGTTTACTAACTGGCAGCTTCAGTATTTTGAGGCAAATTCACAACGTTTCGTAAGGAGGTTAATTCATTACTTTCAATCTATTGGAGAGTATGACTATAAATGTCACACTTAAAGTATTCTCTTAGAGCATTTTATAACTCCTTGACCACTAGTGGAGTTATTAAGAGGTAATAAATCCTTCATAATCCTAAAGACTTAGGCTATAGTAATTACCAGCACAGTAATTCGATTCCCTCAAAGTTTTGCACGACACTATAGTCTCATGATATTTTGAAAACGGTCGAGATATGTGTGTTATATGTGTGGTAAAGAGACGTGAAAAATCGGTTCTTTAAACCTAAAGTTATTTCGTCAGTAATTATACATGTACGTATGGGTCATCATGTTACCTTACATAACTTGAGAATGTTTTTGGACACGAAGTTTGGATAGAAAAATGTTATTTTAAATTATTCAAAGTTTAAGATATTATTACGTTTCTACACCATTACATATCATTTAATAAGAATAGCACGTCTACAAATAAAAGAACTGTTATTTTTCTTTATCTGAATTTTATTGATTAACTCAAGAGATTTTCATAATTAATTTATGCTCCCCCTTTTTCTCGTCATATCTAAAGTATATACTCCAAATAAAGTTAATACTAGGGTTTTTCTTCTTCAGACAGTACACATATGCATCTTTTGTGAAAAATTACTGTTACAGACAGCAGGATTATCCCTGTATTCATCTCTGAAAACGCTTCCATTTACTATCTCGTAATCTGAGGGTCGCGGGTTCGCATCCCCGTCGCGTCAAACATGCTCGCCCTTTCAGCCGTGGGGGCGTTATAATGTTACGGTCAATCCCATTATTCGTTGGTAAAAGAGTAGCCCAAGAGTTGGCGGTGAGTGGTGATGACTAGCTGCCTTCCCTCTAGTCTTACACTACTAAATTAGGGACTGCTAGTACAGATAGCCCTCGAGTAGCTTTGTGCGAAATAAAAAAAACAAAAACCAAAATCATTTAATGTAATTACGTGTTACAATAAGCAATAATTAATCCTGCTATTATCTTAATTATACAACTGATAAGTCAGAAGCTTTAACTTGGAGATGAATGTGGCTAAATTTTGAGGTTTCTCAGCTGGTCTTTTATCTCATGTGTTGTTAAATAAGGTTTAAACTCCAAGTACTTATATAACATTTGGTGAGATGTTTCACGACTTTAGCCCTAAAATAAAGGATGAATAAACTAATCGAACAAATTTCAGATATTAAAAATGTTTTTTTTTTATCAAAAGGTCATAACCTTTATTTTAGCTTCAACCAGAATTTATTGATTCTTGAATATTCTTTTGAATCATAAGTTTAGCATCTTATGATAAAAAAGGAAAAAAACAACATTAATATCAGCTAATAAGAGCTTGTTTGTTTACGGATAGGAAAGGAAACTATTATGCTGGTTCTCATGTCATGGTCGAATCTCCTTCATTTCAGTTTTTATTTGACCTGTAACTAATTATCAACCAATGAGTTGAACGAAACGAAGACTTCGTAATTTATTACGAACATAGTCTAGTAAACGAACTAGATTATTGTGAGTCTAGCTTAGAACAACTTATGTCATTTGGTGGTCCTAGATAGTCAGCTTTCAGACAAAAGAATACTTTTGGGCGTATCAGCTTTACGTATTAAATTATGAGGAACTTTTTCAATTTATTATGCTTTTATGCATCGTACATTTATAGTCATATACGTCGTACTTTGTCACCTACTTCCATTAATTAATTTATAGGATCCTATACTCGGATAAAAACAACAGCAAATAACACATTGCCACCAACTGGACTGACTGATTATTCCTCCGGAGACAGGCTTTTCTGTATAGCACAGGTGGATTATTTAACAAGATAATAAAAGCCTGTATTTAATATCACAGTACTAGTTACTATTGTTTCACTTACTATCGGGTCATTAACAAAAACGACTGAGATGAAACAGTAGTTTTTCTTCTCATTATTTACCTTTTGATCTTTCATGCAACAAATATAATTAGTCAACTCCGAGAAGTTATGTGTATATATATATATGTAATATTTACCACACCGAAGGTGGAGTATCATAAGGTTTTCCAGCCAACTGTTCAGCCTCTTGATGTAACCTTGTTTTATTGAATCATTGAAACTGTACACAATCCGTTGACTTAAAGTTTGATTGGCTGCGATAAAAATGCACTAACTAACTAATATGTTGAGCAGTTAATCTATTGAAAATATTTTGATTTCTAATCACTATCATGGAGAAACTTTAATGCCACTTTAAAAGCGAATTCCTGTTGAACGTCTATTTGTAATTTGTCACAATGTTTTTGGTATATAGAAATCACTCTAGTAATCTCTAGCAAATGGTACCTGAAGCTTTCAGTTTAGGATTCTTTAAGATATATATAGACCATAAAGATGATTGTTTGTTTTGGAAATATGATCCTTTTATGGTTGATATAAATTGTTTGTTTTGGAAATATGATCCTTTTATGGCTGATATAAATTGTTTGTTTTAAAAGTCTTCTAAGTGTAAGTCATATTACAACAATTTCTAAAGACGATTTATGCCAGTATCTAATTAAATTATGTTTGCCATTTCCTATGTCAAATAATTTTTTCATAGCAACGTTAATTGAATTGAAATATACAAAAATGTGGTTCTAACGAGTTAGTATATAATGTTTTTCATGTAAACATGCCTATTCACGAATATTATCGAATGTAACAACCAGCGTTTACGTAATATGAGAAGTGATTTTTAACGTCAGACGTTTCTTTCGGTACAAGTGTATGTCGCCTAACAACAAAAGCTCCAGCGTATTTGGCAGTTTCTATGGAAACTGTTCTAGTTTTCTTACTTCGAGTGACTTTTGGTAAATCTTTTTTCTCAGCTTCTGCGCCGGACTGTCAAATCGCTGCCAGATACAATTTAGACAAACTGCCTGAAAATAGCTCTATCCAATAAAAAAAAAAAAGGTTATCCCCAAGGTAAAATGACAAAAGTCGATGATGTTGGTTTAGTCCCAGAACTGGTAGAGTAGGATGATTTTATTTCAACTTTTGAATGTAGTATTGCATCTGTTTCACGGTGAAAAATATAAATTAAATTTTATATTTAATTTTAAAGCGATAAATCAGAGACATATAAGTGAACACAAGCGAAGTGTCATATGTCTTATATTTTGTAAATGAATTTCCAGCTCAAGTTTGATGGAACTAAAATATGTACCACAAGAAACGTCATATGGAAATTAAACATCAATTATAACAATCCTTGATGACGAGAAAACCCACTTGTAGAAAATAATACATATGTGAAAACGGCTGGTATGGGTTAAGAAAATTCTAATTACACAACCCCCTTCAAACATGTGGTCAGCTATCGGTCAGTTACCTCTTTCTTTCTTTGTGAACCTGACGATGACCGAAGAAGGTCGATACGTTGTTCGCTCCTCTACATAGAATTTTTCCAACCCGAACGAGCTGTTTTTACAGCATGTGTCTCAGAACTTCTGGAATGGGTATTGACACTTTTATTGACAAGCAGAGAACAACGTTTCGACCTTCTTAGATCATCTTCAAGTTAACAAAGAGAGTTCTGGCGTTCTGAGATAAATTTTTATTTCAAGTGGGTTACTGAACATCAAGAAGTATCATAGCGTGTTTGTTTATATCTAGTTAAGCCCAAAACTACTAAACAGGCTATCGGTGCTTTGCCCACCACGGATATCGCAACCCGGTTTATAGCATTGTAAGTCCACAGACGTACTCTTGAACCACTGAGGGACTTATCGAGGAACACATAAAAGATATCACGTGTAAGTTTACAATCCTATTTTTAAGCAACATTACTTCTGAATGTAGCAGGTGTAATAACTGAATTCACTGTTCATGTTAGTCAACATAATTCTTAGTAAATTTGATGTTTTTTCTCACTGTCAAATACTCTATTGTAATACAGTGAATCAGAGAGCTGGGACAGTACTGGTATCGATTAATGTTTAAAGTACTGTAAATAGAACACTGATATTCGCGAGAGTCGCTGGTATTTTTCTGTAGCAGTAAATGGTACAAGAAAATGCTTTAAAAGTCTTGAGCTATCTTTTTATCTGTCATTTTTACTAAGTTTGATTAAGTGAAATGTTCAGTGGAGTAATAATACATCAAAGTGTATTCCACTTGGTGAGAGACGTAATGACAAAACGAAATTTTTAACTTAATTTTCACCGAGCATCTTACTCAAATAATTCTTCTTTTTGTTCAAAATAATATTTTAAATAACATTGAAGAACAAAGTAAGCTATAGCTTTAGTGTTTAAAGTGCTTTTAAAAAGTCAGTTTTTCAGCAAAGTCTAAATAATGATTTGTATAGAAAAGAATAGCTTAACCGAGAGATATTCTAAACAGAACAGTCGTACAGCTAAGTCTAGATAATGGTTTGTGTAGAAAAGAACAGGTTAACTGTAGATATTCTAAACAGAACAGTCGTACAGCTAGGTCTAGATAATGGTTTGTGTAGAAAAGAACAGGTTAACTGTAGATATTCTAAACAGAACAGTCGTACAGCTAAGTCTAGATAATGGTTTGTGTAGAAAGAACAGGTTAACTGTAGATATTCTAAACAGAACAGTCGTACAGCTAAGTCTAGATAATGGTTTGTGTAGAAAAGAACAGGTTAACTGTAGATATTCTAAACAGAACAGTCGTACAGCTAGGTCTAGATAATGGTTTGTGTAGAAAAGAACAGGTTAACTGTAGATATTCTAAACAGAACAGTCGTACAGCTAGGTCTAGATAATGGTTTGTGTAGAAAGAACAGGTTAACTGTAGATATTCTAAACAGAACAGTCGTACAGCTAAGTCTAGATAATGGTTTGTGTAGAAAAGAACAGGTTAACTGTAGATATTCTAAACAGAACAGTCGTACAGCTAAGTCTAGATAATGGTTTGTGTAGAAAAGAACAGGTTAACTGTAGATATTCTAAACAGAACAGTCGTACAGCTAGGTCTAGATAATGGTTTGTGTAGAAAAGAACAGGTTAACTGTAGATATTCTAAACAGAACAGTTAGGATTTGTGCACGGTGTGAACTTTATAATTTGTGCTAATCTCGAAAAGAGCAATAGATATTAAATCAATATCAATACAACACTGTACACTGTATAAAGGTTTCTTCTATTTTTGTATTTATATTTTGATGCATAATTTGTTCACGCTTAGCTCCCCTTATTGTGTCAGAAGAAAACACGAACTCCGTTTATCAAAACCAAAAGTGATAACTTATCTCCCTCCCCCTGTAGAATATATAACTGTAAAACGGGATACCATGCTGAGGGTTCGTTTTTCACGAAATTCTTTTATGTGTACAATGTTCAGAAATTCTAACAAAAGTGACAACTTATCGGTGAATATGGTGTTAGAAAAGTGGGTGCCACGCAGTTTCGGATGTTCGTTTATTTTGCGAAAGCGAACATCATTTTCTTCAGAACTGAAAACACCATTGAGTCATTACGACATGGTGTGTTTTCACGTGAATTGTTTGCTTTCTTTCAACTAACACTAACATGTGTGATTCTTTAACTGTTACACCTTTATGGTTGACGACTACTTCGTACTCATGAAGGCCATATCATGAGAAGATCTACAGTTATCGCGATATTGCGTGCTATACCTTAATCTATGCAGCTTGAACTGCTTAACTCATTGAACGTTATCATTATTTGAATCAGACTGATTTTTACGACGCACCGAAGGAATAGTTTCTACCTTCTATGAACGCAAGTTCTAGAAAATGGTACACGCAAAACTATAGGCTACACGAAAATCTTATTGCAACATCGAATAAGAAAATAATAGTTAATAAAAAAAAGATTTTAATTTCATTTCAAAGCACTTAATACTCAACTACCAGAATAATTAATATTTGGTCTTTTAGTCATTAGTATTAACTTTATAACTCTAACAACATGAATTTCTCCAGTTATTTTTGGAGCTCATTTTATTTCATGTCTAAAGCAACCATTTTCTTTCAATGGGTAACGTGTAATGAGTTAACCAAGTGAAATCATAATAGACCTTTTGGCACGCCAGTTATTTTCCGATCGCTATACTAAGTACTAATAAAACATTGCTGGTAATAACAAAAACAGTAAGGTATCGTGACTGAAATATTCCGTATTGTAAATAAATTTGATCAATAGATCCTTACAGCAACATATGTTTCGAAGAGTATTTGTAATAAAATTCTGATGAAGAATTGGTAAAATGTTATATCAAAATTTTAACGCTTTCAGTTAAGCTACTGGTAACAAGGAAGAATTCGAGTTATTTCACGAAACCTTAATGTAGAACTTTGAACATATTTTCCTTAACTTGAGAATATAATAAAAATTTTCAGTTGTCATATTGAGTGGTCAATTAATGTTCATGATGAATGCAGTTGGATTGAATAAGAGGCTGGACATGTTATATTAGAACAATTTTGGTGTCCATTACGTCGATATAGTCTATGTCATCAAGTCTGGCCATGTTCTCTCTGATGACTGTAGGCCATTTTCCTTTGTACACGCTTGTGTCGTAGAGCTATCGTATTCATTGTATTCCTTGCTTCCATTTTACCGGCGTAATTGCATATTCCCCATAATTACTCTTAGCAAGACTTTTCAACAAACCGTTGACCGTTTTCTCTAATGGTGTAAATTCTGGGGTCTTAAACGGAAAGGCTTTACAACGGAAGTTCTATTGTTTGGTTTAAGTTGTGAGAAGTTTACGATTTGTCAGCAATTAGCTATAAGATTAGCTTTGGAAAACTAATCTTATAGCTAACTGCTCCAAAATCGTCAAAAGGATTTTTCATGTTTTTTCTGTTCTGGGGATTTAATCCTCTCCTTTTACCCTTCACTTACAGATCTTTTGTATGATCATGTTTCACCTATGATCATACTGCATGTATAACCCGTGATATGGGTTTCCTTTACATATTATGATCGTCTAATGTTAGTGGAATGTAATATTCGAATTAGTCTTTCTAGTGTTGTCAAATAACTATGTGACTGCTTACCTTTCTTACCACTATTTTACACCTCCTTAAACTTCGTGAAAATAAATATGTCATCGTTCCATAAACAATTATATTATCATTTCGGAATCGTTGGACTTATCTGTAAATCCATCCAGCAGTTCGTTCCATCTACTCTTTAGATCGTAAACATTTATCGAACCTCTCTCCTAGTGAATGATCTACATCCTCATACTGCCACGAGGTCACCTACCATCTCATATTTATCCATTTTAAATAAATGCATTTTCCACTACCATCTTTTATTTTATCATTATTTGACCTGGGCTGCTACCATCTTCTCCTCTCTTGTTTCCTCAGTTTCATTACCTTATCATTATTTGACCTGGGCTGCTACCATCTTCTCCTCTCTTGTTTCCTCAGTTTCATTACCTTATCATTATTTGACCTGGGCTGCTACCATCTTCTCCTCTCTTGTTTCCTCAGTTTCATTACCTTATCATTATTTGACCAGGGCTGCTACCATCTGCTCCTCTCTTGTTTCCTCAGTTTCATTACCTTATCATTATTTGACCAGGGCTGCTACCATCTTCTCCTCTCTTGTTTCCTCTGTTTCATTACCTTATCATTATTTGACCAGGGCTGCTACCATCTTCTCCTCTCTTGTTTCCTCAGTTTCATTACCTTATCATTATTTAACCAGGGCTGCTACCATCTTCTCCTCTCTTGTTTCCTCAGTTTCATTACCTTATCATTATTTGACCAGGGCTGCTACCATCTTCTCCTCTCTTGTTTCCTCAGTTTCATTACCTTATCATTATTTGACCAGAACTGCTACCATCTTCTCCTCTCTTGTTTCCTCAGTTTCATTACTTTATCATTATTTGACCAGGGCTGCTACCATCTTCTCCACTCTTATTTCCTCAGTTTCATTACCTTATCATTATTTGACCAGGGCTGCTACCATCTTCTCCTCTCTTGTTTCCTCAGTTTCATTACCTTATCATTATTTGACCAGGGCTGCTACCATCTTCTCCTCTCTTGTTTCCTCTGTTTCATTACCTTATCATTATTTGACCAGGGCTGCTACCATCTTCTCCACTCTTATTTCCTCAGTTTCATTACCTTATCATTATTTGACCAGGGCTGCTACCATCTTCTCCTCTCTTGTTTCCTCAGTTTCATTACCTTATCATTATTTGACCAGGGCTGCTATTATCTTCTTCTCTCTTGTTTCCTCTGTTTCATTACCTTATCATTATTTGGCCAGGGCTGCTACCATCTTCTCCTCTCTTGTTTTCTCAGTTTCATTACCTTATCATTATTTGACCAGGGCTGCTACCATCTTCTCCTCTCTTGTTTCCTCAGTTTCATTACCTTATCATTATTTGACCAGGGCTGCTACCATCTTCTCCTCTCTTGTTTCCTCAGTTTCATTACCTTATCATTATTTGACCAGGGCTGCTACCATCTTCTCCTCTCTTGTTTCCTCAGTTTCATTATCTTATCATTATTTGACCAAGGTTGCTACCATCTTCTCCACTCTTATTTCCTCAGTTTCATTACCTTATCATTATTTGACCAGGGCTGCTACCATCTTCTCCTCTCTTGTTTCCTCAGTTTCATTACCTTGTCATTATTTGACCAGGGCTGCTACCATCTTCTCCTCTCTTGTTTCCTCAGTTTCATTACCTTATCATTATTTGACCAGGGCTGCTACCATATTCTCCTCTCTTGTTTCCTCAGTTTCATTACTTTATCATTATTTGACCAGGGCTGCTACCATCTTCTCCACTCTTATTTCCTCAGAGTCATTACCTTATCATTATTTGACCAGGGCTGCTACCATCTTCTTCTCTCTTGTTTCCTCAGTTTCATTTCCTTATCATTATTTGACCAGGGCTGCTACCATCTTCTCCTCTCTTGTTTTCTCAGTTTTATTACCTTATCATTATTTGACCTGGGCTGCTACCATCTTCTCCTCTCTTGTTTTCTCAGTTTCATTACCTTATCATTATTTGACCAGGGCTGCTACCATCTTTTCCTCTCTTGTTTCCTCAGTTTCATTACCTTATCATTATTTGACCTGGGCTGGTATCATCTTTTCCTCTCTTGTTTCCTCAGTTTCATTACCTTATCATTATTTAACCTGGGCTGCTACCATCTTCTCCTCTCTTGTTTCCTCAGTTTCATTACCTTATCATTATTTGACCTGGGCTGCTACCATCTTCTCCTCTCTTGTTTCCTCAGTTTTATTACCTTATCATTATTTGACCTGGGCTGCTACCATCTTCTCCTCTCTTGTTTCCTCAGTTTCATTACCTTATCATTATTTGACCAGGACTGCTATCATCTTTTCCTCTCTTGTTTCCTCAGTTTCATTACCTTATCATTATTTAACCTGGGCTGCCACCATCTTCTCCTCTCTTGTTTCCTCAGTTTCATTACCTTATCATTATTTGACCTGGGCTGCTACCATCTTCTCCTCTCTTGTTTCCTCAGTTTTATTACCTTATCATTATTTGACCAGGGCTGCTACCATTTTCTCCTCTCTTGTTTCTTCAGTTTCATTACTTTATCATTATTTGACCAGGGCTGCTACCATCTTCTCCTCTCTTGTTTCCTCTGTTTCATTACCTTATCATTATTTGACCTGGGCTGCTACCATCTTCTCCTCTCTTGTTTCCTCTGTTTCATTACCTTATCATTATTTGACCTGGGCTGCTACCATGTTTTCCTCTCTTGTTTCTTCAGTTTCATTACCTCTGCACAAAATGAATACTTGTTTCCATTTACTCTTCCATACCATGATAGTCTCTTATATCTGAATACTTCTGGTCAAATAGAGGGCGCAAGTTTCCGGTTTTTTTTTTTAATTTCGCGCAAAGCTACTCTGGGCTATCTGCGCTAGTCGTCTCTAATTTAGCAGTGTAAGACTAGAGGGAAGGCAGCTAGTCATCACCATTCACCGCCAACTCTTGGGCTACTCTTTTACCAACGAATAGTGGGATTGACCGTCACAATATAACTCCCCCACGGCTGAAAAGGCGAGCATGTTTGGTCTGACGGGGATGCGAACCCGCGACCCTAAGTCGCATGCCTTAACCCACTTGGCCATGCCGGGCCTGTTTCCGCTTTGAGATAGTAATGACATGACATTAAAACACACACAAAAATAAGATGTCTGAATTGTATCAATAAATAATTTTAAAGATATGTTAAAATATATGCGATGAAACTTATGTATTGCTGACATACATTGAAATGAAAGTTTATATTTTAACTTGAAAAAATATTGTCCATCTTCAAAAACAACAAACATCCCAAAAACAATACAACACTTTTAATCCTTTTGTTCCCATGAATGAAATATAGAGTAGAATTAAATATACACTGGGGTTAAGAATATAATTATTAGATTTATCTTATCATTGGGCACAGCATGGTGGTTAGGGCATTCAAATAGCAATTTGTGGATCAGGTGTTCGAATCGCATCATCGAAAATGTTCAACCTTTAAACTATTGAACATTGTAATGTGACGGTCAATCCAACATTTCATCCGTAAAATAATAGCCTAACGTTTGAGAGCTGGTGCTGTTTACTAACTGTATTCCTTCTGTCATACCACTTCTAAATAAAGGACGTCTAACGCAGGTATTCCTCGAACAGCTTTGTACAAAATTCAACAAACAAATCTGATTTGTTTTCGATGAATGTGAATTTTAATTATTTTGTCGATGACAAAAATTGGTTATAAAAGTAGGATAAGAAAAAAAAACAACTAAAAAAATATTTCAGTGGCGTGATGTCCAGTGTAAACACAAAAAATTAATATTATCTGTTACTGGGCTCCGATTTTGGAGACAATACTGAAGACCTAGACAGAGGGGATGCTTGATAAGTTGTTGATATTATCTGTTACTGGGCTCCGATTTTGGAGACAATACTGAAGACCTAGACAGAGGGGATGCTTGATAAGTTGTTGATATTATCTGTTACTGGGCTCCGATTTTGGAGACAATACTGAAGACCTAGACAGAGGGGATGCTTGATAAGTTGTTGATATTATCTGTTACTGGGCTCCGATTTTGGAGACAATACTGAAGACCTAGACAGAGGGGATGCTTGATAAGTTGTTGATATTATCTGTTACTGGGCTCCGATTTTGGAGACAATACTGAAGACCTAGACAGAGGGGATGCTTGATAAGTTGTTGATATTATCTGTTACTGGGCTCCGATTTTGGAGACAATACTGAAGACCTAGACAGAGGGGATGCTTGATAAGTTGTTGATATTATCTGTTACTGGGCTCCGATTTTGGAGACAATACTGAAGACCTAGACAGAGGGGATGCTTGATAAGTTGTTGATATTATCTGTTACTGGGCTCCGATTTTGGAGACAATACTGAAGACCTAGACAGAGGGGATGCTTGATAAGTTGTTGATATTATCTGTTACTGGGCTCCGATTTTGGAGACAATACTGAAGACCTAGACAGAGGGGATGCTTGATAAGTTGTTAATATTATCTGTTACTGGGCTCCGATTTTGGAGACAATACTGAAGACCTAGACAGAGGGGATGCTTGATAAGTTGTTGATATTATCTGTTACTGGGCTCCGATTTTGGAGACAATACTGAAGACCTAGACAGAGGGGATGCTTGATAAGTTGTTGATATTATCTGTTACTGGGCTCCGATTTTGGAGACAATACTGAAGACCTAGATAGAGGGGATGCTTGATAAGTTGTTAATATTATCTGTTACTGGGCTCCGATTTTGGAGACAATACTGAAGACCTAGACAGAGGGGATGCTTGATAAGTTGTTGATATTATCTGTTACTGGGCTCCGATTTTGGAGACAATACTGAAGACCTAGACAGAGGGGATGCTTGATAAGTTGTTGATATTATCTGTTACTGGGCTCCGATTTTGGAGACAATACTGAAGACCTAGACAGAGGGGATGCTTGATAAGTTGTTGATATTATCTGTTACTGGGCTCCGATTTTGGAGACAATACTGAAGATCTAGACAGAGGGGATGCTTGATAAGTTGTTGATATTATCTGTTACTGGGCTCCGATTTTGGAGACAATACTGAAGACCTAGACAGAGGGGATGCTTGATAAGTTGTTGATATTATCTGTTACTGGGCTCCGATTTTGGAGACAATACTGAAGATCTAGACAGAGGGGATGCTTGATAAGTTGTTAATATTATCTGTTACTGGGCTCCGATTTTGGAGACAATACTGAAGACCTAGACAGAGGGGATGCTTGATAAGTTGTTGATATTATCTGTTACTGGGCTCCGATTTTGGAGACAATACTGAAGACCTAGACAGAGGGGATGCTTGATAAGTTGTTGATATTATCTGTTACTGGGCTCCGATTTTGGAGACAATACTGAAGACCTAGACAGAGGGGATGCTTGATAAGTTGTTGATATTATCTGTTACTGGGCTCCGATTTTGGAGACAATACTGAAGACCTAGACAGAGGGGATGCTTGATAAGTTGCTGATATTATCTGTTACTGGACTCCGATTTTGGAGACAATACTGAAGACCTAGACAGAGGGGATGCTTGATAAGTTGTTGATATTATCTGTTACTGGGCTCCGATTTTGGAGACAATACTGAAGACCTAGACAGAGGGGATGCTTGATAAGTTGTTGATATTATCTGTTACTGGGCTCCGATTTTGGAGACAATACTGAAGACCTAGACAGAGGGGATGCTTGATAAGTTGTTGATATTATCTGTTACTGGGCTCCGATTTTGGAGACAATACTGAAGACCTAGACAGAGGGGATGCTTGATAAGTTGTTGATATTATCTGTTACTGGGCTCCGATTTTGGAGACAATACTGAAGACCTAGACAGAGGGGATGCTTGATAAGTTGTTGATATTATCTGTTACTGGGCTCCGATTTTGGAGACAATACTGAAGACCTAGACAGAGGGGATGCTTGATAAGTTGTTGATATTATCTGTTACTGGGCTCCGATTTTGGAGACAATACTGAAGACCTAGACAGAGGGGATGCTTGATAAGTTGTTGATATTATCTGTTACTGGGCTCCGATTTTGGAGACAATACTGAAGACCTAGACAGAGGGGATGCTTGATAAGTTGTTGATATTATCTGTTACTGGGCTCCGATTTTGGAGACAATACTGAAGACCTAGACAGAGGGGATGCTTGATAAGTTGTTAATATTATCTGTTACTGGGCTCCGATTTTGGAGACAATACTGAAGATCTAGACAGAGGGGATGCTTGATAAGTTGTTAATATTATCTGTTACTGGGCTCCGATTTTGGAGACAATACTGAAGACCTAAACAGAGGGGATGCTTGATAAGTTGTTGATATTATCTGTTACTGGGCTCCGATTTTGGAGACAATACTGAAGACCTAGACAGAGGGATGCTTGATAAGTTGTTGTTTGTTGTTTTGAATTAAGCACAAAGCTACTCAGTGGTCTATCCGTGCTCTTCCCATCGCAGGTATCGAAATCCGATTTTTAGCGTTGTAAATCCACAGACATACCACTGAGGCACTGGCGGGCAGGGGATACTTGAGTCAAACTATAAATAACACGAAACAATGGTGTGGTTTCTCAACACCTACTAAATATTGAAAATTATGGTGAAGTCGTATTCAGGAACGTATTAAACACTCAGGCTACACTTACATAAACTGCTGAAAACAAGTCTGGAAAATCATCCCTTTTTTTTTAAAGAAAACCTTAATATCTATAATAGAACACATGTTTATTAATGATTTTCAAATGGCTTAGTATGTCGTAACCCTCAATTATAGATATGTTTACAGGTTTTAATGATTTTAATGAATAAAATGCCTTAAAAGTTTTGAAAACGCCCACACGTAATCTGAGACGTAAAATAAGCTATATTTTTAACTGATCGTTATAATGTCGTAAATATCTCTGTAACGTAACAGTTTATATAACGTAACAGTTTATATAACGTAGGCCAGTAAGAGTTTTAGAATCTTTATCGTTCAGTGATAAATGCTGGTGGAATTTTGGTAGTTTGTTTGATGAGGTAAGAGAACATAAAATTTGTCTCTTTTTAACTTGGTCTCACCTACCAACATCCACCGATTAAAGACTAGCTGCTATATGTCTTCTGTTAACTACGCCATCATCTGTCGATAGTTTTGAAGGTTGCAGTCATCTGTCTTCTCTGTCTGGTTCCTAGCACTTGATTTACAGAATAAAACTGAAAATTCGCCTCTAGTTAAGAGTGTAATTTGACAGATGCAGGCGTCATAATTCTTGAGACAACTTAGAAGTTTGGAACGACACCAGCGGAAGTAATAACTTCTATTTTCACAAATTTTTCTCAGTATAAACGTGAAGTGACCACTTTTCTGTATTTAAACATCCAGAGTAAGCAGTTCCACGTAGAGAATTAAATACACTTATTTTTTAACAGTAATAGAGTCAGAAAATGAAAAGTTAAAAGATTAAAATAAAAGATAGAGTAGATAAAGTTATAGCGTCAGACCTGGAGCTGAGTCAAACCAGATTTATTATTTCCTTAACTTTGAAGATAATGTAAGTTTTTTTTTTTTGAAGACCACAAATTCTTTCTCAATTTGTTTCACTAAACTTGCTGACAGTTCTTATCTGCTTTCATTTGTTACGTAGGTGAGCTGTGGAAGATGGTTGCCATAGAAACTGTCTCAAATTGGGATATTACAGATAATATTTTTACTGTTTCTTCGGCATTTAATCTAATTAAAATTGAATTTTTGTAAGTAACTGTCATGTTTAATTATACGACTAACCGAAGTTAATAGTTTTCTTATAATTCTATTGAATAAACCTACTATACTTCATAATAGTAATAAAACTAAAGAATAATTTCCCAGTTTGAAATAAACCCAATTTAACCAGTTGAAAGACGTTTCCGATTAATATAACTATAAATTCTTACATTCACAACAGCATTCGTTCTCAGCTATATTTAGTAAAATAAAATTGATAGTTTCAACTATAACATATATTATGTGATGAGCTGTATTTGATATGTTTGTGGGTAGGTTTAAATATAACGTTAAATGTGAGGGCTCGAGATTTTCTGTATTGTATAATTTCTATTTTATGTTCACGCATAACAATTGATTAATGAGTCACATATTCGTTTGGGTAACAAAGATATAAGACTGTACATATTAATGCATTAAAAGTCTGGGAAGAACGTAACTATACGTAAATACACATATGATAATATATTATAAAACAGTTTTAAGCGACTCCTAATTAGTAATTATGAGAATAGTTGTTTCGCTGACAGAAAATCTTGCTTACATTAAAACAAAAAGAATTATTTGCCTGCGGACAGTAAACTTATAATTATGAGAGAAATGATTGTGAGTCAAGTTTGTTTAAATAGCTTGATTTGTGTTTCATCGCCAGTGATGTTTGAACAAACTCGTTAACAGTAAAGTTTCAGTCTTCATTATGTCATAGGCAATCAAGACTTTTAAATAATTAGTTTGAAAGCTAATAAACAAAAATCATCAGAAGAAAATTCGAAAATGCTCTCTTATGAAAAACATTTAATTAAAACTACATTATTATGACTTAACAATGTTTGCTAACATTTGAAACACTGAATCAACTTTTACTGGGAATTCAATATTCAAATGCCAAATGTATTAAAAACACATGTTTGCAAACACTTATAAGTGGAAAATAAAATAAAAAGTGTTTTACAAATATAAAGTCTACAGAATAATGAATTGAAGGCTTTATTTGTTTGTCTAATTAATCTGTTGGTAACTTGGAATTCATGTAGTATAGGGAAAGTATACAGTCAATACGTGTGTTTCTTTTATTGAATATATCTATGTTAACCGACCATAATTTTATATTAATAAAGTACAAGAAAGGCAGTCAGTCGACACCTCCAACTCTAGAGTCAATCTTGCCAGACTAAAACAGTGGATTTGAACTCCTATAACGCATCCACAAGCACAAAATGCAAACCAAGTTTGTCTGTTTTGTGTTTTGTTTTTCGGTAATTGAACGCGAACCGTGAGTTATCAGATCTAAAGTTCAGCACTCGAACCACTGAGCTGCTTTTCGGATATTTTTGTTGCATAAAAATTGAAGAAAAAGTAATCTAAAGAGAAAAATAAATCAAACACAAACATAAATAATTTTGTATCCAATGTAGAGAACACTGCGTTTCCTTATTTAATGCTTTATTTAAAAAGTATGGAGTTATACGTGTTCGAAAAAGATGCAATTTGGAGCTCGAATTGTGATTTGTATGGTTTTATAGGGAAGCGAGTAAAGTAAACTGATGAAATAAATATCGAGCGAAGTTTTAAATGAGAGAAATTAATCAAATCCAACTGCTTCAGTTATCATAAAAAAAGAGAATCAGTGGTGGCACTGACAGATGTATTACGAGTCAATTTTAGAAAACCGTACATCTGTACTGTTACGTTTTGAATCAGTGGTGGCACTGACAGATGTATTACGAGTCAATTTTAGAAAACCGTACATCTGTACTGTTACGTTTTGATTCATGACAATGCTATCAAACTAATCACCACAACCAGCTTTCTTTTTAAATTTAGTCTTTGAAGCATTAAAGTCTGTAATGTAATGAAAGAACGAAACTGCGTTGCATTTGTACTGTGGGTTCCGTTGTGTTATATCATTTATTTACTTGGATTCTTATTCACGGTATTTTACCAACATTCTTATCTCTAAAGACTAGTTTATGAAAGATTAAGAGAGCTAAACTGACCAATTTTTACTGATGTTGGGGTTAAAATATCGTTTAAAAATGATTGTTTTTAGTACGATTTTGTGTTTATTCATTTCACTTAAAACATACCTGGACAAAATGGTTGAAAATTGGGACTCTGTATATGTCTACAACCTTTTCTTTTTATGTGATTTCATTTCGTGAACCATTAACAAGTAAAATGTATAAAAATTAAATATATTTGTGTTTCATTAACCAGTTTTCATTGGTAATTAAATTATATTAAACATTAAAGAACTTTTGTTATAGACTGAAAGTTCTAATAGAGTGATTTTAATACCATGACTAAGTGTCTTTGTTTGTTTTGAATTTCGAGGAGAGCTCACTATAGCTATCTGCACTAGCCATCCCTAATTTAGCAGTGTAAGACTAAAGGGAAGGCAGCTAGTCATCATCACTCACCGTCAAATTTTGGGCTATTCTTTTATCAACGAATAGTGGAATTGATCGCACATTATAACACCCCTACATCTAAAAGGACGAGAATGTTTGGTGTGATGGGGATTCGAACCAGCGACCCTCAGGCTACGAGTCGAGTACCTTAACCATCCGGCCATGCCGGGCCCTTTATGAGATAGAGTACACTTACAAAGAATTTTAGTTTTATCGTTTGATGACGTGTACGGCCCAGTTTGTTTGTTTTTTGAATTTCGAGCAAAGCTACAGAAGGATTGCCTACATTAGCTATCCCTAATTCAGTGGTGAAAAGCTACAGGGAAAGCAACTATAATTACCACCCACCGCAAACACTTGGACTACTCTTTTACCAACTGTTAGTAGGATTGACCATCACATTATCGCAACCACATCTAAAATGGCATATTTGGTGTGACGAGAATTCGAACCCGTAAACATCAGATTGCGAGTCGAGCGTTCTAACTACCTGGCCATGCCGGGCCATTGAACTGACCAAAGGAAAGAATACAACCTGATGTATTTTTGGCACCTAACATTTTTAACTATGATAAAAATAAAAAGTGTAAACATTCTTTCACTTTAAACTATGTATCATCTTTTTTATGTTAGAAATAATTTTATAGAAAAATTGGATATAGGATTAATTCTTTTTAAATGCAGTATTCCTTGGTATCTTCACTTTCTTAGGTGCTTTATGTAATTTGTATTAAAAAAGCAGAACAGGCGTTAGAAGAAAAAAATGATAAATCTTGACCAATGTAGTTAATGAAATGATAGTTATAAATTAATGTTTTTTACTCATAAGTAGTAATCAAACAATACTTTTGACATGGATAGTATACGTTTATTAATATGACATACAAATGTTGCTACGTCTTTAACTAGTCCAGTCACAAAACGTTTCCTAAGGAATATGAATGAAGTTCATTTACAACTGTTACACTTTCTTTTAAGCTGACATTGTCCTAACTTTAAGCACATAAACGTTGATTAAACAAAAACCACAATGATTAGGAAAAACAATAATAAATATACTTTTAAATGGTGTCAAAATTGATTTTGATTTAGTATTTTGCCATTAAATACTGGTAAGTGTTGTAAAACTAACAAACAAATTCTGTTTGTGTCTCTCTGATAACGTAAGAGGCATTTTGAGATCCGAATGTTATATACATATAAATATATTGTTAAATTAACCAGTTGTTGGACTTATATACGTTATGAAGTTCATTTGGTCAAAGTAATAATAATTCGGTTATTCTAATATCTTTGTGAAACGAGATTAATAAATATTTTATGTTAAAGAATGACTTCCATTATAAATGTGTAACTAGCCTGAATAATTTCTACCACGTACAAGATAAAGTGTTGGTTTTACATGATAAAAAAATGAGTTAAGTCACATTAAACAGAGAGCAGACGTATAGTTTTGCTTGACAGTGACACGAGGGAAAGTGTACCGTACACAATGTTTTCGTAAAACCTTTAAGTTTGATTATTTAGACATTGTACACTTCTATATAAGTTACTCTAGTATATTTTTCTATATTAAATATTTTATTATGTCCGACACCTCGATTTTGATAACTGTGAGATCGGATACTAATAAAAAGAATTCGCTCTTTTTCCGCTCAAATAATCCATCCAGTTTGTTGATGTATTTTACGAACAAATCCGTCAATGTTATTAGTTCACTTCTCTGGTAAGCATTATTTTAAATATTAATATATTTCCCAGTCCATCTCTAACACGAATCATTTGTCTATTATAAGAACATATTTGATTCACATTCAACGTTCATTTATATTAATATCGACCATTTTTGAAACAAAGCTATTGAAATGAATCTTCACTAATTTTTTTTCTAGGATTAATAGCCTTCTCAGCTACAGTAATAGAATATTTTGTTAGTCGTATGTCAGTAATGTTTCTTACATTCCCAAAATAAAGATACACACGTGAGAAGTTGGAGTTATAGTAATGACTCTGATATCCCATTTAGTGAATTCAAAAAAAAAGTGTGGATCACTTAGCTGTAATGGTTTTGTATATTCAAGACATTAGCAACCGCTGCTTTACGCAGCTGACCTGCCATCTTCACAAAGAACAAAATGAGGTGTTTTCCTGACTCTTCGAATCGTTATCATTTTACTATTCATGCATCTGATTATTACTTTAAGCAGACTGCTATCAAATCACGTGGCTTCTATTCCGGTGAAAATGTCAACCAAACAAAAAAAAAATGCCAAATTAAAACCACAAATTGCGGTCAACTCGAATAGTAGATGTAACCTCGGTTTGGTTATTACTGGTTCGTGCATATCCAAGTAGTTTTACAGAATAAGTGCACAAACCTTTACATACACATACAAACACATACACACGTCGCTACGCCAACGGAAAAATCTGAAGATGGGCTTGAAGTCGAGACAGGTTAGTGTTAATATCTTAGATCAAACCAGGTTTTACAGTCTTCATATAAAATCGTGGCCTGCTGATTTGACAAGAGGCGAAACGTGAAGTAAACAGGGGATTTCGGTACAAACAATGTTCTATGTAGTTAGCTGTTGAACAGTCTTGTTTCAGTAAAGCTACCTAGCAATTAGGAAGACCGTTAACTGGAGTAGAACAAGAAGAAGGAATTGGACATTCACGTGAAAACATCGTTCACTTTGATTGGCCTTTCCACCATGGTGCATGGCCGCTGGATTCTCTCCTGAAATTTTTCAAACATTTATATCACTTAAACAAGTTTATCTTAAAAATAGTTTATATATGTATACACACACATAAATTTATATTTAAAATGTTGGCTAAAACAATTTTCCAAAACGAAATTATTTACTTATATGTTTCATTCACAGTTGTTTTATACGATTTAAAAAAAAAATGTCTTAAGCTTATAAGATATCAATGATATGACCACTACATATTTACAGCAAAAATGAAACAATATTCACCCAATATAAGAGCTCGGCATAACCAAAGGGGTTAAGGCGTTCGACTCGTAACCTGAGTGCCGTAGGATCGAATCCCCGTCGCACTAAACATGCTCGCTCTTTCAGCTGTGGGGGGGGGGTTATTATGTTACGGTCGATCCCATTATTCGTTGGTGAAAGAGTAGCCCAAGAATTGGCGGTGGGTGGTGATGTCTAGCTGCCTTCCCTCTAGTCTCACACTGCTAAATTAGGGACGGCTAGCGCAGTTAGCCCTCATGTAGCTTTGCGCGAAATTAAAAACAAACAAACAAACCCAATATAAGAACGATATAAGATACTAAAACTGGCTGGTACATACTTAAGCAAAGTTTTCGTCGTCTTAAAAGAAAACGTGCCAAATGAATGAGAAACCGAAGAAAACCTTTGAAAACTCTAAAAAGTAAACAAAATACAGATATAACACACATACACCTGGGTTTATCCGTAAGGATACGGAAAATCCAGGTGGCGTATATAGTCATGAAAAGTTTCATATGAAAGGAAGGACATTTGTATCGCACGATTTACAAGCTACATAAAGCCAAAGCAAAGAACTTTTCCAAAATTAAAGATTTCAATGTCCTCCATTAAAATTGAAAACGTTTTACAACAGCTTAATGTAACAACGGCACAAAATCTACTCTCCACATTAACCTGGAGCAACGCCCTAATCATTAACTTAAAAGCTAGAGTTGGAAATAAGAAATCTTCTCCAAACAGCCATTGAATTGAATCTGTGAATATACCTGGGTATTGGTAATAAAATAATAAAGAATAGTCACGTTTACGTAGGCTCACAAACTATAAGTTCACCTTTTGTTAGCCACACCTCGAAATTAACGGTTGTGTTTATAAGAAGTACCCCATTCGATTACACATCTATCCTGTCCGCGATAATACTAAAATGGGGTTTGTGATTTTGTTATGCTTAAAGATGGCCTGCTAAACCGATCTAAAGTGGTGGGTGTGAGAGTTTTAATTTATTTCTCTGCTTTACATAAGTTTGTTACAATAAAAACTATTTATTTCGTTTGGAATAATTGTCTGTTAAAATATATTTTTGCGGTGAATTCACAATTTTTTTTGAGGCCGTGTCTGACGTCACTACAAAATTAATGATGATAATTATACAGATAAAAAAAGGAAATACGTCCATCTTTCCTTCTTCATTAAACAGTAAAATAATTTTCGTGTAGTAATAAACGGGTACTGAATACATAACCATGAAAATCTGAAATACTAACTTTTATAAAATGCTTCTGACCGGATCAGGTGGCCCGGCATGGGCAAGCGTGTTAAGGCGTTTGACTCGTAATCCGAGAGTTGCGGGTTCGATTCCCGCTCGCACCGAACATAATCGCCCTTTCAGCTGTGTGGGAGTTATATTGTGACAGCCAATCCCACTATTCGTTGGTAAAAGAGTAGCCCAAGAGTTGGCGGTGGGTGGTGATGACTAGCTGCCTTTCCTCTACTCTTACATTGCTAAATGAGGAACGGCTAGCGCAGATAGCCCTCGAGTAGCTTTGCGCGAAAATTCAAACAAACAAACATCGGATCAGGCCTAGTGAACGGTTCGTTGCTTGAAGTGGATTCTTGATTTGCGTTCACTTGCCAAAGAAATGAATCTCAGACTTTAGAGCCACAAATGCGTTACAATCTCACTATTCGACAAGAGTAGATGTGCCAATGGATGCTGTGGCCTTCTCTCTAATCTATTAGTTCAAAATTAGGGACGAAGATGTCAATATGGCTGTTTTTAGCTTTCTATAAAACACACAAATGTGACGTATATGCTTGATCGTTCTTTGTTTTAAATTAAAGCTTGTATTTTGAGTCACATTATAAAACATTGGAACGTATAGTTTTACAAGGAAATTTCTCGCCAAGATATTTTTGAAAAATAACTAGATCCCATTTTTTTAAAGAGAAACAATTTTTGGTCTGCATATAAATGTAGTGATGCTATAAAATAAATTATTGTACCTTATTGTATAACTTGTTTCTCGTGATAAGTCCAGAGCGCATCACGTGATATGAAACATTTTAAATGTTTCCATAAGAGTCGGGCAACAAATCAAATCAATACTGCACAGTTGTCAGACCTTTGCTATACGTTCAAAAATGGTGCAGCAGAACATTGCAGACGAAATTTTTGCAGCATTGTGAAAATACCTTATTTCATTTACGTTTAATTACAATTTTCTCCGATCCGTTAAACGAAGGTGAAAGTGTGTTACAACTTAAGAGATTTTACTAATGAAAGATAAAGAGCTTCAAAATTAAAAAAAAGTAGAACGTTGCGAACGAAAATATAAAAGAGTCTGATTCGCTCAGGCGTATTTTATGTTAATGTAACACAGGAACTACTTTATATGCTTATTGGTATAATCACACGATGCTGAGATGTTATATTTCGAAAATTACACGATTTCTAAATATTATTGATTATTAAAACCAAATAAAAGAAAACTTCAATGAAATTTTTGTTTATTTGTTTTTTAATTTCGCGTAAAGCTACACGAGTGCTATCTGCGCTACCCGCCCCTAATTTAGCAGTGTACGACTAGAGGGAAGGCAACTAGTCATCACCACCAACCGCCAACTCTTGGATTACTCTTTTACCAACGAATAGTTGGATTGATCGTAACATTATAATGCCCCCCATGGCTAAAAAGGCGAGTATGTTTGGTGTGACGGGTATTCGAACCCGCGGATTACTAGTCGAGTGCCTTAACTCGCCATGCCGGACCATGAAATGTTTAACTTTAAAGTTTACACGTAAGCCCCGGTATATGGACTTATATATTATATAATAGTGCTTAATTTATTAGACTTTAGAAAGCAGAAGAGGTAGATAGAATAACACAGCTATTAACTGGTGATTTGGGGAAACAATTTACTTTTGCCCTGCATAATTGTTCATTGTAAAGTATATGTCAACTTACAAAAATTATTAGAATAAAATGTCAGAAACTACAGTTTATTTGTTTGTTTGCTTTTGGAATTTCGCGTAAAATTACACGAGAACTATCTGCGCTAGCTATCCCTAATTTAGTAGTGTAAGACTACAGGAAGGACAATTAGTCATCATAACCCACCGCCAACTCTCGGGCTAATATTTTACCAACGAATAGTGGTATTGACCATTACATTATAACGCCATTACAGCTGAAAGAGCGACCATGTTTGGTGCGACGGAGATACGAACCCGCGACCCTAAGATGAGGAGTCAAGTACCTTAACCACCTGGCCAAACCGCACCGTCAACTGTAGTAATTACAAAGAAGAATAAACTTGGGTTTCTTGGATAACATACGGATGGAGAAAGAGATAAAAATGAAAAATTATTTGTTATTTATCAATTATTTATTATTTATCAATATAGATAAGTTGGGTACAATTAAATCTTGGTAAAAATGTAATATATGGGTATATGTCTAGTTTGAACAAAACAGCAAATGACAAACTGATACGTGGCGCGGCATGGCCAAGTGGGCTAAGGCGTTCGATTCGTAATCCAACGGTCGCGGGTTCGAATCCCTGTCGCACCAACCATGCTCGCCCATTCAGCCGTGGGGTAGTAATAATGTGATGATCAATCCCATTACTCGTTGGTAAAAGAGTAGTCCAGGGAGTTGGCGGTGGGTGGTGATGACTAGGTTCCTTTCCTCTAGTCTTACACTACTAAATTAGGGGCGGCTAGCGCAGATAGCTTTGCGCGAAATTTGAAAACAAAACAAACTAACGTTGACTTGACTGTGGAAAAAGATATGGAAATATGTTGTCAGATACAACTCAATTACTAAAGTTAATCAACCTCATCTAGATTCTCAAAGTTACATGAAAACATTATGCACACAATGTACAGAAGTTATGTTTTAAACACTTTCTAAGTAAATATCTAAGACTAAAAACGAGAATTTCAACGCAAATTTTGGAAGTGACATCAGTAAATATTAATATCACAATATAAATATTAAATCGACTTGTTTTATTTTATTTAAATTTCGCGCAAAACTATTCGAGTGATATCGGCGCTGGCGATCTCTTTAACCAAACATTTACAGACTAGAGTGTATGCAGATAATCAAAACTTCCCACCGCCAGTTATTGGACTACTTTTCTAACAATGAACAGTGGGATTGACCATTATATTTTAACGCCACCACGACTGAAAGGGTGAGCATGTTCGATAAAGAGGATTCATTCCATATAAAATATGTGATTAGAATGATTTTAGAAATAATTGATATAAGGTACCATTATTGAATATGTTAATAGTGGTCAGGCATGGCCAGGTGGTTAAAGCACTCAACTCGTAATCCGAGGATCGCGGATTCAGATCCCCGTCGCAAGAAGCATACTCGCCCTTTCAGTCGTGGAGGTGTTATGATGTGACGGTCAATCCCACTCTTCGTGTTAAAAGAGTAACCCAAGAGTTGCAGAGGGTGGTGATGGCTAGCTGCCTTCCCTGCTAAATTAGGGAAAGCTATCGCGGATAGCCTTTGAGTAGCTTTGGGCGAAATTCAAAATCAACCAAGCCAAGCCAAAATATTGGCTAGGTTAAGTCCTCTCGAACCTTAGATCTTGTTTGTTGCAAGTATGTATGTACCGAACAAGGGAATGAGTATTTCATTATGAGCTTCTAACCATCCCTCACCAATTCCTACAAGAAACACTAGATGAATACCCAGTTTTCAATCGCCTGCTTACGCCATACTGAAATTATTTCATACTGAAATAACTTTGAGTAAATACCTAAAGGCACGAAAAAAACACACTGTAAAAGATGCTCATAGACAATTTGTTTTTAAGAAACACTTCTGTAGAAGACAAAGACCTAACGCAGTGGCAACATCAATGATTAATTGTTGATTATTGTGATGGAGTCCAAAACAATTATGTTGAACAAATATCTTGCATTACTCTGTTTATATTATAACCTACTATCCAACTGAACAACATAAGTTGAAATAAAACTAATTGAACTTTATCCAAACAGACCTTAGTAAATTGCTTTAATTTATTTTTACGAGCTTAATTTTTATATATAAAAACAGATCTGAGATTACACAAGACACACATAAAAAAGTATTAGTATGGATAATTCACACTGAATCAGAAAGATGGAGGATTTTAACTGCTGTTAATAGAACATATTAGACAAGAAAGAAGACGGTATTTGAATGAAGTAAAATAAGTGAAAATGTGCGGAAGCAAGACCTAACACGGGGATTATAGAAATTGTAATTGTAACGGTATCATCAGTTGTGATAACGTAATTTCATAAACTGAAGTTGAATTTCAATTATTAAGAAATAGTAGATTTTTAAATCGTTATTTTATGTATATATTTTAAAAAATAATTGCATCGCAAAAAAAGAAGAGCGTAAATTTTACATAGCATATCCAAACCTTAGATGGAAAATAATTAATTGTAAAATTACGTGGACAAGAAAAAAAATTAAAAGAAAGAACATCTGGAAATATATTATCAAGTACAAGTTAATTAATAACTAATAATTAATTTTAGAACACCTGGAAATATATTATCAAGTACAAGTTAATTAATAACTAATAATTAATTTTAGAACACCTGGAAATATATTATCAAGTACAAGTTAATTAATAACTAATAATTATTTTTAGAACACCTGGAAATATATTATCAAGTACAAGTTAATTAATAACTAATAATTAATTTTAGAACACCTGGAAATATATTATCAAGTACAAGTTAATTAATAACTAATAATTAATTTTAGAACACCTGGAAATATATTATCAAGTACAAGTTAATTAATAACTAATAATTAATTTTAGAACACTTGGAAATATATTATCAAGTACAAGTTAATTAATAACTAATAATTAATTTTAGAACACCTGGAAATATATTATCAAGTACAAGTTAATTAATAACTAATAATTAATTTTCAGATACAGTTCAAATGTAATTCCAATTATTTCTCCTACAAAAGCGAGAAATTATTCTTTATTGTGTTTATTGTGACTTCGTTTATACAACTAGTTTTAAATTTGCACACACACACATATAATCAAAGCACTACCAGGGTCAAAACCTCGTATTTATTTGTTTATGTATTTATGATTTCAGTTGCTGGAAGCGTTTTCAAAGTTTATGTATAGTTCTTCAAACAAACTAATTAAATACAATATACAGTAAGTTAAATACATATTTTTTCATAACAAACGGTATAAGTACAACAATGACATTCCAATAAAAATGTTGCGAAAAGTAGTGTGAATAATGATTATATATGAGTTTTATAAACAATAAAAAGTTACAAACAAAACATACGTAAAAAAACACAAAAAACGAACAAGAAATCCAATTTGTTCAATGAAATAAATAATTTCAGAAAAATTATTTCAGAAAATAATCTTTTTTGTTCATTATCAGGAATATTAGAATAGAATGAATGGTTTTTCTGATAGAATACTCGAGATTGAATTTTGATAATGTTCTGAACATCATAACAGACTAACCTGAATTTCTAACATGAAAAATATGTCGATTAGTATATTTTCAGATTGACCAATGTAACGTTTAACTTGACCCAAGTTTTAATTGATCTAGTTACAAACATTAAGCTCACTGTTGAAAAGCCTTATAAATCTAGTCATTTCTTAGATATATTCTAAAGGTTGTTAACAGTAACAAAAGGAAGATGCAGTTCAAATTAATTAAAATATTTTTGTTAAATAGTAACTATCTAGAGGGCCTAAGTGATAGTTGTATATTTCGCGCCAAATTATGCGGTCCGAAAGCTAACAATCAGTCAGAAATGATACCAGTTGTTACTACTTATGCTGCAGTGTTAAAATTGATATTAGAGTGCAAGACTTTCAATTTCTTTCTGTATCTCAAGTACAACAAGAAATGTTGTAAGTAATAGTAAAGTTATTGTAGCTTAAAAACTTGAACCACTTACTTTGTTGTAAATATAATACTGAAAATGGACAAAAAAGGTATTACTCTGTGAACGAGCTTAAAGCGTTAACTCTGTAATCTAGACTATATTATCGGTAAAAGGTAAAAACAAGTAATAAGAAAAAGTAACATTTTATTTAAATACCATATAAATTAAAGTAATAAAAATATTTTAAATCAGTTACTAACTGACAATACATGAATTCTACGCAATGACAACACAATTTATATGATGTGGCATAATCCATACACTAGTGTTAAAAATGGAACATTTTAAAAACTAATTTTTAAGAATAAATAATGGTTTGTTTGAATAATATGGAAGTTATTTACAATATTATTAGTTATTTACAATAGTATCTTATATAATACGTATATTGTTTATGTATCTTATATAATACGTATATTGTTTATGTATCTTATATAATACGTATATTGTTTATGTATCTTATATAATACGTATATTGTTTATGTATCTTATATAATACGTATATTGTTTATGTATCTTATATAATACGTATATTGTTTATGTATCTTATATAATACGTATATTGTTTATGTATCTTATATAATACGTAATCATTATTTGTACTAATTTTATCATATTCTTCTGAGGCTGCAAAGTACATACATATATTTAGATTTTGGTAAAAACGTATGTATTAAATATATCACGTATTGTAGTTAATTAGGTCGGCCGAAGAACAATGCCTCCAGTGAAACAGCGGAATGTCTGCTTACTCACACTGCTAAAAACCGGGTTTTCGATACCCGTGGTGGGCAAAGAACAGATAACCCATCGTGTAGCTTTGTGCTTAATTCTAAACAAACAAACAAATGAAAAGCAGTACTCAAGGTGCGGCCACCCTCTTTCAGTGGCACAGCGGTATGTCTACGGACGAGCGATGACAAAAATCGGGTTTTGATACCCGTTGTGGTAAACACACAGATGTCCTATTGTGTAGGTTTATGTTTAACTACAAACAAAATAACCAACTTAATTTGCAAAAAAGTGTTACCAGCCTACCGAAATCGGAAATATAAAAAAAAAATATACAACATTTTGAGCCTGGCGAATATTTGCATATATTTATTACGCTAGAGAAGATCACACCGTTATGTTTGTGTGTGTGTGTATATACATATAAAAATTATATGAAGTAATATCTTAATGAACGAAGGCAACAACAGAGTGGGTGTGTGTATGGTGAAAGTTACCTTGATACAAACTCAAAAATAAAATACGATCTTAAGACTATATATCCCGCATAAAAATTCATTTTTCTACTTCCATCCATCTGCTAAAAGTAACACATAACATGAATAGTAAGGTAATTGGCAGTATGTGAAACGTGTTGAATTTACACACGCTATGGTTCACGTTTGTAGTAATTGTATTCCAAAAGTAAGAAGAGAACAACCAGATAAATGCATTAACGTGATCAGATCAGTAACATGAATTAAAAGTTGTTCATAATGTTTAAGGAAAATGTTAATTTATAAAATTTGGTTGGCTTGACGTGTTATTCAATAGTCCATTAGTTTTCTTGTTACATGATATCACTAAAACATCTTGTTACTACGTGGTATAATCATGCGTGTTTATTTATAATTTGTTTCAGAAGATGTAATAATTATCCAAGTTTCATAGAACAACTGGAAATAAGATTAATTTGGGCAATTATAGAAATAATTGGTTTGTTTTGAAATTTCACACAAAGCCACACAAGGGCTATCTGCTATAACTGTCCATAATTTAACAGTGAAAGATTAGAGGGCAGACAGCAAGTCATAACCACCCATTCTTGATCTACTGTTTTACCAATGAATTGGGGGATTGTCTGTCACTTTATAACGCCCTCACGGCTGAAAGGGCGTGCATTTTTATGGAACGGGGATTCGAACCAGCAACATTCATTTTGTGAGCGAGCACCCTAATCACCTGACAACTCGTCTCATTATTAGAAAAAATTGTCTTTGTTTTTAATTTCGCGCAAAGCTACACAAGGGCTATCTGCGTTGGTCATCCCTAATTTAGCATTGTAAGACTAGGGGAGGGGCAGCTAGTTATCATCATCCACCGCCAGCTGTTGGGCTACTCTTTGACTAAGGAATAGTGGTATTGACCGTCACATTATAACGCCCCCACGGTGTGAAAGAGCGAACATATTTGGTGTGATGGGTATTCGAACCCGCGGATTTCGAGTTAAGTGCCTTAACCACCTCGCCATGCAAAAACAAAATATAAAGCTAGAACAAAACACTGTAGAAATTTTAGATAAAATATATGAATAGCATTAAAGAGGTAAATGACTAGTAAAAGATAAAAACTCAAGAAAGTTGAACAGTGTCTCTGTTGCCAATGTCAGGAGTGAACCCATAGAAAAGACAAAAAATAGTGCCTTCGCTCACGATCGTAACGACGGCACGACTGTGAAGTTGTCTGCTGTTACTTGAGTGCCACAAAGGCCGCAAATTGGTGGATCAGTCCCAGATAAAAGAAAAAACGATAAGTAGAAACTGTGACCAATGTGTAGCATAGTTAGAACAACTTCCTCCTTCCAATCCTTATGGAAACAGGATAGCCAAAGAACATTAAAACTTTTGATCTGGAAAAGCTTGTTATGAAGTCACTTACTCCAAGTCGACTGTCAAGTAGTGCAGAGCCGAGCCTTTAACACAGTGACATAGTTCATAATGTACGGGATACGTACAATTGTGATAGCACCAGAACATAAAACTTAGCACGTTCTCGCTGATACCAACGTGGCCAGGTATCCAGAAAAAAGCCGGATAGAAACCTAAATTAAAGAAAAAAATGGGCCAGTCGTTTATGAATGTCTACAAGTATCAACGTGAGAATCAACGCTAAGCAATTTCAGGGTCATCAGAATGCTAAAAGAGTCAGGGCAAGAAAAATTACATACAACTCGGCAGTGAACACAGAAACTGTAGAATGGATCCTGTGGGCAACCACAAAGTCACAACAAACCATGACAGATCCCACAGAATTACCTGATTTTGAACCATCCGTATAAATTGAAATAGAAGAATGGTTCGAGAGTTGTTTCGCAAAGAAAAGACAATTCTTCCAATCACGAGTATCCACTTTCCTGAGAATACTCAAGAATTCGAGTCCCTGTCACACCAAACATTCTCGCCCTTTCGGCCGTGGTAGCATTATAATGTGACGATCAAGCTCACTATTCGTTGGTAAAAGAGTAGCCTGAGAGTTGGCGGTAGGTGGTGATGACTAGCTGCCTTTCCTCTAGTCTTACACTGCTAAATTAGGGGTGGTTAGCACAGATAGCCGTCGTGTAGATTTGCATGAAATTCAAACAAACCAAACCTAACGATTCAAATAAAGGTCACAAGTGTAGATGGTAATAAGTCATAGTGGGATGAGCTGACCAGTGTAAACCGCAACGTCATCCAAGGACAGACCCAATTCAGCCTGCTGCAACTAGACACAAGGCCAAAAGAAACAATGGCAGAACGTCTATTTTGAAAAAGAATAGCTCATTGAGGAAGGAAGACAAACCGAGGTGAGATGCTGTGGTAAGAATCCACTTTTTGAAGCATACGACAAAAAAGTTGCAAATGGTCCAAGAAGTGAAGAGGAAGTTCGTGGGACTCAGTACATAAACCATGGACTAAAAAAGTGTGTGCAAGATTGAATTTTTAGATGGTTAATTGAGTCCAGTATCCTCAAAGCCGAAGTTCTGGCAGGACCATAGACCCGAGACCCATAGTTCAGTTTGGAGTAAATGAGAGTACGATAGATGTAGCCACTTTCTAAGAGGTGGAAGATAAAACACGAAGGACGTTCAGAGCCCTTTTTCACTTCAACAACCAATTGAGGGCAGTCTGAACCTGCCACTCAATAAACCTTATGTTTAATTGTTGACAAAATTTGTGGAAGTCGTCGACACAAAGCCAATTTGCAAAAATGAGAGGAAACTGTGTAGTGATAGATTATTTTGATACTGGAAAGCGTGATACTTAAGACACAGTTTTGAGGGCCTTCAAATTCCTGTGGAAAAGAAAGGTTAAGTTTGAAACCCACACAGATTTGGAATCACCTGTCAGTTGAAAGTTCTGAATGAAAATGAGTAAATGACAATGTAACTTACAGGAATGGAGGTCCTGCAAAATGCTCTATCTTTATGTAGTACCGTAAGTCTTCTCATGGTCAAAGAACATGAAATCAAAATATATTCTCTAGAGGAAGGCTTCCCTGATCTACATTTCAAGTCGAATCAGGTAGTCCACGCTGAAATGATATCGATGGAACCCAGGAAGTGTGGGTGAAAAGAGGCTATTTAATTCGATGAACCAATCAAGACAAGTATTAAACATCATCTCTAAGACCTTAGGAGGCAGATAGTGAAAGTAATTGGTTGATAGTTAGAAGGAGGCTTTGGATACTTTCCAGGCTTAGAGAAAAGGCAGACAACAGCCTGGCGCCAAGCATCAAGAAAAATATTCTTCTGCCAGATACAGTTAAAAATTAACAGAATAATAGCAAGAGATACAGTAGATAGATGGTGTAGCATCTCATAGTGAACATCATCAGGTCCGACTCATGTGCTGCCAGACTGATGAAGAGCAAACTTTAGTGTAAAGGGGCGATTGCAACTATGGAGATGATCGGCCTGAGAGGAAACAGTGCTGCCCAAGAGTTAAAAAAGTAGGGCAAGAAAAAGAAGTGCTAACTACACTAGAAAAGCTCTTGCAGAGAATGTCGACTATGCTCTGGACATCGGAAGAGCAAGATGGAAAGAGGATGGGAAGTATACTTCCTATTCACCTTCCGAATCTTGTTCCATATGTTTCCGGTATAGGTGGTAGAAAACACGGTTGTTTGAATTTAATACAAAATTTCTATTGGCTTTAGTGTCTAACCTGCCATTCACAGACATGTGACCATTGGAACGAAATGTGACTAGAATGAGTGGGTACCTTTTGGAGGTATTGCACACCCATTTGTAAGCCTTCTGTGCCATTTATATGGATATCTGCCTCACTGCAGGCAGGAATCTACCATAGAAAACGTTTCGAGTTCTTAACAATTGATTGAGCAGGTGCATGGATAATATATCTCCGTCATTGTTCTCACACATTTGTCTATCAATGGCAGAATCAAGTTTTGGGAGAACAGTGAAAGAGGGCAAGTTGGATTGGTCGAACTTCTACTGAAGTACGCGGGTCGGGTGGAATCGAATATGGCTGGTGTTCCTAAAAATTATGGAAAAATATTACTGCTTTATGGGTCACTGTCAATTATCCAAGCAAAGCAAAAGAAAAGTGAAGGAGGCAAATAGGAATGTCAATGGCAATAAAAGACTGATTTGTTGTATAAAAAATAAGAACCAGTATTGAAGAAAGAAAGGTTGTACTCCCAGATAATACACTCTATAGAATGGCTCATCCATTCAGTAACAGCACCAACACAGAGGGGATTGTGTCTATTAAAGTCTTCCTCGATTAGAAAGGGAGATTGCAACTCTTTAACAAGAGCTTCAAGGTCTGATTGATCATAAGTCTCTCCAGGAGACAAGTAAGGAGAACAAACAGTGATGGTATGGCAAAGGACACATGGATGGCAACAGCCTCCATGGATGTATCGAGTGGCAAAGACAGGGTAGGCACGTGCTGGTCGACTAGAAGTGCCATCCCTCCATACACTCGCTCATCATGCAACTTGTCATTTTGGTATGATGACAATTGCTGAAAGGTGACTGTATTAGCATATTTCAGAAATGTTTCCTGTAAGGAAAGACACGCAGATTAGAATGCAAACCACGACAATTCCACAGTATCAAACTGACCATTTGTATTTAGATAGAGGAGAACAGGGTGTAGAATACTTTGGTTTACGACCAGTTCATTTTTCTTTATTAAAAGGAGGTCTATCGAACTCCATGGATTATTTCCTTGATCGAGTGGGCAGATCTCTTTCAGTATATGTAGATTACAAAGTCTGAAAGTGTCAACTACTAATCATTTTACATCTTGTGGCCAAAGAAGGTGGACCCGAGCAGACGCTAGAAGCTATGGCCCAAGGGAATGGATCCAGGCAGTCACTGGAAGAAATAGTACGAACAGAAGTAAGAGAATATGTTGACTTGTTAACTCACTTATCTATAGAAGGCAAAAAGACTCTTTTTGTGGTTTGAGAATGACCCTGCTAGGTCATCATGGCGAACAGGAAACAACTGTCCAGTGATTTAAAAAAAACGAATTATTGTAAAATACAAGTCTCGTGTGTCTCTTTCCGGTGTTGCTACACAACTTAATGTGCTGAAATCTACTGTTAAAAGCATAATTGCCAAGTTTAAGCTTACATAATCAACTGCTAACCGCCCTCGTTCTGGACGCCCCACCAAAATTTCAGAGAGAACCAAGAGGAAGGTTCTCAGAGAACTTAGTAGAAACCCTCGTTTAACACTTAATGACATACAGAAACTGGTAAGGGAAACTGGGGTTTAAGTAACCACCTCTACAGTTATAAATATATTACGCTCTTCTGTGTTCAAAGCATGTCGTCCTTGTAGAACTCCATATTTAAAGCCTGTTCATTTAGAAGCACGATTGAGGTATGCAAGAAAGCATGCAGATAAACCCTTTACCTATTGGAAGAGTATTCTTTGGTCAGACGAGACTAAAATCGAGCTTTTCGGCCACAATGATGTTCGCTATGTTTTCCGTAAGAAGTGGGAACGAAATCGTCCAAAGAACACCGTCCCTACAATTAAACATGGAGGTGGCTCGATCATGCTATGGGATTTCTTCAGCTCTTCTGGTGTAGGCAGCCTGCACCGCGTCAACAGAATCATGAAAAAAGAAGAGTACGTTGATATATTAGATACTTATCTCAAGAATGGTGCTCGGAACTTGCAGCTTGGATCTTCCAGCACGAAAATGACCGTAAGCACACATCAAAATATGTGCAATCCTGGTTGCAGAAGAACCATATAAGCGTTCTGGAATGGCAATTGCAGTCACCCGATCTCAACCCAATTGAAAACGTTTAGTATGAGTTGAAGACCAGGGTTCATCAGCGTCATCCGAAAAACTTGCAAGGGTTGGAGGCCTTCTATAAATAAGAATGGATGAAAATACCAGTCGAGTACTGTCAAACGATCATGGAGGACTATGAGGAGAGATTGCGCCAAGTAATTCACCTGAAAGGCTACACAACTGACCATTAAAGTAGACGCACGAACACTTTCTGCCCCTCCTATGTTTGGTTATTTGTTTATAAACATTTCATTTTTCGTTCAATTTACATAAAAGATTATATAAATGTGTGTTAGTATAATATTTATATTATACTACACTTTCATTATCCTAATCATGATATGTTATGAGGAAAAAACTACCCACAACGCAGGGGTACGAACACTCTCTGTCGTAACTGTATATTAATATCTAATTATACACCCATTCTTGCGAACTTACAACATTTAAAAAAAAGTATAACAGATGACCGATAATTTAATTACCTGTTGGTCATACTGAATACTTATACATATATATATATATATTTAATTTTTATTATTTAAAATAAAATGTCTTCGAATACTTTTGTTTAATACCCAATAGCTTTCTCTCAACATATGAAGGACTAGTGTGAGTTTTGTCGTATGGAAAAGAAATCCCTCTAATGAGACGTTAAAAAATGAAATGGGAACGCTATTACTATTCTTTGCAGTTGGCAAAACTTGTCATACATTTACATGCATCTGATGTCAGTATGTTTTACACAGGAGCTAATCTTATAACCTAAGCCATGTTTAAGTTAGTTTATTTTCACGGAAAATTACCTAGTTTCGTATACACTTCTGTTATTATTAAATTTTATTATGAATATGCTAGATGAATTTTAAAATTCTACTTTACATGTGAAGAAAATAAACGTCACATACATTTTACAATGTATGGTGGTACAGTTTTTTGTTTAGAAGTTCTCCATTTAGGATATTTGAGGCCTGGCATGGCCAAGCGTGTTAAGGCGTACGACTCGTAATCTGAGGGTCGCGGGTTTGCATCCCCGTCGCGCCAAACATACTCGCCCTTTCAGCCGTGGGGGCGTTATAATGTGACGATCAATCCCACTATTCGTTGGTAAAAGAATAGCCCAAGAGTTAGCGGTGGGTGGTGATGACTAGCTGCCTTCCCTCTAGTCTTACACTGCTAAATTAGGGACGGCTAGCGCAGATAGCCCTCGAGTAGCTTTATGCGAAATTCAAAACAAGCAAGCAGGCAAGGATATCTGAACTAACAAACCAAAACATATCATTCAGCTTAACGTTTTCCTGCGTATAAACTATATGCCAATTGCCTCATGAAATTGATTACATTAAGCTTAATAGAGTATAGTGTTTTAAACTATCAACATTTAAAATAACGTACATCTAGCCTATTAAAAAGCAAAAAACAGATGGCGGTCTCCTTTTATCGTTATAGTATTTTGTTCATTAATTGAAAGAAGGAATTTTACTTTCTAAAACATGAAACAAAAGAGCTGAAAAAGAGTTGAAAAAAATAGAACATTTTATATATATATCTTGGGATCTTGAAATAACGTTCATATTTTTCTCTAACAAATCTAATAGCATTATTTTACAGAAAGTACACATTTTATTAAAGTTGAATGCGTTTTTCTTTTCAGTGACTGAGAACCAGAAGAAACAAATAAAAGGTTTGGAGACAATGTGTGCACTAGAATTTTAGACTGACAAAATAAATCACTGGATATCTTAAACAAAAAGAGAATAAAATCAAGGTTTACTCAGCCCGATGTGACAGTGTATAAATTGTTCGAAATTACGCTCAGGTGCTTTGAAAACTTGGGCTTAAATGACATTAGTCTAATTTACATTATCTGTGATGTAAGTTAAAATTAGATTGACGTATGTTTTGAAAAAAAATTGTTTTTAATTTACTTATTTATTTTAAATACCAGACATTTGTTAAATTCACATTAGTACTGCTACTTATAAACTGGAATGTCCAGCAAGAGGGGGCAAAGTCATGTTGACACAATCTGGGAAAGAAAACGTGATCGGAGATTTGATGATCCGAGATCAATCAGAGATGACATTTTAGAAACAAAAAGCGGATATAAAAGTTCTAGACAATATCCTCGCAAGTTATAAGAGGTAACCAACCCAACATGGGGAGACAGTTTAATATTGTTGATGTTGGTTTGCTATAATCAGAATACTATAAATCTTGGAAGTTATAATTCTGATAAACGCTTTTTAATCGGAAGCAACAGATATTTAACCAGGAACGTTTATGGATTTCGAACATTATAAACGGTTTAATTTCAACGGATTACCTTCGATCGTTTGTTTTCTACGAAGATATCGCATAACTTTATCGGAACAACCCACATGTGAGCAGTGAGAGAAAGCTTACCTCATAAGTAAACTGTACTGATACCAACATAGAATTAATCGTTCGTCGTGAACTGTCGATAAAATAAAGACTCAGTATCGTTTATAAGTTTCTAAAAACTTGCATATAAATTACTATTTCTAATAACCGTTATTATAACTTGTATTGTTGTATTGTATAAATATAATACATTTAATTTCTAATTTTTCCAAAGCTCCACAATGTTTGACCGTTATTTTAAATAGATCGCATGTTGCTTCTTGCCTTGACGATAATTTTAAGTAAAGGTGTAATATATAACTTTGTATATTCCAAACCAATCAATTTCGTGATGTATGCAAACAAAGTACACCTCTATTTAATGCAACAAAATGTCCAAACGAGTTTTGAAGTCACTGTATCAACTGAAATAAAAAATAGCCAAGAGGATGGAAAAAGGAAATCGCAAAAAAACAGGAAAATAAACTGATGCAAGATAAGTTGAAGAATAGTTAGAAGAACAGGATAAGAGACACTTGATGAAACTGCTGCCACACAAGAAGGAAATCATGACAGAATGAAAGAATCAGTTTCAGAAACTGCTGCTAGGGTAGAACAAGATAGACAACATGAAAATCAAAGAAAGGTTGCTGCTACTGAGTGTAGATGTAGAATGTATTTTAAAACAGATTATGATTCTGATATAAATAATGATTATGAATCAGAGTCTGTATATGATGTTGTAAGAAGATCCGTAGAATGAGTTGTAATAATGGTAAAGTTCGTTTGCAGCCTTTGAGAGAACCACCACCACAACCTCTTAGGAAATATCGAATACTTTTATAGAAACATTCTAACCAATAGCTATGTATACATAAAATACAAATATCTATGTGTCTGTGTGTTTATCTGTTATCGAACTACTTTAAGGGCGCTCGACCAGTCTCGACTAAATGATGGGAGATGACGGTTTGAAAAAAGGGGTACGTTAATTAATAAAAAGTTCGCACCCCTTCTCCCATTACTGCTACTGTTGGGCATTTATTATCTTTGAAATAATATGAACTAAATTCATAGTTTATCCCTCGGTCTTACAAAATAAAGCTTTATTAAAATTTCTGTAACACAACGTAACACACAGTGTGTGTAGAAAATACAAACCTCTTGAATATTCCAGACAGTGCGCTAGTTCTCTATATAGAGGTATGCAATGAACAGACGACATAGCTTAATATTCATAACTTAAGTTACACTGACAAAATACAGGGTATTCATCTTGTTTTATATATAAAATATTGAAATACTGTTGGAGATGCAGGTTGTTTGAAAGGTAGAATTTCAAGCTTTAAGGACCGGCATGGGCAGGTGGTTAAGATACTCGATTCGTAATCTGAGGGTCCCGGTATCGAATCCTCCACACACCCAACACGCTCGCCCTTTCAGCCGTGGGGGCGTTATAATGTGACGGTTAATCCCACTATTCTTTGGTAAAAGAGTAGCTCAAGAGTTGGCGATGGGTGGTGATGACTAGCTGCCTTCACTCTAGTCTTACACTGCTAAATTAGGGACGGATAGCGCGGATAGCTCTCGTGTAGCCTTGCGCGAAATACAAAAACCAGACAAACAAACCAAGCTTTAAAATTACTATTTATATCAAGAATGCGTGAACAATACAGCAGTCAGCTTGACGGCATATATTGCTGTAATTTGAGGTTTGGTACCTGCTGTGAGTAAATAATCTTTTAAATGTTGCAAGAAGAACGGAAGTTACATTTTGTAAATTCCAATTAATACCAAAAACCAAATTAAATATTTCACTGGAGGAAAAATTATTTTCCCCTTTATGCCTTACCTGTATCTCTCTGAACGTATATAAAATTTTAAATTTTACTTTGCTTAAATATATTTCACGAAACAAGTGAAATCTCTCTTCTTGATAACACTTTATGCTTTGTACAACAAAGAGCATTTTATTTCGATCCAGCAGGTAAGACCAATAGTCATCAAAATAGCTTGTAGGTATCGATTGTAGTTATCGTTTTTTCATACAACCTGTATCACGTATTTCAAACATGCGAAAGATATTTGTTTGATCTTTGGTATCGACGTAACGTCCACTTCTTGTATTCTAATGATGATGTGCTACAATTTAGACAAGAAGGTAGCATAAGAAATCGATGGTACACATAACATTGTAACAGTGTTATTGTTATAGCAGGGGACATCACTTTTGCTCTGTAGATGGTTGTTGAGTAGTGTAATAAACATAAAATAAAATAAGAGACCTCTTTTTTTTATTTGTAATGATGGCTTAGTTACTTCAACAAATAAATTATAATTTACATCAGTCTAATACCCCATGTTTACCCTTACTACAAGTAAAATGATCAATACTGCACACTTTAGTCTAATCATAATTTACTGCTATCTAATACATTTTATTTAATTTTTTGTTTATTGTTAAGCACAAAGCTACGCAATAGGCTATCTGTTTTCTACCCACCACGAGTAATGAACGTTTTCTTCTTATCATTATAATCCTTCAGACTTACCACCGAGCCAGTGTTAGGTTCTAGTACCATTTATAGAGAATAATGTTCTCCAGTTTCAACGAACGTTTCGGTAATATAAGTGATTAATTTGAACCATAAAACAACCTCCCAAGAAAGTTTAACCCCAACATCAGGTTCATTATTTATTTATGTACTAATTTTATTTTGGTAATTCAGTGGCTTAGTTGCACGAGCCAATGTATTAAGTCCAGGCTCTTTTCTCTTTATTACCAAAGTCTCTTAAGATCCTAAGTCCTTTTTCACACCTGATTCTTCCGTCTCAGTCAGTCAAATGGTTTGTACAAATAAGCCGTTGCTGGAGACTAAAGTTAATGTAAGTGTGGTGCATTGAACGATGAGACTTTAATTACAGCGGTAATGACAAAGAAAAACACATCGTAGAGACCTTAATAAAACTCTTGACAATCAGGACCTTTAAGTTTTGACTTAGGCCTTACTGGAAATTAGCTTAAGGCTTTCAACTCACCATTCAGAACGTGGACTGTGATGTTGGCTGGGTCAGCATACGATGGAGTGCAGGAATAATTTCCAGAGTGAGAAGAACTGGCATTTTCTATTTGCAAAGTACTCACAGATTTGGATTCTTTGTTCGTGATGACGCTGACACCCCTGGTGGAGTCGTAATTTATCATACGGCCATCATGATACCAGAAAACATATGTTGGGGGAGAGGTGTTGTCTGTGATGATGCACGTGAGGTTGAAGGTTCCACCACTCTGAATATACATGTTTGGTCCACCAGGAATAGTTGCCTTGGCAACTGAATCAACAGAACAATTAAAGATTATTTTTAGAAACATTGATCATCTTTAATAATAATTTGTTATCGCGGCACTTATTATATCTACTTATGTATTCAATGACTGTTTCCTACGTGTCACAATAAGATACTCATTAAATACGTTTAGAATGTTACAATTTTTATTTGATAATGTAGACTACTAGCGCTGTAATATGTGCAAAATATTCGTATCTTAATTAAAGCTAATCTGAACTTATAAAAACATTTTATTTTTCATGTTGTTTGAACTACATATTTCTCGTCAATCAGATGCTACAAATGTAATTGTAATAAGACAGCGAGCTGAGGTTTTGGGTATTCAATGAAGGACATTTCCTCTACTACCCATAAATGTTCAAGACCACATTTAACGGGCAAAGGGCAAAAAGGTTCGTTAAAACTTTAATGTGAGATATGCTATCGAGGGAAACTATTGTTATTCAAGTTTCCTAAATTACTTTACTCATAAAAACAGTCTTTCATTTGAATACATAGCTAGGAACGTAATAAGTGTTAGCTCTTAAGTTTTCGTATGCATCAAACCCTTTTAACTAACTTCATAATTCAACTACGAAATACGTTTTTCTTTATCGCAATGGCTTTGTAAATCAAAGGGCTTACGTCCATTTTCGTATCGTTCTCTTGATGAATGAAAATGTCGCGGGTTCGAATCTCCGTCGCACTAAACATGCTCGCCATTTCAGCGGCGGAGGCGGTATAATGTGACGGTCAGTTCCATTATTCATTGGTGAAAGAGTAGCTCAGGAGTTGGCAGTGGGTAGCGATAACAAGGTACTTTCCCCCTAGTCTGGTTCAGTATGACCAGGTGGGTTAAGGCGTTCAACTCGTAATCTGAGGGTCGCGAGATCTAATCCCCGTCGCACCAAACATGCTCGCCATTTCAGCCGTGAGGGCGTTATAATGTAACGGTCAATCCCACTATTCGTTGGTAAAAGAGTAGCCCAGGAGTTGGCGGTGGGTGGTGATGACTAGCTGCCTTTCCTCTAGTCTTATATTGCTAAATTAGGGACGGCTAGCACAGATAGCCCTCGTGTAGCTTTGCGAGAAATTTAAACAAACCTTTAGCAATCATGATATACAAATTTTCTTATGAAAGAGGTGAGACATATTCTTTCAGTCATAAATTTAATTATTGTGACAATTCATTATTATATGGTCAGGGATTCTTCATCAAACATTTATTTTAGTATTAAATTTCTATTGGCATCACGATCACACCTGTGGCCAAATGTAACTGTATTAAAATACAAAAATATTTTTATACAGCCTGGTTAATCTCTGTAAGTAGGTTTTAAAATGCATTTGTGGCTTAGAAATTGAGATAAAAGGAAAAGAATGCGTTTGTATTTTTGAATTTCGCGCAAAGCTGCACGAGGTCTATACGCACTATCCGTTCCAAATTTATCATTGAAACCAGAGAGAAGGCAGCTAGTCATCAATGCCATCGTCAATTCTTGGGTTTCTCTTTTACCAACGAATAGTAGGATTGACCGAGCTTATAACGCCTCCACGGCTGAAAGAACAAACATGTTTGATGAGATGTGGAGTCGACCGTACCCTAACTACCTGACCATGCCATGCCTGAAAAATGATGCATCACTTTATATAATACTCAGAATTTTCGTTTTGAAATTCGTGCAAAGCAACACAACAGCTATCTGCGCTTGCCGTCCCTAATTTTACAATGCAAGATTACAGGGAAGGCAACTAGTCATCATCACCCACCGCCAACTCTTGAGCTACTCTTTCACCATTGAATAGTAGGATTGACCGTCACTTTATAACGGCTAAAAAGGCATGTTTGTGGTGACGGGGATTCGAACCCACATCTCTCAGATTACGAGTCGAGTGCCTTAACCTCCTGGCAATACCGGACCGCTACTCAAAATGTTGTAATAAAATAAAATATTTCGAGTGTTATGTACACTCACTAGAGTGAACAGAAAAAAAATGCAAGAAAAGAAAACATCAAACGCTCGTTTTGAGCTGCAAAAAGAATCACAAGTTATAACACAGATCAAGTGAAAGTTAATCAATGACTGAAATCTTGTAACGGTTAATTAAATATTTACTTTCTTTCAAAGAAGTTGTCTGATGAATTGTTTGTAGATTTTTGAAAGTGAGAATTTTCGAATTATCTTTTAGTAGGTAGACTAAAATATTTGGGCAAAATACACGTATTTTTCTATTGTTCTTAAAGAACACCTAGTAATACATATTTAAAAAAAATTCTTCTTAAAGAATAGCATTAATGATAAAACCAGTAAATACTATAATACAGATTGAACATTGTTTTTGACTCTAAATGGTTTGACGATACGTTATAAAAGATTTGAAATTTAAGGCAGTATAGAAATATTACAATAATAAAAGAACTCTTAACGTGACCAAGCCACTGTTATCGCATGTCACACATGAACAGGTAAGAAAACCAAAGTCTTTGGATTAAATTAGTGACGATTTAAAATCATAAAACATATCTTAGAATATAGTGAGAAAAAATTTGAGATAATTATTGTATTGGGTATCTTATTATGAGCCTTATTTAATGTAATTTTTTTGTGTTTTGAGCACGTGCATGAGTCATAAAACTTGCATATTTTAAGAGTTTAGCTTGTACAAACATTCAGCTCTGAGAAGTGTGGTGCACCTGCTCTCGACTTTCTTGTTATGTCTATTTACCAGGAAAATTTGATAGAAGAGAAAATATACATTATTTTAAAGTTAACACGTCTAAAATTCCAAGTGAAAATTGGCTAAATTATCATAGCTAAATATTTTAAAGTTATGCTTTTATGTTCTTGAAGGTTCATTTTCTTAAACTAGCTAGTGGTACAAAAACAAAACCGTCCAAATAAGGAAATAAAATATAAAAGTTTGTTTATTTGAATTTCGCGCAAAGCTACTCGAGGGATATATGTGCTATCCGTCTCTAATTTAGCAGTGTAAGACTAGAGGGAAGACAGCTAATCATCACCACCCACCACTAACACTTGGGCTACTCTTTTACTAACGAATTGTGGGATTGACCGTCATATTATGACGACTCCATGGCTGAAAGGGCAAACATGTTTAATACGACCTGGATTCGAACCCGCGACTCTCAGATTATGAGTCGAACGCCTTAACCCACCTTCCCGATATAGAAGTACACATTAACGTAGAACATGCACATCTCGAGCTTACACCAAAAACACTAATCCTCTATAACCGTTACTTTGTCACATTTTAATTTGCATGTGATCTACCAATCTTATAACAGCTGAAATACCCATGTATTGTTTGGGTGGTGAACTAAATAAAATGTGGAGCACATGCTATAAAAAACAGCACAAAAATTCTTTCATACAATTTATTTATTACATAACAAGTTATCACGTATGCATTATTTCCTATAAATTCTAATGACTCACTATGTATATAATTTAAACATGGCACGTGCTGAGTTAAGGTGATGGTAACTCTGAAAGAAAAAGTAGCGGCCAAAATAGTAACTATAAGAGTACTTTCTGTTACACGCTTTTAACACCTAGCTCTTAATGTCCTCCCACAGTGTTTCGTGTGATTAATTATTTGACGTTCATTGGCCTCACGTGTGTTTTAGGGACCGAAATTGATGATCACGAGACAAAATAGGATGTGGGTAAGAAACATTACCAGCATTATTGTTGCTGTTGGAGTTGTTCTGTTGTTGCAATGGTGGCGGACGTTTCTTTCATTTCATCACTGTTGTACTGTTTGAGATTTATGAAACGTTTGTAGTTAATGTTAACTAAAGGTCAAAGATAATAAATGCTAAATAACATCAGTAATGGGAGTCCATTGGAGAGGCTGTAAACACTCCATTAACGTGCTCCTTGTTTTAAACTTTCATTTTACAAAATTTGGTTGAGACTTAGAAATAGTTAGGTAACAGACAGGAAAACATACAGGTTTTTGTGCTACGTGTATATAGATATTGGTTGGGATGTTGTTAAATTCTATAGCATTTTCTTAGAAGTGGTGGTGGTTCTCTCCTAGGTTGTAATTCAACATTGTCGTTATCAAAACACAGTCCTGACTTTTAATTAAGATAACTTATTGTTCTACAGAGACGCCAACCATTACGGTTTTGGTGTATACATTACGACTATACGCTCATACAGACAAATATTACGACTTGTTGCAACTCCCAAATTATTATATATTATATAGGCTTATACAATAAAGTGATAAATTGTTCCTCCAGGGCTTGAAAGGGGTGAAAAGAAAATTTCTAGTGAGATACAAATACATTTTGATAATAAATAAAAGACATAGTCCAAATGGCTACTTGCGATAATCATGATTGTGCTTGAAATAATAATAAAATATTTGTATCTCCGACGTCTACCAATAGTTTGAATGCGGTGCTTCTCCGTACTGGGTACGTGGGGGAATCCATAGTTACGTCATCAGTGCTTGTCAGCCAATCAGCGCTCGCGTAGATGGGTATTTCTAGTTTTCTAAGCGGCATAGAAACACCAATGCGATCGTTCACAAGTTGGAAAAGAGAGGCCTCGTTCACCAGATTGTCTTGTTTCTGGCAAATCTGAAAGGACTAAAACTGTGGACAAAAAATTTAGAAAAAAGTATAGTGCAAAATATCCGGTCATTGCATCAAAAGTCAGTGACAGTCATGCGTTTTGTACAGTTTGTCACATCGATTTTTCTTTGGCGCATGGCGGGATAAACGATTGTTCCAGACATACAAAATCAGCATCTCACCAACAAAAGGCTGAGGCGAAGACAAAAACGATGCAGTAACACGTTTATGAGTAAGAATTCAGAATATGAAACCATAAATGCAGAAGTGATGTGCACGCAATTCGTCATTGCTCATAATATACCCCTAGCTGTAGCCGATCATGCAGGACATCTATTCAGAAAAATGTTCCCAGACTCTGATATAGCGACAAAATATGGCTGTGCTAGAATCAAAACTACAACTATTGTACAAATGTTGGGTTGTGAAGATGACAAAATAATTTCAAGCATACTTACTAACAGTGTTTATAGTTTAGCCACAGATGGATCCACTGACATGGATGACTCGAAACTGTATCCAGTGGTTGTACGATATCTTGTACGATATTCCCTTTGCTTGGAAAAAAATTGTTTGTTCTATTTTGATAATGGTGGAATGGAAAGAAGCTTCAACGGGAGAGAATATTTTCAAGCTTTTGGACCACGAACTGATAAAGAGGAAAATCCCATGAGAAAATTGTCTTAATTTTTCTTCAGACAATGCCTCAGTTATGTCTGGTATAGGTAAAGGTGTGATGGGACACATCTCAAGACGACAGCCCAGCATTTACTTCATGAGCTGTGCCTGTCACCTTAGGAATATTGCTGTCCATAAAGCTTCCAGAGAACTGCCCTGCTCAGTTTCTGATATACTGATAGATGACTACTATTTTTTGGACAAAAGTGCTAGCAGAAAACAACATTTTAAAGAGTTTCAAGGATTGTATGACAAAGAAACAAGAAAAATTCTACAACTTGTTAACACAAGATGGCTATTACTTGGGGTGTGCCTCAACAGAATATTGGACATGTGGAAGTCATTGAAGAAGTATTTTCACTGTGAAAAGGAAAATAAAACTAGATTCAAAAGGATATAAACGTGCAGCTTAGTCAGGCAGCAAGTCTTCAGCAGTCAAGACACCCTCCCAGCCACAAAGGGACACAGTCAAGACACCCTCCCAGCCACACAGGAACACAGTCAAGACACCCTCCCAGCCACAAAGGGACACAGTCAAGACACCCTCCCAGCCACACAGGAACACAGTCAAGACACCCTCTCAGCCACACAGGGACACAGTCAAAACATCCTCCCAGCCACACAGGGACACAGTCAAGACACCCTCCCAGCCACACAGGGACACAGTAAAAACATCCTCTCAGCCACACAGGAACACAAGACAACAGTCTCCAAAAGCAGACAAAGAAACATTTGATATAACTCAATATACGTTTAGGCAGTCTGACCTTGAACTAAAGAAGAGACAATCAAGCTTTGATCTTAATGGTTGAATACTACTAATTAAATTTGATACATGAAAATGTGTTATTAAATAACATCCATAACTCTTAAACATCAATCACGTTGTACTCACATTAAACACTTACTTATAACATTTGGCTGAAAGGCGTGCTGAAACATTAAGGTTGCTGACTCCATTAATACCGGTGCTTTCCTATCTACTAAACTTAATTTGTTTGCTTTTATTACTTACCAACCACAATTTAGTTGCTAATTTACCATTTATTGACGAGGTTCAATATGATATCTTACCGACTACATTCAGCTTGATACTTAGATTCATCTTTGGCTCAGTACTGACTTGGCATTCATATACCCCAGCATCGTGCTTCTGAGTGTACTGAATCTTTAGTGTCCAGTCAGTTGTACCGTCTAGATGAAGAGATTTAAACCTCTGGTCACTAGTATAAGTGTAACTACCAACAGTTAGAATATGCAGATCACGTTGACGGACCCAGGACACCTGAGAAAGATGAAAAATAACACAGAATTGTCAAATTTGAGGTACTAGAAAATACGTACTTTGTGGAATAAACTGTGTTTGTGATTCGAACTGTAATGTTTCTATATATAGCTCACAACGTTGATTTCAATACAAATGTACAAACGAAACATGATTTCTCGTTTGTTTACTTTGGAATTTTGCGCAAAGCTACACGAAAGCTATCTGTGCTAGCCGTCCCTAATTTAGCAGTGTAAGACTAGAGGGAAGGCAGCTAGTCATCACTACCCACTGCCAACTCTTGGGCTACTCTTTTACTAACGAATAGTGAAATTGACCGCACATTATAACGCCCCCACGGCTGAAAGGGCAAGCATGTTTGTTGCGACGGGAATTCGAACCCACGAACCTCAAATTAGTAGTTAAGCGCCTTAACCCACCTGGCCATGCCGGGCTTATGATTTCTCGATTTTCACTTAAATAGATCATTTTAGTTTAATTTTAACGCAAATTTACTTGTAGAAAATTATTATTTTAATAAGCAAGAAAGAAAATATATAAAAATATTTTTAATTTTAATTAATATAATTTAAATATAATAAATTTCAATATATATAGTGCCAACTCCAAGCACTAGATAGTTATAAGTCTACCCTAGGTAACTACCAAATGCAATATCAACTCCAAACACAAGATAACTACAAATGTCCTCAATGTCAGATCCAAGCACTAGATAATTATAAATTTACACAGTTTCAATTAAGAGCATTACAGGAAACCAAGGATTAATTCTAAGCTCTAGTTGACTCTTAATACACAGTGTTAACTCAAAATGTTAGATAACTGTTAATCTGTACAATGCCACTTACAAACATAAGATAAGGGCAAATGTAATGGCTGCACACTCCAAAGACTAAATAAAAAAAAACATGAAATATCAATTAAAAACACCCGATAACTCCAAGTATGCAGTGCTAACTCCAAACGTTAGTTAAATGCAACAATACACAGTTGTCAGCTCCAAAAACCAGATATATGTATACTGTATCAACTCCAATCACTAGATACATTCAGTAAAAGCATTTTCATGTCCATAAATGTTTTGCTTTCCCATTTGAAAAACGGAATAAGAGAAGGTTGTTTTCGTATATCAATTTGCTAATTATTGAATTATATTATTCGATTAAAACAATAATGCATTTATCGAAAAGTAAAGTAAGTAGGTTTCAAGTATTTAATAAATAAATGTAATTTTTCTTTTACATTTTGTGACGTTAGGAATTAAATCATGCTATTCGTATAATGTTATGACCAGAGGGAGTAACAGTAGTTAGACACGTGCAGCCTCTACTATCATTTCTATAATATGATTTTGTTTTCTAAGTCCACCAGTGGGACAAAGATACGTCTTCGTATTTACAACAGTACAATCAGGAATTCGATTCCTCACGGTGGACACTGCATGTATCCCAAAATTGCTTTGTTATTACAAGAAGACATATATACACACATTCGCCTAAAGTTATAAAAGATAGTTTAGGGATATGTATAATGTAATTCCCAAGTTACTTAAAAAGAAAACCGGAATGAAGTTCGAACGTTTCGTAAAGTCACTTAATTTTAAAAGAAGAAAAAAAAGATTACAGAATTTACAATGAATCGGAAAATAAAACCCTTTACATTACTTAAAAAAGTTAATGAATGGTAGTATTTAAGATATCTTTAACACCTAAACTATCAAATTATCTTGTAAGAAATTATCAAAAATAATATTGAAAAATATTGAAATAGTTAATATGTCAATGGAAAAACGACTTTTTCAGGTATCATAATAAATTATATCATTATACCAAAATTAAAATGATAAAATAGATATTATTTAAACAGTTACAGATCGATTGATTTATTATGAGTTATATTAAAAATTCTTGAGAAGATTGTTTAGAAAATAACAATAGAATTTTTAGATTTAATACATTTGTTTCTCAAATTGTCTGTTTGGATATTGTTAAAATATGAATAGAGAAACGCACTTATTACAATGGTTAAGAAATGAAATAAATCAATTGATGTAGACAAAATAACATATGCTCTTTTTCCAGATATATCAAAAACTTATGACAAGATTTCACAAAAACGTTTACTAAAACACTTTTTAAAATTGAAATAAGAGGTATTACTTTAAATCATATATATATATATATATATTCAATAGAAAACAATTAGAATCAATAATATTATAAGTGATGAAATAAATTTTATTAAAGTACCTCAGAGATCAGTATTAGGACCATTAATAGATTTAACTGATTTCTATGAAATTATGTTTAATGGAGAAATAACAAGTTCTTCAGAAATTCTTATCATGAACTCATAAAACGATTATCAATGATTTAAGAAAGATAAGATGATTTTATGATTTTATGTTATGATTTAATGTGAATAAAATGGTCTACATCAGGATTTCTCTAAAAGCGTCTAGTCAAGTAATCTTAAATGATTTAATAATTTATGATAAATGTACTTACAAAGATTTATCGACTAAATATAATACAAATTTTAATTCAGTTATAAAAAAGTATCAAGTATCTTGGAATAATATTAGATCACAGATGAAAGTGTCAAGCTTCTTGGAATAATGTTAAATAATTGACTAAATTGGAAAGAACACATAAAAGTAACGGAGATATAAGCATTAAGATTTTATCTAAGAATGAAATGAAAAATATTTATGATGCCTGGTAGGATTCAATTATTCAATGTGATATCATCTGTTAAGAAGGTAGCTATCTAACAAACTTATGAGCTATAATACAATTATAAAGCAATAATATAAGATGCAAATTATCATTGTCACAGTATTACCACACTAAATTACGTTTCCAAATTTAAATATAATACCATAGTGAAAATTATATGTTTATAAAATGCAAATGGATTAAATAAAGGTATTGAGAATTGAAGAAAAATAAAACCAATATACGAAACGAAGCTGAAGTACATGGAAACTTAAACTTTCAAAGGAAACAAGGAAATATTTCAAAATATTTAAAAATAGTTGTTTCTATCAAGTACTAAATTTATATGACAATATTCCAAATGAAATAACATCAATATTAAGTATAAAAAAACGTTAAAATTATAAGTATACAACGTTAAAATCAATACATAATAAAAATAATTTAAAAATAGTGGCTCTACATGTTTCGACAAACATGTACAGCCATTATTTTAAAATTATATTAATTGTGTATTGATTTCAACGTTGTATATTTATTATTTTAGCATCATACCAAAGTGTCGATATATATATATATAAGTTTGGTAGAACCTAAAAACAAGCCGAAACAAGAATAAATTAAAAATAATACTAAACAAAAACCACTCTTTAAAAAGAAACAAGCTATAATTTGGAATATAAAATGTACCCAGGGTTTTGGAGGTAACTGTGGATGTAGGACCCACTTTATGGTTGGGATACACCGACTATCAGTCTCAACATCCATTTGCCAGTCTCACATAAAGAAATAAAATGAAAGAGTAGCAACAGATATGGAAATAGAAAATAGGAGAGAGAGATGTGAGTGCTCAAGCCCACAACATTTCATATCTATATCACCTTTCGCTGCTTATAAGCATTATAACTTCGCAATTATTCAGGTATTGTAAAATTTTTAAAAATAACAGTATTTTATCAGTAACGTTAAATATTAACACAAAACTCAATATTGGATTTAATAAAGAAACTTTAAATGAGATTATTAAACTATTCTGTAACAAATATAAGAACGTATTAAACAAATATAAAGAAATAAAAATGAAAGAAATTTACTAAAATTTTCTAATAACTATGAATAAGGTCTATGAATAATAACTATGAATAGATATGAATAATGTCATTTAACAACTTGGCACTATTTGATGCGGATGTACACCTTCCCGCAGATTCAATAAATAGGTGATTGTTGAGTGCTATACTAGTTTATTTAGATGACTAGATGGAACACTTCATACTAGTATAATTCATTTATTGGGCTACCAATTAGTGCCTTTCTACCACAATGGGGCTGGAATGCTAACTTCAAGAGGTAAGATTTTAACTTACTTACCCACAAATGGTAGTACCTTACTTTTCTTATTTTTCAGTTAATTTTTTTCTTCTTTGCCTTGGAGAGCAGTCACCTTCCCACATCTGTCTGCAAGCAGTGAAGGGTGATATAGATGTGACACGTTATGGGCTTGAGCACTCACATATCGATCTTCTAATTTCTATTTCTTCATCAGTTGCTACTCTTTTATTTTATTTCTTTATGTGAGACTTGCGAATGTAGGCTAAAACTGATAGTCGGTGTATCCCCACCGCAAAGTGGGTACTATTTCGTTAGTCACCCCCAAAATTTTGGATACATTTTGTATCTCACACTATAGATTGCACTCTGGGATCTTTTCAATTAGTGCAGTGTTTTTGTTCATTATTTTAAAATTTCTTTCGACTTGTTTTTAGGTTGTAACAAACTAACATAATTAGTCAAAGGTTTGGATTTAATGTTTACTTAACTTTATCAGGATTAATTTTCTCTAATATATATATGTATATATATATATAAACATTAAATTGTGTATTTGTTTTTTTTAATTTAGTGCAAAGCTACACGAGGGCTATCTGTACTATCCATCCCTAATTTAATAGTGTAAGACTAGAGGGAAGGCAGGTAGTCATTACCACCCACCGCCAACTCTTGGGCTACTCTTTTATCAACGAATAGAGGGATTGACAGTCATCTATAACGCCCTCACGGCTGAAAGGACAAGCATGTTTGGTGTGAGTGGGATTCGAACCCACGACCCTCAGATTAAGAGTCGAACGCCTTAACCCATCTGGCCATGTCCAGGCTAAAGTGTGTGTGTGTTTTCTTATAGCAAAGCCACATTCAGCTATCTGCTTAATCCATCGAGAGGAATCGAACCACTGATTTTAGCATTGTAAATCCGTAGACCTACCGCTGTAGCAGCGAAAGACATGATAGAAAAAACGGTAAGTATTATTTAGGTCTTATGTATCGTATTAAAAATAAGAATAGGTATAAATGTAAATAATGTGTGTTTTCTTACAGCAAAGCCACATGGAGCTATTTGCTGAGCCCACCGAGGGGAATCGAACCCCTGAAATGTAAATAATATAAATTAAGTGTAAAAAAATGTGAATAATTTTCAAAGGAAATATGAATGATTTATTTATAGTTTAATAATACATTTATTCAGAATACACACTCGAGAAATCTAGTGGAACTTTTTATTTCTTAAAATTACATATTATTTGCATGGTGTTTATTTTGAAAAAAAAAATTAAAGTTAAACAACCGGTAATATACTGTCTACGATTCAAACATAATTGAATAATAACCGTCAGATGATTCAAGTTTCGCGTTCTTTTGCTGCAAAACAAGTTCCACTCTTTGCAGCCGTTGGTGCATTACACTGTGTAACACAAATTTTGTTCCTGGATAGTATGTGTTATTTCTTAATTGCTTATGTTGTAAAAGTACATAAAATGGCCATTATTCCCTTCAAACTTTGCTTTTGTGACCTGGATAATGAAATTAACCTATTTTCTATGTAAAATTGGGTGAATTTGCACATTTTCATTTACATAAGGTCTGAATAAAACAGCATATGAATCAAGATTTACACGTATTTATACTAAAGTTAAACAAAAATGAACAAAAGTGTTTAGAAATGAGTAATTTTTCGATATTTGTGACTGTAATATAAATCACTTTCACGTATCAGCTCCAAAATATTGTCTGCCATCATGTTTTCGTTATACGCTATCAGGTTACAAAGCAAAGTTTGAAGAGAAAAATAAGTCTTTTCCATTTACGTTGGGCATAAACAATTGGGAAATAACACTTTCTGTCCAGGAACAAAAAAAAGTAAAAAAAATTGTGTCATAGTGTTATTAGAGTGACGGGTAAAATTCACTCATCGATTAGAACGGTTCAAGAATTAGCAGTGGGTGCTGTTCACTAGAAGTCTAATCTCTATGCAGGTAACCTTTATGTGTTTTTTGGTGATTTTTTTAATTTCTACTTGTTCTTTTATTTTAATAGTGAACTCAAAACTGAACCTTCTCTTCTACTTTCTTGTTTCATTAGGACTTGAAATGGGATGGTGATTAAAGAGCTCGTCTCGCAAACAAGAAACCCGTAGTTAAAATGCAATCACAGAGCATGCTCGTATTTTCAGCAAAAAGTGGTTTTATAATATGATGGTAAATCCGACTATTCGATTAAAGTTGTCCAAGAATTGACAATAATGGTTTTGGCTAGTTGCTTTCTCTCAAGTTCATTATTTATATTAGGTTGTCCAGAAATAAATGTCGTACTTTTCATGATGATATTTAGAAGCTAAATATTGAGGAACGTTTCGTTGGTTGCTTGGTTTAATCCAACATTTGTGTCTTAATTGTCTGCTGTTTCAACTCAGAGTAAGTTTCGCAAGCCCCAAGGCAGCATGGACACGAAGGGCTTTCGTCTGAGTTTCCTCTACGACTTTAAACTTGGACGTAAACCTACCGAAACTGTAAGGAACCAGGCATTCTACCACAAATCTTTACAGTTCAGCGTTGGTTCCAAAGGTTTCAACATGAAGATGAAAGTCTTGTAGACCACGAAGGTCGTGGAAGGTAGCCATCCTTAGATAAAAACACATTAAAGGAAGCATTTGAAACACACCCTTGAACAACAGTATGTGATCTTGTAGAAAAGCTAGGCACAAGCAAATCAAACATTACAAACCACCTGAATGCTATTGGAAAAACGAAAAATGTAGATAAGTGGGTTCCGCATGAGCTGACTGAAGATCAACAAAACCGGCGTTATGAGACCTGTCAAGGATGACGCTCCAAAATTGAATGACTTAGGAATCGAGGTTCTGCCTTATCCACATTATACTACAGATCTTTCCCCTATAGATTTTCATTTTTCAAGCACTTTAACAACTGTTTGAACAATAAAAGCTTTAAAAAACCATTCAGCTACAGAAGAAGTTTTCAGGGAGTTCATTCACCACAGAAACTTTGATTTCCACAGCAGGAGCATAAAAAGCATCGTTACACGTTGGCAAAAGTGTGTTGAAGCAAATAGTCTTACTTTGATTAAAGCATGTTTTACAACACTGGTTTATTTCTGGACAACCTAATGTATTAGCCAAGGCTAAAATAGATACATTTTGATGTTCTTTGATTGAAATTCAACAAACATACAAATTTGTTTCACTATAACCAACAATCTTCTCACACTTTAATGCTGACAGTGAATTTTTTGTTAAATGCGAGAACACTCTGATTATTACACTTGGTCTCAATTTTCATTATTGTTACGAATATGTGCTAGACAGACAGTGTATCCATATTTTTAACATAATACTTCCACCTGAACATATATCTCTATTGTATTGTACATCACGTGGCTTCTATATTTATTTATTTATTCCTTTATTATACGCAAAAAGGACCTTATTCTCAGTCTAGTTGTTGTTTGTTTGTTCATAAGTGCAATATTGCATAATGGACTATGTGTGTTGTGTCCTCAGCAGGTATTGAAATCTTATTTTTAGCGTTATAAACATTCATGCTTATAGTTGAAGATACAATACGTTGCTTTAAAACACCTTTTTCCCATCACATGTTAAAGCTAACATAACTCTGTTCTTTCTTTGGTGCTAATTAAAATATCTTTGCACTAAATGTAAAATACATGCTCGCTTTAAGCCTATTTTAAAGGAGTATATTTTTCCTACACTTTATTTTCTGCCTGGGAAAAGTGTTTCCAATTATTTACTTGAATTTAAACCTGACAAATGTGTCACTCGGACGTACGTCAGTACAATGAGAAGCTAAGTTCTCGTTAAATTAACACCAATATAATGTGACATTATGCATGTTCGTACTTATGTCTATGTGCTTGTATGTGTACTGTAGTTCATTAAGTTTATTAAACGTTATCTTGAAAGGTTACGACTTTGTATTTTTCGTAAAATTATGGCCATCCTAGCGATGAATTTCGCAAGTAGCACGTGTAATAAACGCCTTTTTATACCACGCTAAATGGTCTCTTGGCATACTCTACATGGCCTTGGGAGGAAATTAGATTAAACTTTTATTGGATCATCAATCTTGAAAGTGGCAGGCACAGAACCTTGTGAAACTTTACTCCTAACACCCACCTAGCTTTGTGATGACAAATTATGTGGTAATTATGTAACATTACAGATTCCAACCTCGTTTGCCGGCATGACTCTGGAATTACAAATATCTTGTACCAACCAGCTTTGTCGCTCGTAGCTGGTCTTGTGAATGAAATCTGTCACATTTATAGCGTCACTAGTTTGTTTTGCATATCAGCAAAGTTCATGAATATTTTGAAATTATTAACACAGCAAAACTGTTCGCCTGTTACATAACCTCGTATCGCTTGTTTTAAAAAAAAAATATTGCAGGTAAATGGTGTTATTTTTTTCAAAGACGCTTTTCCTAGCTATGCAAGATGTAAAGAATATTTTGTATATATACCTGTATAAATTTGTCAAACATTAAATTCTTTGTAACCTCATTAGACTTGAATACATCATTTCAATTGGCGAACACAATCGATTAACTAAGAAACTACAAATCATTGAAAGAAAGATGGCCTTATTACATTACTTCTAAATATGTATTCCAATCTTCGAACTGTCCTTCGAGATAGCAAGATTATACTGTTGAAAATTGGGATAATATTGCTTCTGATGAAATGCAAACAGATAATTATAAGACAGCAGCACAACAGTTAGTAGTGAACAATAAACAAAAGCGAATAACGTAATCTTAAGATATAAGAATAAAAATATCAAAATGATACGTTCAGCAGCAAAAAGCGATTATTTGTTTCAGATTTTTTTGCAAAGCTACGCATAACCGTAATGTGAACTAACAGACTATAGTGAAGGCAGCTCGTCAATAGCACGATTCACCAACTATTGGCCTGCTATTTCCTGATCGAATATTTTATTTGTTCTTGACTTTCGCGCAAAGCTACACGAGGGTTATCTGCGCTAGCCATCCCTAATTTCGCAGTGAAAGAATAAAGGAAAAGCAGATTGTCGTCACCACCCACCGCCAACTCTTGAGCCACTCTTTTACCAACAAATAGTGAGATTGACCGTCCTATTATAACATCCTCACAGCTGAAAGAGCGAGCATATTTGGTGTGACTGCAATTTGAACCTGCAAATCTCAGATTACAAGTCGAACGCCCTGACCACCTGGCCATGCCGGGCCCTGATTAGCATAGGCCAAACGTGATATAACACGAGCCTGTGATAGTTTAATTATACAAATTTATACACGTTCTACAGTATTTCTTGTACACTGAATCCGAAAATTACATTCATTTTTCTCCACCAGGAATACATTTCACAAAACGTCGTATGTAGCTTTAGATAAGTGAATCGTTTTCATTTAAATCAGGTCGCAATTTGTCGTGCTAAAGACGTTCAGAACCATTGACTACATATTTCTCTAGACCAATCGTGACGTGAGATCGACCTTTCTGGAACCCAATAAAACACACCGCTAGTATATAAGTTGCTACAATGAAGAGGTGTTATTTTTGGATAATATTTGTTTGTGCGAGCAGTTTCACATTATTTTTCCTTTTCAATATTATTTATTTATCGTTAATGAAGACAAGAGGTTGTGTAAATTCGCAGGCCTGTATAACAGATAGCGAGTCGTGTCGTGGCTCAGTGAGTCCAAGCTCGAATCCCGTTACCTAAAAAACAAGCTCTAATAATTGCGCTATGTACTTTGAGGCTGTGGGTGTGTCATAAGGGTTTGAATTCAGTCCTGTTACTTGATAAGAATCGATTAATAATTGGCAATTGGTACTATAGATAAGTTGACTGTGTTCTTGTCATTTCAAAATGAGAAACGACTAGTGCAACCAGCTACTGTGTAATCCTGCGAGATTATCTGAAATGAACGAACTTTATTCAGGCATTTGACCGATTTTTAAAGCGCACTTCCAACCTTTAAGTGTAGAGTGAAATTTTTGTAGTAACAGGCTGTGAACTTTGACCTTTGGATTAAGTTTAAAGTTAGTAACGTAATATTCACATACATGTAACACCATTTAGACTGCTGAGGTACCATGTTATTGCCCCGCGCTAGTACAGCGGTATGTCTCCGGATTTACAACGCTAAAATCAGGGGTTCGATTCCCCTCGGTGGGCTCAGCAGATAGCCCGCTGTGGCTTTGCTACAAGAAAACACACAAAACACACACCCTGTGTAAACATTTAAGATCAACAGTGGCTTAGCGGTACGTATGCGGACTTACAACGCTAAAAACCGGGTTTCGATACCCGTAATGAGCAGAGCACAGATAGCCCATTGTGTAGCTTTGTGCTGTGCTTAATTGAAAACAGTTAAACAATTAAAAGGTACCATGACATGATACTTTAATTTAGAATTTTGTGCGAATTATAATTTCAGGTGTTATAAAGCAAAAATAAAACCGACTAAAGTTTTCATGTAATTGGAACTATAAGGCAAATCACTCCCCCCGAAAGGCTCAGCGGTAAATGTTTTGGCTTGTAAGATTAAAAACCGTGTTTTGACTCCTGTGGGTTGCACAATACAAATAAACCATTTTATAGTTTTGCATTTAATAACAAATAAAAAATATCACAAACGAAACGTGAAGTCAAATTTATCTAATTTCAGAGCACTTGGAGAACATGTAATGTTTCTCATTCTGTGTGTGAATTGTAACATTGCAGAAGATTCGCATACTCAACTGTGTTTGCAGCTGAGTTATCTGGCAAACACAAATGTTTATGTACACGTACAGTTAAAGAGGAACCAGGCAGTTTTTCAATATTATTGTCGTAAGATTTCCTATTGTGGCTGCAACATTTAAGAGTGTCTTCATTGAGTGTTGTCGCGATATGGTAGGCCCGGCATGGCCAGGTGGTTAAGGCACACCCGAGTCGTAATCTGAGGGTCGAAGGTTCGAATCTCCGCCGCACCAAACATGTTCGCCCTTTCAGCCGTGGGGGCGTTATAATGTTACAGTCAATCCCACTATTCGTTGGTAAAAGAGTAGCCTAAGAGTTGGCGGTGGGTGGTGATGACTAGTTGCCTTCCCTTTAGTCTTACACTGCTAAATTAGGGACGACTAGCGCAGATAGCCCTCGTGTAGCTTTGCGTGAATTTAAAAAAAAAAACGCTGTATGGTTATTATATCAATTTGTTCGTAAATTAAACTAAAAGAAGTGAGTGAACACTTTTACTGTAAATTATGTGATCCATATTACTGTTAGATTTATATTTTATACTTATGGTTAAATTACTAAAGCTATTTGTTGCCATCCTTAATTTTAAGCTTTAAACACAGGGAAGGCAGCTTGTTAGCAGCGCTCTACACCTACTATTCACGCTACAAGATTGTCTGTTACTCCTATAACTCAACTATAGCGTAAAGTACAGGAAATATTTTGTGGTATCGCAACATCGAAATTGGTTCGTCAGATTCAAATTAGGATCGTTACACATGAACAGATGTGCTGCCGTATGATGCTGGAAAATGTAGGACCAATAACTACGTTGTCTAGAAAGTATGTACTATTAGTACTTAAAGGATTGTACTCTAGCGAAATTCTAATATTTTTACGAGTAATATTTCAATTCATAAAATTATTTTCAGACAACAAGAGCAAGAGAAAATTTAAGAACTCTTTTTTTTTCTTTATGTTTACCTTCAAATGATAATAAACGTAATGAAATATACTGTAGTTTGGTACTGTATGGAAAAATCATAGGATAAAAAGTTGTATGAATATCTTCTTTCATTCTTTTGTGTCCATCATTTATACGAATTCTTAGACATAGCCAAATTTGATTAAAAGTGCTCAGTAATTAACAATAATACAAGAAAACAACTTTTATATTAGCAACGGCTGTGGGTTTTATCATAAAAATGTGGCATCCCGCTAGCCCAGCGGTATGTCTTCGGATTTACAACGCTAAAATCAGGTGTTCGATTCCCCTCGGTAGGCTAAGCAGATAGCCGGATGTGACTTTGCTATAAGTAAAAACAAACACGTTAGAATGATTTCAAAAGGTAACTACCTGGAGCTATCAATTGAGTAAAACATCAGTGCGTCACAGATGAAATATTCTTTAAGTTAGAGTCTTTTTGTAATAATAAACACAAACGTAACACAAAATAGTTTACAGAGAATGACAAGATAAACACTGTAGTGTGACAAAGAAGGCCTGTAAAGTGTTTACACTAAACAGTTTACCACTATCATTCTAAAGATTAAACATCGTTTTCACTAATAATACCGCAACGCATCGTGACTTTACGTTTCGAAACTGACTTGGTAATGCGCATTTGAATAGATAGATCCTTTCCTTTTACAATGAATTGGGTTCCTTTGTATTGATTGGGTATAAGAAATTTCAAAAAGCATCACAACTTCCAAGTGACTTATTATTAGACACCATAGCAAACCTATCTCACTTTCTAGCCACATTTAGGCTAGAATAGCTTAAAGAAAACAAATTTATCGATTGATGGCCACATAACATACAGAGTATTCAGGTTCATAATAAATTACAATGAAAATGTCATTATTTCCAATTTTGATCCAATGAAACCTGTACTAATGACCTCATTGAAGTCAATTTCAAGGAAGTTTATCTGGTGGTCGAAAGGGTTATTTATACTCGATTGTTCTAATTGTGCAATATAACTGAACAATAATACGTATTTTCAGTAACGATTGTAGTTTATTATACCAATTAATATTTGGAACACCGTACTGCCACAACATTATTAAACAAAACTTGATGTCATTACAACTTCAAGTGCCACGTAAAAGAGCGAAACAAAATAAACATAATAAGTTCCACACTTGCTACTTTATACAAGAGGGGTTTCAAGAGAAAACTTCCATAAGTTTTTCACATGGATTAAACATCGGGAATATTTTAGAAAACTCTTCATTTTCTGGCAAACTTATGAAAATCTGTCTCCGAATCCATATCATAATCAACTGCCCAGCATGGCCAGGTGATCAAGGTACTCGACTCGTAATTTAAAGGTCACGGGTTTGAATCCCCGTCACAACAAACATGCTCCTCTTTTCAGCCGTGTGGGTGTTATAAGTTTCGGTCAATTTCACTATTCGTTGGCAAAAGAGTAGCCCAAAAGCTGGGGGTGGGTGGTGACGACTAGCTGCCTTCCCTCTAGTCTTACACTGCTAAATTAGAGACGACTAGCGCAGATAGCCCTTTTTTAGCTTTGCGCGAAATTCCAAACAAACAAACAAATAAGATGATTGAAAACAGATATTTTCAAAAAAATATAATTATTATAAACTGCCGTAAGTTTTTGATAAAACAAGGACGTATTTGCTAAGCCTAACTTTGGGTTTGTTAAATCTTATTTAAAAAAATTACTTATACGTATCTAGCATTCGAAGAAAGTTTTTACACTGTAGAATACAAATACGTGAAAATAGACCTAAACCTAATGAAATTTTATCTATAGAGCTAGTGATTTATTTAAATACTTACTGTAATATGGTACTGTTTAATGGTAATTAGTTTAATGTGCAACGTATTACTTTGTATGGATCTCGGTTTTCAGTCTAACGGTTTTCTCAACTTTTCCAAAGAAAAACAAAGAAACAAAATGTTCACTTCTATTAAACATAACGAGCTTTCTCAGGACTAAACAAATATGCAAGTGTATTTCTACCTAAAGTTACTGATGTTTAAGTACACATCGTGCCTTCCAACAGATGTTACTTATCTTGACAATTTAAAGAAATTAAAGAACGTCTCTCACCTTTAATTAAAATTACATGAAAACGTGCATTTGCAATTAGTCCTCTACTAATTAGAGGCCTATTCAGTTCTTTAGAATATACACTTCAAGCATAAAATATTTTAATAGTATACTTGTAATATTCAGCCTCTTCCATGTGGTGTTCTATATATTTTTTGGTTTTGTATTCACTATTCTAAACAAGTTCGTTATTCGTACCAGAGCAATGGAGCGTGACATTGCTAATACAGTTGCTTCCCACTAATTATACGAAGTGTGGGAAGTTTTAGAGAGAATGATCACGTTCTTCTGTAAGTGTTACTATTTTGGAGTGTGTGTGTCAAGAAACGACACAATAATTATCCTGAGATTTTGTGTATGACTGTAAGAAACGATGACAGACGGAGATTTATTCGGTTGACTCAAACCGAGGCTACAAGTCCACCTTTAGCAATTTTCATCATGTACGATAATTTAAATTATTTTAGATATTACTCCAGTAAGTATCCTTACTTCATTACGATTTATTTATAATTAGTTGAAAGCAAACATCGCATAAATAATTCACAATTGTCTCATAATTTTTATAATTTTATTCCACAGTTTCTCAGGAAGTACAGGCTATATATTTTAATTTTCAAACGAGATAATTTTTTGATCTTCATGCGTTTTGCTTATTTTCGAGCTTGTAAAACTTAGAGAAATAAAATAGTATCTTAAAGGCCAAATGATATGATAATGTATTAGATAAGATACGTCAGCGCCATTAACGTGTCGATTTGTCCAATCGGTTTTTCAAAAACTATAATAAAACCTTAAGTTTGCCACTAGACCGACTTCACAAAAGACCTCATCAACAACTTTTATTTCTTCTCCTATTCAAAAACAGAATAGGCGCGTTCGTTTTGCAACGGATTTGACGGAGAGAATGAGGCCAGCTCTGGATCGATTGCGTCGAAAAGACTGGCCTTAGTTTCCAACCTCGTCCCAAGTCTTTTGGTGGTGTTATACCGACCAACAACACGACTATCATAAACTATTTCAGTTTACTCTTATTGTGGATGTTCTATCACATCCAATACAGTTCGCTTGCTGACGACTTTTACAGCTTGCGGACTTTAAGTCGCTTAGATTACCCTGTCTTCTTCAGTGTGGCTCCTGTCAAGTGAAAACTTTAAGCTTAGCCGCAGGAGTTGGCAATATATGTCACACGTATTGTGGAACAGAAAAGAGAAATCTCGTAATTATAATGCAATAAGTTATTGGGCCATAAAAACAAAACATATGTATATACATATTTTATGGAAACGTTTCTTTTATTATTTGGTAATAACATTTGGAAACTATTAATTGTTAGTTTTCTTATAGCAAAGCCACATCAGGCTGTTTGCTGAGTCCACCGAGAAACTATTAACATCCAAACAGTAATATTTAGAAACTATTAATATTCAAAAATTACAATTAGAAACTAATAATTAATAAATAGTGGCATTTATAAACTATTAATATCCAAGTAATAACATTTGTAAACTATTAATATTCAAGTAATAACATTTATAAACTATTAATATCCAAATAATATTTATCTCAAACTCGCAAACTTATTTGAAGAACCTATTTTTATACACATACGCTGTTGTTTGTTGTTGTTGTTTTGAATTAAGCACAAAGCTACACAATTGGCTAACTGTGCTCTGCCCACCACGGGTATCGAAAGCCACTTTTTAGTTTAAGTTCGCAGACATACCGCTGAGCCACTGGGGGGCTACACATACGTCCACATATTTAATAATGACAAACATGAAATGTTTAAATATTTGGATAACTGGTTCGAATTTCGCGCAAACCAACTACTGCCAACAAATAGTGTGGAAGTACAGAAAAGACGTTACTTATCTTGACAATTTAAAGAAATTAAAGAACGTCTCTCACCTTTAATTAAAATTAGATGAAAACGTGCATTTGCAATTAGTCCTCTACTAATTAGAGGCCTAATTATTAAATTACTGGTCATAAGTTTAATAATGACAAACATGAAATGTTTAAATATTTGGATAACTGGTTCGAATTTCGCGCAAACCAACTACTGCCAACAAATAGTGTGATGGAATGTTACCTTATAACGGCCCTCACAGCCGCAAGAGCAAGTACGTTTTGCGACATTCAGATTGGGCGGAGAGCGCCCTCACCGCCTAGCTATATCCGGATTTAGTAATATATACAAAGAAAGCAGTTCTGTTGTTGTTATTATTATTAATGGCCCGGCATGGCAAGGTGGTTAAGGCACTCGACTAACAATACGAGGGTTGCGGGTTCGAATCTCCGTCACACCAAACACGCTCGCCCTTTCAGTCGTGGGGGCGTTATTATGTGACGGTCAATCCCACTATTCGTGGGTAAAAGCCTGATCCACAAATTGCGATTTGAATGCCCTAACCACCATGCTGTGCCCAATGATAAGGTAAATCTAATAATTATATTTTTAGTCCTAGTGTATATTTAATTCTGCTCTATTTTTCTTTCATGAGAACAAAAGGATTAAAAGTGTTATGTTGTGTTTGGTATGTTTGTTGTTTTTGAAGATGGATAATATTTTTTCAAGTTAAAATATAAACTTTCATTTCAATGTATGTCAGCAATACATAAGTTTCATCGCATATATTTTAACATATCTTTAAAATTATTTATTGATACAATTCAGACATATTATTTTTGTGTGTGTTTTAATGTCATGTCATTACTATCTCAAAACGGAAACAGGCCCGGCATGGCCAGGTAGGTTAAGGCGCGCGACTAAGGGTCGCGGGTTCGCATCCCCGTCGCGTCAAACGTGCTCGCCCTTTCAGCCGTGGGGGCGTTATAATGTGACGGTCAATCCCACTATTCGTTGATAAAAGAGTAGCTCATGAGTTGGCGGTGAGTGGTGATGACTAGCTTCCTTCCCTCTAGTCTTACACTGCTAAATTAGGGACGGCTAGCACAGATAGTCCTCGTGTAGCATTGCGCGAAATTGAAAAAATAAGAAAGAAGAGATACAAATATCATTATTGATCAGTAATTGTTAATTACAAACTGGGGAAAATAATGTATATTTATAATACAGGTTAATAAGAGATTATTTTTAAATTTTGGTATTGGTTAACTCTGATTTAGGCTAATTTGCATATTTAGGAGTGGCATAGAGGCTCACAGAATGGTTCTGAGTGGCGATTTTTTCCAAGTACAAATTTTGATATCGTGATAGGCATGAAACAGATAGCCCATTGTGTATTTTTGTGCTTAATTACAAACTTAAAACCAAACTTTTAGCTAATATCTCCATTTTTTTGGCCAATTTGAGATCTAATTGCAGCCGTGACTACTGATGACTCCTTGTTTTAGAAGTGCAAACTTTTAGCCATAGCTTTATATCTTGTCCGATTTGATATCTAATAACAGCCGCAATTATTGAGAATTTCCTCTCGTTTTATTAGCACAAGTCACAAACCTTTCAGGCCAATCAATTAACCAGAGCTTCAAATCTTCAGACAGTCGCTATATTTTGTATAGAATATGGGATATTATGCTTAAGCTGTCAGGTCAATTTATCCACGTATACACTTTAAAAGTTATTTTTTTCAGTCATACAAAACACCGAACCTTAATTACCCAGAGTCATATTTTGAACTGACTATAAAGTAAAAGTTTTTAATTATTTTTTAGTTACAGTTTTATGTTGAAACAACTTTTGAGGCTTTCCATAACAACGAACAATTCCTTTTATGTAAGTGTTATCAGTGTTGATTACTCTAAGTAAGTTTTAAAGGCTATTTGTTTGTGAACTCTATAGTTGAGAATGCTTTCTGCTCACTTTTACTTGAGTTCGTTTATTTTCTGCTCTCACTTTAAATTGGTTTCCAAATATTTTCAGACCCTCTGAAGTTTATCAGTTCGTGTAATTTCCAAATGGATGTTTTACCCTTGAGACATGAGGTGATTATTTCGTTGTTTCACGGCTATTAGAGAAATGACGATAGAGTTTTAATGTAATACTTTCACTGATTAATGTACAACCTGAAAATAATTCCAGCAGTTTTGGTTTATTGAAACAAAAGGCATTAATAACATAAAGAAAGAGAAAAATATAAGAGTTACTTTAATGTCAAAAAAGATTTAGTAGCATGTATTTTTTGTTGTTAATATTTTCCTAAGTTGTTAAAACAACTAAACTGAAAACCTTCGTTAACTTTGTGTTCAATTGTTTTCAATTCAAAGTAAAATGAAACTAAAGCAAAGGGATGATTGTAGTATGACTTAAATGCTGACTTTTTGCTATTTTAAGCCTTATTATGTCAGTTTGAAAAACGTCAAATTTTAGTTACACAAACCAGCAATTAAAAAACAGAAATCCTCGCTTAGAAGCGGGATTCAATACTCGCTGTGAGCAGTGAAAAGATAGCCCATTGTGTTACACAACAATCAGGGATGTTGAAATACAGATTTTCTGATCTGACTTTTGACGTACATAATATGCATGAGTAAAATGTGGCCTAACTAAAGTTGGAATATTATTTGAATAGTTTCTATTCTAGATACATCGTGTTACTCCACCAAGAGTGAAAAACTGAAACGACATTTTTGGCACAATGAAAGATAAACTGATTATTATGAGAAATTTTCATTCGACTCGTTTCGACAGCACAATTTTGTAGTCAGTAGTGCTGAAGATATCTGTATTACCGAAACTAGATGGCTGAATATTTTTACATAAATATTTTATCTTTCATTTAAAAAAAAACACGTCGTTTCTTGTGCTCTTTTAATGTTACTATTATGCTAATTTTTTAAAACTTTCTTTAACCAATAACATGTAATGTTACATTTCAGAAACCTGAAACTGTAGAAATGAATGTTAAATTGAAACAGAAATTATTTTTAAACAACAATAAAAACTAGAACGAAATTTGTTGAAACTATGTGATAAAAATATTTTTTGTATGCTAAGTTTAAAAGGTCACAGAAGTGATGGCGCTTCGATTTCCATCATTAGCATGAGAGAAAAAATACAAAGTAATTTTACTACAGCAAATCAAATGTCATAATGTCTATCATATATTGATATCTGAGATAAAACAGTAGGAAAGACGGCTTATCGACAGTAACGTCTTAGTTAAAAATACCAAAATTTTTACTTAGAGCAAAGCTAGTTTTATAAACAGTTTTTCATTCAGATTTTGAGTAATTTTCATTTTCACTTTTCCGTTATTTTGAAATAAGAAATTAAAACTGTGCTAAATCTTTTTGTAGGTGGATATCGTTTGTTTAAACTTATGAAATAAATTGAAATTGCGTTCTATAAAAAATAATACTTACAATAACACTAAATTACTTAAATTTGATTTCTTTGTCATTTATGAAGTAACTGAAACAATAGAATATGAAGGTATTAAAACCACGTTCAGCTTACCGATACTTAAAACCAACGACTATGCTATACACGTGAGAATTAACTAAACACATTAAAGGTATGGAAATAAAATTTTTAGGTAAGAATAGAGCATTTGATGGATCACAGAGGAAGACTAATATCTGATAATTATGAAAAGGCTGTGTTGATGTTAATTTATATTTTTTCTTCAGTTTTTACTAATAAAGATTCAAGAAATATTCGTCATCCTTAATAGTTGCAAGATGGTACAAGATTAAAGCACATGACCAGATTAATTCTGAGATTTCTAGATCTTCTTGGCCAGATAATATTTACTCAAGGGATCTGAGGGAAATTGTGGACTGGAAGTGTGAGTCACTTGCTACTATTTTTTGCATGTCCTTAAATAGCGAGCAGATGCTAGAAGATTCGAAGTTGGCTGATGTATTGCTCCGCTTTTCAATGGAGGCGGTAAAAAATGTACTAGTAATTATAGGCCTGTTAGTTTTACATTATTGATGGTAAAAATTGTGAGACCCTGATAAAAATGGCTTTGAGAAGTCATTTAACAAAGTTTAAGTGTTTGTCCGATAGTTGGTAGGTGTGGTTTTACTGACAGAAAATCTCGCCTTACTTATAGTTTGATAATTCTGTGAAGAAGTTACTGCTTATGTAGACGAGGATACTGGAGTTAATTTAAAAAACAACACAGGCTGTTACATAAAAGACTGATTAAAATAATTATCTTTGTAGGCTAGGAATATACTTTGGTTCAACAAATAGAAACATGACTGGATTGAAGAAGGTAGGGAATTGTTATAAATGGAGTTTAGTCAAATTGGAGTACTGTCACAAGTAGGATACCTCATGGATCAGTATTAGGACCTGTGCTCTGTTTACTTATACTCTTAACATAGATAAAAGATGACCAATAATTTATCTAAATTTGTTAGTGGTATTAAGGTTTTGGCTGTTGATGAATGTTATAATGATACTGTTGCTTTATAAAAGGATTTAGATTATTTGGTGAGTTGAGTTAATAAATTGGAGTTTGTTTTTAATTGCAATAATTACTAAGTTAAACGTGTGTGATATAGTTTGAATTATAAGTAATTTTAATGAGAATATACTTGACACTGATATGGAAGAAAATAATTTTAGTGATCTAGTTCATCATTGACTTAAACTGTCCAGGGAATGTGTTGTTGCTAGTGGCAGAGCAGATTGGATTTTTGGTTATATCTATAGAAGGATGAAGTACTAGTCTAAAGGTGTTATAATTCAATTGTGTAGATAATTGGATGGGTTAGTACTGTGTTTGCTCTTACTACAGAAAGAGCATTTAATAGTTGGAAGGATTTGGAAGAAAACTACTAGGTTAATACCTGATATGGAAAGGTTGTCATACGAAGGTATTTTAAGAACTCTGAAATTGTTTGCTATTGAAAAAATAAGAGTTTAAGGATTTAATGTTGTTAAGGTATTTTATAGCGTTGATTAGTTTTGATATTTAATGGGAAGAATGGCGGGACTAGCGGATGCATATCATACTGAAAATACGGATATTGTATCACCACTTTACTACTCCGTTAAAAACAATGGCCTAAGCTCCCTTATTCAGTGTTAGCAGAAAATAATAATACCGATTTCGCTTGAAATTTAATCTTGATTTTAGATTCTAGTTTGATTGGTTATACACTTCTCAAGTTTTCGTATCGTTTCAAAGTCAGAGCTAAAACCATTAAAATGTAAAGCAGAATGGAAGGTTCTGAAAATCTCAAATAGGATTCGATTTGGCTTTAGCGATAGCTATTATCGACAATGATAAGATATAAAGCTTTTACTCCAAATTCCATTATTCTATAAAATCATATTTTTCAAGGAAACAGCTTGATTTTATTTTCTGTATGGATATAAAACGTTATTCGAAATCATATTTCACCTTGAAATGAACAGTCGCAAATCATTTCTATCATCGCATTAATATGGTATATAAACCAGTGAAATCATATGTTTGTTTTACAGATTACAGAAAAATAATAATATGAAAGAACATCAAACTGAAAATTAATAGGCAAGATGAAGTTAATCGATTTTTTTAAAAATTGAACAGCACGTGTATGACAATTGTAAATAAGTGTCCTCCTCTGAGTACATGTATATTTGTGTATCAATCATCTTGTAAATAATGACTGGTATTAAAATAAAGAGACAGAATAAACACGGTATTCGTAGCACTAAAACTTAGTTTTTAACAGCGTAACCGTTCCGAAATATACCATGTAGCATGTTTTGCAGCTTCATTCTTACTTCTCAAAGACTTTCCTTGAAAATAGTTTAAAAGTAACTATTAAGTCTTTCAGAAACTTTAATCTTATCAAAATGCTCTTTAAATAAAAGCTTCGATCTTATTAGCATGTTCTTTAAATAAAAACTTCAATCTTATTAGCATGCTCTTTCTATAAACAACTTCAATCTTATTAGCATGCTCTTTCTATAAACAACTTCAATCTTATTAGCATGCTCTTTAAATAAATAACTTCAAGCTTATTAGCATGCTCTTTCTATAAACAACTTCAATCTTATTAGCATGCTCTTTCTATAAACAACTTCAGTCTTATTAGCATGCTCTTTCTATAAACAACTTAAATTTTATTAGCATGCTCTTTAAATAAACAACTTCAATCTTATTAGCATGCTCTTTCTATAAACAACTTCAGTCTTACTAACATGCTCTTTAAATAAACAACTTCAATCTTATTAGCATGCTCTTTCTATAAACAACTTAAATTTTATTAGCATGCTCTTTCCTGAAACAACTTAAATGTTATTAACATGCTCTTTAAATAAACAACTTCAGTCTTATTAGCATGCTTTTTCTATAAACAACTTAAATTTTATAAGCATGCTATTTAAATAAACAACTTCAATCTTATTAGCATGCTCTTTCTATAAACAACTTCAATCTTATTAGCATGCTCTTTAAATAAACAACTTCAACTTATTAGCATGCTCTTTTATAAACAACTGCAATCTTATTAGCATGCTCTTTCTATAAACAACTTCAGTGTTATTAGCATGCTCTTTCTATAAACAACTTAAATTTTATTAGCATGCTCTTTAAATAAACAACTTCAATCTTATTAGCATGCTCTTTCTATAAACAACTTTAATCTTATTAGTATGCTCTTTAAATAAACAACTTCAGTCTTACTAACATGCTCTTTAAATAAACAACTACAGTCTTATTAGCATGCTCTTTAAATAAACAACTTCAATCTTATTAGCATGCTCTTTCTATAAACAACTTTAATCTTATTAGTATGCTCTTTAAATAAACAACTTCAGTCTTACTAACATGCTCTTTAAATAAACAACTTCAGTCTTATTAGCATGCTCTTTCTATAAACAACTTAAATTTTATTAGCATGTTCTTTAAATAAAAACTTCAATCTTATTAACATGCTTTTTAAATAAACAACTTCAGTCTTATTAGCATGCTCTTTAAATAAACAACTTCAGTCTTATTAGCATGCTCTTTCTATAAACAACTTAAATTTTATTAGCATGCTCTTTAAATAAACAACTTCAATCTTATTAGCATGCTCTTTCCTGAAACAACTTAAATGTTATTAACATGCTCTTTAAATAAACAACTTCAGTCTTATTAGCATGCTCTTTCTATAAACAACTTAAATTTAATAAGCATGCTATTTAAATAAACAACTTCAATCTTATTAGCATGCTCTTTCTATAAACAACTTAAATTTTATTAGCATGCTCTTTAAATAAACAACTTCAATCTTATTAGCATGCTCTTTCTATAAACAACTTTAATCTTATTAGCATGCTCTTTAAATAAACAACTTTTGTCTTACTAACATGCTCTTTAAATAAACAACTTCAGTCTTATTAGCATGCTCTTTCTATAAACAACTTAAATTTTATTAGCATGCTTTTTAAATAAACAACTTCAGTCTTATTAGCATGGTCTTTAAATAAATAACTTCAGTCTTATTAGCATGCTTTTTCTATAAACAACTTAAATTTTATTAGCATGATCTTTAAATAAATAACTTCAATCTTATTAGCATGCTCTTTTGAAGACAAAAATTGTAGAACTGTGTCTGCCTAATCACCTCCATCATCACTTAACAATATGCTGAGTCACAGCTGACTGAAAGTGTATTCAAAACCTATTACTACATTAAAGATTTAATAGGAAAATTCACCTGTCAACAACGTAGAAAGAAATACACAAATAATTAATGGAAATGAAAAGAATTAATATAGAATAATATCTGAAAACGTATGAATGTTAATAAATACTAATTAATATTCATGACTTAGTAAATTGTGTTCTGATCAATATATCTAAGACTGCTGAACCTTGCAAGATACGTGATCAAGAGTTACAGTATCTAATTGAAGATTTAGCTCATTTTACCTAATGAAAGTTTAAACTACTCTAAACTAGTTAAGGTTATAATGCAGCTTAATTTCAACTGTAATCATTATTTTTTCATAGAATACTGCAGTAATTAACTTAGGTGAAAATGTATTCAGAGTATTGAATGAAAAAGTACACTAAAAAGTTTTAACATCGTTTACTTTAGTTTTAATCAAATAGTAGTTTCCATATTTTCAGAAGACCTTCACAATTTGGCCAGGAATGGCCAGGTGGTTAAGGCACTCGACTCGTAATCCGAGGGTCGCGGGTTTGTATCCCCGTCGCACCAAACAAGCCCACTCTTTCAGCCGTGGGAACATTGTAATGTCACGGTCAATCCCACTATTCGTTGATAAAAGAGTATCCCAAGAATTGACGGTGGATGGTGATGACTAATTGCCTTCCCTCTGGTCTTACAATGCTAAATTAGAAACGGCTAGCGCAGATAGCCCTCGTGTAGCTTTGCGCAAAATTGAAAACAAACCAAATCAAACCTTCACAATTTATTTCATAAAAAACTAGGTTATGAATTTAACACTCAGATACTCATAATACGCACTAGTATGCAGTCCAACACTATATTAAGACCAATCTTGTTCTTCAAATTTACTGTTGGCGAGTAGAATTCTCCAAAGCAGTTTTACTCGATTACTAACCATGAATCCAAAGATAAATTAAATTTGATACTTATGTTTGGCATATTAAACAGCTTACCGGCTAAACTACATATTATTTAAATCCTATGTAAACACAGGTTTACTGTAGTTAGGGGCCCGGCATGGCCATATGGTCAATATACTCGACTCGTAATCTGAGGGTCGCGGGTTTGAATCCCAGTCACACCAAACATGCTCATCTTTTCAGCCGTGGGGGTATTATAATGTGACGGTTAATCCCACTATTCGTTGGTAAAAGAGTAGCCAAAGAGTTGGCGGCGGGTGGTGACAACTAGCTGCTTTCCTTCTAGTCTTACACTGCTAAATTAGGAAGGGCTAGAGCAGATAGCCCTCGAGTAGCTTTGCGCGAAGTTAAAAACAAACCAAACCAGTTTCCTACATTTTGGTTATTCTGTTGTCTAAAGACAGAACGCAACCCTCGGCTGAGCCGTTGGTTTCATTGCTAGGACTGGAAACAGTTAACATAGTAACAAGATCTTTCGATTTACCCTTCTTTAAAATTATTGACGAGGGGTTGAATACACTGAAACCTGCTTAATTCTGTGACAAGCGGTGAATCCAATGATATATTGTACATCATATTTATTTTTATAATTTAAACGATTCAGCTGGAAGTGACGAACTGCAGGATATTTTATTGCTGATCTGGTAAACTAAAATCTGCTAGGATAACATTACCGTTCTGTCTCCAAGCTGGTGAATTCTGCAGTGAAGATAAGCAGCCTTGCCAAGCGGAGCAGTGACATTACGGCTCGTGCTGTTATCGAAGTAGGGTCGATGATATGGGTCGTCCCAGTTAGAGTTAGGCCTGGAAGGAGGCTCCACTTTTGACATTCTGAAACTTCTTTCAGTTCGTGTAACCGGATCAGAGAAGCGGTTGAAATACTGATCTATTAATAAAGAAAAGTACATGTGTATATACTAACTTCAATATCTAATATATAAATATATGCGTAGAAATATATTTTTATACGTGATTCAAGTAAGTTTAAACACTATAATATTTACATTTGGTATTATCAGGTATAGTTTAATCAATTAAGAATAATTGGATGTGTCAACGAAAGGTTATTTTATTTTAAAGGCATAGATTTAATAGCTCAATGATGACTAAATATAGATCACACAGTGGGTTGGATGCTAGTGGCACTGATGAGATTGTACTCATTTTCCTCTTTCATTACACGGAAAAAGTGTACAGTCTAACAGAAACTATTTATATTCATAACTGTTAAAACATTAATTCTACAATTTCATTTATTTTTCATATCCCATTAAACATTAGAGGGGACCCGGCATGGCCAGGTGAGTTAAGTTAAAGGTTTGCATCCCCGTCACACCAAACGTGCTTGCCTTTTTAGCCGTGGGGACGTTATAATGTTATAACGAATAGTGGGATTGACCGTCACATTGTAACGCCCCCACGGCTGAAAGGGCGGGCATGTTTGGTGCGACCGGGATTCGAACCCGCGACTCTCGGATTACGAGTCGAACCCCTTTAGTAGTTTTTAGCTGAATCTGAAATTGATGTTCTTTTTTACTCCATCACGTCCAGATTTTTCGCAATACGTCATGCCTACTTTTATGTATGTGTTTTCTTATAGCAAAGCCACATCGGGTGATCTCCTAAGCCAACAGAGGGGAATCGAACCCCTGATTTTGCGTTGTAAGTCCGAAGACATACCGCTGTACTAGCGGGGGGCTACTTTTATGTAAGTGAATTATTTTAATTGAAAGCGGGTCACATTTTGTTCTACTTAAAATGTTGACAACCACTGGCTATAAATTTCTCTACACTAAATGTGACGTGGGAGTCTTATGGATCATTCTAGAACTCACAAGAATGACATACAATAATAAAAAATTGTTATGAAACAAATAATAATTTGATCTGAGTTAGAGTTTTTTCATCTCGATTTATAAAGAAATTCTTACTTGATAGAAGAAAATGAATATTATTTTCAAAGTCTGTATACTTTAATTATGGAAAAATTTGTCATTAAAAACAAAACAACTCTTATGTTGTTTAGTTTTACAGGACTGTGTTATTACACTAGTAATAATCAAAAATAGCTCTCACAATGATATGAGGGAACAGTAATAAATGGACACTATTTCAACTGTGTTAATTCACTTTAAAACTACTTTCTCTTGAAACTTATTTATGTATTTTACCGTTTATGGGGTTTGGTCTATTTTAATATTTTATTATATCTTGTAAACCAATTAAAACTTTAGCGGGCGATAACTGTCCAGTGGCTGGGGTTCCGATCTTTCGATCTTTGTTCGCGTCCTGCTACCGCCAGAAATAAAAACAAAACAAAACTTTTCTATGTACTTTGGGGTTGTGAGTGTATCATTGGAGTCATAGTAAAATCCCAATATTCTGTTTGAAAAGGTATCCCAAGAGTTTGTGTAGAATAGCAGTTCTTATTGTTCATCACTTCAAAATTAAGGACAACTATTACATATAGCCCTCCTTTAGGTATGCACAAAATTTATCAAACAAACTAAGAAAATCTTTAACTTATAATTACAAGGTATTCCTTAACGTAAAAGTAATGATGTATCTCAAGACGGCCAGTATGGGTACTAACACTTTTATTGATAAAGAGAGAACAACGTTTCGACCTTCTTAGATGATCTTCAAGTTATGAAAGAGACAGTTTGAATGCGACCGTTGACAAACACATGTCTTAGGGACGAGAGTATAAACGGGTACGGGATTGTAGGAGGCGTTGTAGGTAGATATTAGGTTATTAATTAGTATGGGTATAAAGGCGTTCCTTTATATTATAACTAAAATTAAACCAATATAACGCCCCCTCTAATCCCATACCCATTTACACTCTAATCCCTAAGCAATGTGCTCGGGGCAACCGTCAGTTGCAAACTCTTTCTTTGTTAACCTCAAGGTGACCTTAGGCTTAGAAGATCTAAACGTTGTTCTCTGATTTATTAGCAAAAGTATTAATACCTATACCAACCGTACTGAGATACATTTTTACTTCAGGTGGGTTTCTCGTCATCACGATTCAAGTAATGAGAATACGTCCTTAAATTTACATAAAGAGTAGAGACATTGACACGTTGTTCTGATATGTTTTGTGTTTATCCCACAAATACTTTCTAAATAAACGAAAAACGAAAAATCAACTATTGCTAAATTAACGTAATATAATCCCAACTAACTCATGAGGTTAGAGTATTAAAAAACAATGTGACGAAATAAGACAAAGTAAAGCTGCTAAGAGTTGCTTTCCTGTACATAAGTCAGCTTATTTAAGCCATATACGTCACTCCTGTTTCTACGATATACCTTATTATTTATGTTTTAAGAATATTTTGACAAGTTTTGTGTGAATAACGCACGTATGAGTGTTATATATTGTTATAATATATATTTTATAATATGTCTTTAATATTTCATATTAATGGAACATGCCGAGATACATCCACCAGCAACTTTCTTGTTGTTGATTTGAGAAGGAAATATGGCACGTCAACTGACACACACGGTCTTGTCTCTATATACAGCTATTTCTAACAACTTACACATTTCGTGCGTGATGTCTCATGATGGCACACGATACCGGAAGCTCTTCAGGAGTCATTATTATTTTCGGAAATATCCACGATGGAGGAAATGATAAGGCTTTTAACACGAACGACCCCATAATTTCACCGAACTCGTATATCCAGACATGTTGTTCCCGGGGGAAGAGAAAAATCAATTGGACCCATGTAAACTACTTTATTTGTCTTTGACTAAATCTAGGAGCTAGGCTTATGTCACATGTTGTCAGTAAACTTGGCTAGTTTCCACATCCATAGCTCAAACGTGTGTCTGCTATCGCATTATAAGACATTTCTTACACTCCCTTATTCAACATACAGGCGGTCTCATATATTACACATCTATTTGGGTATAGTCAGTGCATGCCCACACATCGTGACACACAGACACGCACATACATACATACGTACATAGAGAGAGATACAGTTTGCTCACTTATAGACTCACTGATATATACAGTGTATCGCGAGAATACACTGATTTTATCTTAATTTCACGCCCCAATTCTCGCTGAAACCTGGAGATAAAGTCAAGCAAACCGTGCTTCCTTATATAACCAGGGAAGGAAAAACAGTTCTCTTTTAGTTCTCACTGATGTGGTCGAAATATAAGTTCTCATATCGTATGATAATAAACAGCTAAATATTGATTTTGTTTACTATTTATTTAGTGAACTTATAGGATGTGTAACTGTAGAGTATACTTTAAGCTTTATAGAATAAAATTGACAAAATGATGTTGACAAATTAATTGTCAACTATCTCATTGGTGAATCATGGCCAATTACGGTTTTCTTTTCACAAACTCCAAATAGTGCTGTTTAAGGTATTGTAACAGTTGATTTGTTGTGATATACATTATATATACGGCTATAACTTAACATTGTGTCAAATTAGTATCAAGATATTCTCGACAGACTTATCTTCCTTTTAACACATTAGGCTCAGTTCACTTTAGTTTCAGTATCTAATATGTATCAATTCTACATAATTGTCGCACAAACTATATACTTTGTTAAGTAATTATGTTGTAGAAATATATCGCTGATAAATCATAGCAAATTACGGTTTTATTTTCACTAACAATGTGTATCCAATTATAAAACAAAACATCTAATGTAGGAGATTTCGTGTAAATCTAATTTCCACATTATGAAACGTGGTATTTTCGGGTTCTCAAAAGCTTCAACAGAATTACACTATTAACAGCTTATTAACCGACTGTTATTTAAAGAAAAAATTGAGCTATTCGACTTTCTATACATAATTTTAGAATAAACAGTTTATTTTGTTATTATATATTATATAACTCAAAGTCGTCTTTCCCTCTTCGTGTTTGTATAATGATTGATAAACTGAAAGTAAACAAGAGAGAAAGGAAATATATTCTAAAGAACTATAGAAAATGATATGTTTACATTTCTCCATATAGCTGAACTAGTGCTAACTTTGAATACTTTTGAGTTTAACCGACAAAAGAATCAACATTTTCAAGAGACTGCAGGTTGCCATAGAAACGAAAACGAGTCTGTCTTAGGCAAACCAATTTGTAGACTACTCAGAAGAAAAAACATGATATTTACATATACAGGCTTCCTACTTTGTACAAGAGGTAGTTTTCCTTTTTCTTGCTTTCCTTTTCGAGGGACGGAAAGAGTTGAAGTTAAAATGGAAATGACTGGTAGAAAGTTATGACGTATGTTTGTGGTAAGGGTAGGTATCGAAATGTTAATATGTAGATGTTTCAAAAGATTAAAGTTCTATAACTTAGTGGTTGATGTGACACAAAGAGGAACGCTGTTCAGAGTTTTGAGACTCCTACTTTCCGTCCCTCGAAAAGGAAAGCAAAATTTCTTAGAAAAAATCAGTTCATACGCTCAAGACGTCTACTTTCTGTCAACGACGACTTGAACTATAAAGCAACAAAACTATCACAATAAAAGCACTGACAAAGCTAAACTTAACACAAGCAATTTATCACATGCCACTAGTTTCCATTTTGAACTACATACTGATAAAATGCATTTGTTTCTTCGATATTACCCGTCCCAAAAGCAGTTTTTTCACAATTGTCCGGCCCGGCATAGCCAGGTGGTTAAGGCACTCGACTCGTAATCCGAGGGTTGCGGATTCGAATCCCCGTCACAACAAACATTCTCGCACTTTCAACCCGAGGGAGCATTATAATGTCACGGTCAATCCCAATATTCGTTGATAACAGAGTAGCCCAAGAGTTGGCGGTGGGCGGTGATGACTAGCTATCATCCATCTAGTTTTACACTGTTAAATTGGGAACGACTAGCGCAGATAGCCCTCGTATAACTCTGCGCGAAATTTAAAACAGACCGAACCAAACCAAAACCACAATTGTTCAATACAACATCACTAAAACGAAAGTACACATATGGTCACACTTTCGCTACTTTTCACCCCCATTTTGTTTTTGTTTTCAAAAGCGAATATAACTCGAAAGATTACGTAGTTTTATCATACACGACAACTGAAGAACGAGGCCTATGAGACGGAACCTATGCCTTCACGACCGTCTTCAGTACAACTTTCATTTTCACCTGCACCTTGGAACGCATTACATACCGAATTCGCTATGTACGGTATTACTAAATTGGTATAGACGAGGCCATATGAATGTTAAGGGAAATATTTCCATAACAGCTTTGACTCGTGTATAGGCGTCACTGAACTTCCTGTTTAACTCTACGGATCGCAAAGCAACCAGCGATATTAGTGTACTTGACCAACAACATGCCTCACGTGACAAAATAAACGTGAAAGGTTAGCTAGAATACGTACTTATATTTAAATTAAATTTTCCGACAATCCTTGACATAAACGAACGATGTTTTTTTTTAATCCACTTAAGCCTTATTGTCCCTATGAATTATACTATTATTTCTTCGCTATTCCCTTCTATTTTCACTATTAAGCCTTACAGCTGCTTTATGGGTCCAAACTAATATTTTTATTTCGTGCCTCTGAAGTTTATATGTCATGCGGTCTTCTAACCCAAAATTGTAGGGAGTAGTAGTAAGATTTAGGCCCGACATGGACAGGTGTTAGGGCGCTTGACTCGTAATCTGAGGGTCACGGGTTCGAATCCCCGTCACAACAAACATGCTCGCCCTTTCAGCTGTGGGCGATTTATAAAGTTACGGTCAATGCTACTATAAGTTTGTAAAAGAGTAGCCCAAGGGTTGGCAGAGAGTGGTGATAACTAGTTACCTTCCCTCTAGTCGTACACTGCAAAATTAGGCGCAGCTAACACAGATAGCTCTCGAATAGATTTGCGCACATTTAATTCTTTACACAGAACATTTTCGGGACTTTGCACAAATAGTCTACTATTTAGTTTGTATAAGTACCAGTGGATCTTTATGTCCTCATAAAGATATCACTAACTGATGTATAATTAAACATTTCCACTTTATCACTATTAGTATAGGAACAAGAATTATATTGATTTTAAATTACCGCCAGCGTTGTGGCACTATTAATGACGCCTTGTATCAAATATTTATTGTTAACTTAATTTATGATACGTTTTGTGAATCTATTTGTCCGCCAACTAATCCCAAGGTTTCGGAGCTAACAGTACCAAACTAAGCAAGAAGACCAGAAGTGGTTTGAGCTTGTTGTTATTTATAGAGAGCACCCCGTTAGTACAGCGGTAATTCTGCGCAGTTACAACGCTAAAATCAGGGGTTCGATTCCCTTCCGTGGGCTCAGAAGATAGCCTGATGCGCCTCTGCTATAAGAAACACACACACATCTGTAGAGAGAAGTCTCCAGCATTTATTTATTTGGTGACCCAGGGGTCGATAAAACAGGAGACAACATAGGTATGATAGGGGGTCTAAAAGTAGATTCAAGCGTCGGTGAACCTAAATCTGGTATCGTATTTCGTGTTTCTCGACCCATTCTGGATCTGAGGCGCCATGTTGGAAAAATGTGTCCGCACAACCCATTCACAAGCTAGAGGGACTGAAACTGACTTTCGACACGAGGTGCTGGTTGTTTTCGGACGCTGACTCATCTACTTTCCCATGGAACTAATTGAAGATAATTAAAGTTTGATCGTTACTGTGAACCTTGCAGCGAAGCTCTATTTTGTTACGATAGTCCTAATGATGGTATGTTACTGAATAGTATGAAGACTAAATTTATACCTGTTTTGTCGATATGCAAGTTAATAGTGAATTTAAAGTTTTATCTTGTTGTTTTGAATTAAGCACAAAAAACTGCACAATGGACTATCTGTGCTCTGCCTACCACGGGTATCGAAACCCGGTTTTTAGCGTTGTAAGTCCGCAGACATATCGCTGAGCCACTGGGGGGGCTAACGTTTTTTAGTATTGGGTGTAGGTGTGTGTTTTCCTCATACCAAAGTCACATTGGGCTATCTGCTGAATTCACAGACGGGAATCGAACACATAATTTTAACGTTGCAAGTCCGTAGACTTACGCTGTACCAGCGGAGGACTTTTAGTGTTGGACGAACCTTATAAAGAATTGGTAATCTTGGATACATATAACGAAATTTATTTTTATATGATCACTTTCATCAAGCACCGTAATTTTATTGACAAAATGTAGATTTAATCAGATTTTTTGTTTCGTTACAGAAGTTTGCAAATATTTGCATACAAAATGGAGTACTCATCCTCTGGGAGGAAGACATATAAATTCATGATTAATGAAAGGATATGAAAATTGCAACTCTTATACGTAATTGCAAGAAGAAATCGCCAAAATGTCCATAAAAGCTGGACAGCACGAAATGTGAAACTGCAACTTTGCATGTATCTTTGTATGGATCCAACAAAACTTCTTGCTGAACCCTGCAGAACCAAAACTAAACATTTGTGTGAATCTCAATAAGAACTCAGTTTTACCTCCATACCAAATTTTGTAATCTGAGGATCGAAGGTTCGAATCCTCGTTGCTCCAAACATGCTTGCCCTTTCAGCCGTGGGGCGTTAAAAAGGTGACGGTCAATCCCACTATTCGTTGTGTAAAAGAGTAGCCCAAGAGTTGGCGGTGGGTGGTGATGACTAGCTGCCTTCCCTCTAGTCTTACACTGCTAAATTAGTGACGGATAGCGCAGATGGCCCACGTGTAGCTTTGCGCGAAATAAACAAAACAGACAAAAACCAAGCTTTAAAATAAGACAAGAAATATCTGGCTAGAACTAGTTTCTTTAAAATAAAAGTTTCTTGTTATAAAAACAACATTTAACAAGGAAACTTTGTTTGAAATGCATAATTATGTAAAGCTTTATAAAAGCTATAAAACGACTGTCTGAAGTTTGATATATCGTGAACTAGCAAAAATCACAGAAATATACATCATTTAAGTCAGAATAAAAAGAGAACTGTGTTAAAAAACACTACTGAAAAGAAATACGAACTGCATACTAATGTGTGATATACGTGAGTACTAGGAAGCCAATGTAATACTGGTATGTTTGTTACTACAAGTTTAATCCATAACTTGCTGCTATTGTACATGACACAACCTTTATAGTTCACTATTCTAACTTTCTGTTCAATACCAGTTCTTCTGTTTCGTATAAATGTCTCGTGCCTCGAGACCTACAATATTCACTGCAGTTCGTTACACTCACTATACATTCGTACTGATAAATGACACTATATGTCTTATATAACTAACATCAAAGACAACAACAGCGTAGCGTAATTTGGAAGGATTATATTCAAATTGACAGGACTTAATATTTACTTAAAGCGAAGTATGTCCGTATGAAATATATTACTTTGTTCTGTAGTATTATTGGCGCAATAATTTGTACAGAAAAATATGTAAAGATTAATGAAGTGGGTCTATAAAGTTAATACTGGTTGAGGCAAACAAATTGACGCATTTTCTGAGCTTAAAGTTCTAAATTAAGACAGTTGAAACCAGAGAATAAAATCGCAATGACTTCATTTTCATTAGAAGCGAATTTTGTTTCAATAAATACACGATCTTAAGCTGGATTACATGGAAATTTAGGGTAAAGTTTCATTAAAGCGGATTTTACTTCATGAAATGGTAAAGTATGTGTAAACGCATTCTAAATATATTGTTTACAGAGCTTAACTTTGAAAACATATTAAGACTTCTGGTTAGTGTGTTCGTTCATACAGATAAATGTATTAATGTTTTGTAGATTTTGATTTGTGTATAATAAATAAACAACAATAAAAACCAATTGCCTATAGTATATATGTAAAATATAATATATAGAAAACAAAACGTAAGGTGATATATATATATATTTGTAGCCCCTTATAATACAAGATAAATAAATATTGACAGCTAAGATAACGTAAATAACTATTACCAGACAATAAAAATTCCACTATAGTAATTACAATTAATAATAAATAGTATTTATTATGAGAAACAGGCAAACTACGAAAAGTATCTTTGACCATTCTGTCCTACTTAGTAAGTTGGGTATTGTTGCTACTAGTGGTGTTTTTGGCCATCAACCCATGAAAACATAATGAGGTTAGGCATTCTTAATGATGTGGGCAACAAAATTAAGTACAAATGCCACATGTAAAGCGTGTTTCTTTGTTCCAAAGAAAAAGTTAAACATTGGACAATCTGTGCTCTGCACACTACTGCTATCGAAATCCGTTTTTTACTGTTATAAGCCCTCAGACTTGCCAATAAGTCCTGTCGGGAAAGCCACATGCAAAGATATATATATATATGTACTATATCTATTCAATTTGACCAATTGTTTTATCCCTATGTAAGAATTCAATATTTTTTAGTAATCTAGCTAATACTATACTCTCAGTGGTACATTATGTAGCGTGGTGCTTACCAACAAACATACAAAAGATAACTAGAATACATGTGGAGCGATATAAAATTAATACTGCAAGTTATGATAAACTAACATACAATGAGATGAAAGTACAGACTAATAAAACTATTCATGTCTACTGGGCTTGTTTATTTACGTAACAATTTATTTTTTAATTTAGTTTTTCCTATGAAAAAACAATAAGTGGCATGAGACTTAAAAACACCTCACTTAATGTAAGTTTCTGTCATGTAAGTATGTGTTAAGAATATGTGAAGAAGGAATCCATTAAATAATTGATGGGATAACGAACTGCATTTGTAGAATTAATGTTTTACAAGTTGTGAATCTAAATATCGTTTCTATTTTTGTCCTAAATGTTCCAGTAATAATTGAAAGTACATAGACTGTGTGTGTGTGTGTATATATATATATATATATATATACCTTCAGTAATTAGAGAGAAAACCGGAGAAACCTCTACATGACGAGAAACCCACTTGAAATAATAGGTCACATTCAAACTCTCTCTTTCTTAAACTGTAGATGACCTAGGAAGGTCGAAACGTTGTTCTCTCCTTATCAATAAAAGTGTTAATACCCATACCAGTTGTTCTGAGATGTCGGAAAAATCTCATCAGTTCTACTTGTTTCCACCACTAGGGGCTATGAAAACGTTTTAAAAATAAAATAACTTCTTCTTGATACGTTCAGATTCCTTTATAGTTATTGGGCTATCTGTTCTTTGCCCACCACGGGTATCAAAACTCAATTTATAACGTTGTAAGTCCGCAGACATGCATTTGTGCTACTTGGAGAAAAGGACAAACGAACAAAATCTTCTTAAGAACACAAATCGTTAGCTTACAAAATACATACAGAGTTACGTGATACCTATTATGTGGCACATTCCAATTAAATGTCTTGATAAAACTATTACAATTTCTGTGAATATATAACCGTTAGTGTTTCTAGTCTGATTCCACTCGTCTTCATGTACTATAGCGTTTGAGATTGAAGTTGCTAAAGATATAACGCTCAGTAAAAAGACCCGACCTTCAGATCTGTGGTGATTAAGTATCTGTGACGTGGAGCGGTAAAATAATTCTGCTTGTCTTCGCTCCATTTCGTGGTCAAAAGAAGGGACTTGAACATTAAATTACTGATTTAATTATTTTCATGCAACTTGATGTTGTAAGGAAGGGCCCGGAACGGCCAGGTGGTTAGAGGGCTCGACACATAATCTGAGAGCCGCGGAATCGAATCCCCATCATACCTGCTTACTGACGCAGGTGTGTGAGAATATATTATTCTTTTGATATATATATATATATATACATATTACGAATCTCTATGTTTTAATCATAAGAAACTAAGCAGTCCATTAAAAGAAATTCATTTGTTTTGAAATTGTCTTGGCATCCCGGTCGTGCCAAACATGCTCGCTCTTTCAGCCGTCGGGGCGTTATAAAGTTACGGTCAATCCCACTATTCGTTGGTAAAAGAGTAGCCGAAGAGTTGGCGGTGGATGGTGATAACTAGCTGCATTCCCTCTAGTCTTACACTGCTAAATTAGGGACGGCTAGCACAGATAGCCCTCGAGTAGCTTTGTGCGAAATTCCAAAACAAACAAACAAACAATCTAATAAATAAGTAGAAACTTCAACAGCCAACGTTTTCGTAAGTACGTGTGAACTATATTATTATATTTCTAAAAAGCCACAATAAGCAATTGAAGTTTAACTGATGTTTTTACCTCAAACTTGTAGGAAGTTTTATACTAAGAAGCGTTTTGACAGTTCTTGCTAAGTACATATGATTTATAAGTACGTATGATTTATTAGCGTTTAGAAGAGTTTATCGACCCCAAAGCTCCCCTATCTGTGGTCATCCTAACCATTTTATGGGCTAGAATAATATTCACTTCACATTATTTTATTGATTGGGATTACGCTTTAAAGAACACCTTAAGTCTTGTTCAGATCCTACGATTCAGTTAAAAAAACAACAAAAGACAATAATCACAGGATTTTTATTTGTGGAAAAAGCAAATAATTGTACCATTACACCCGACAATAGTTTAATTGAAAATGTTTTAAACGTGAGTTTTATTTCGAAAAAAGTGAAGTAGATAAAAATGAAATTTAAGATATAAACACAATGAAAATTATAAATCAATTTCACCGCGTAAAAAATATACTGTTCCGATTGATATTGATCAAAATATTCTACAATAGATAGTATACTATTCTACTTTAGAAGTGTGTTTTCTCGTCATCATGGAATAGTATACTAATCTACTTTAGAAGTGCGTTTTCTCGTTATCATGGAATAGTATACTATTCTACTTTAGAAGTGTGTTTTCTCGTCATCATGGAATAGTATACTATTCTACTTTAGAAGTGTGTTTTCTCGTCATCATGGAATAGTATACTATTCTACTTTAGAAGTGTGTTTTCTCGTTATCATGGAATAGTATACTATTCTTCTTTAGAAGTGTGTTTTCTCGTCATCATGGAATAGTATACTATTCTACTTTAGAAGTGTGTTTTCTCGTCATCATGGAATAGTTTTCTATTCTACTTTAGAAGTGTGTTTTCTCGTCATCATGGAATAGTATACTATTCTACTTTAGAAGTGTGTTTTCTCGTCATCATGGAATAATATACTATTCTACTTTAAAAGTGCGTATTCTCGTCATCGTGGAATAGTATACTATTCTACTTTAGAAGTGCGTTTTCTCGTCATCATGGAATAGTATACTATTCTACTTTAGAAGTGTGTTTTCTCGTCATCATGGAATAGTATACTATTCTACTTTAGAAGTGTGTTTTCTCGTCATCATGGAATAGTTTTCTATTCTACTTTAGAAGTGTGTTTTCTCGTCATCATGGAATAGTATACTATTCTACTTTAAAAGTGTGTTTTCTCGTCATCATGGAATAGTATACTATTCTACTTTAGAAGTGTGTTTTCTCGTCATCATGGAATAATATACTATTCTACTTTAAAAGTGCGTATTCTCGTCATCATGGAATCGTATACTATTCTACTTTAGAAGTGTGTTTTCTCGTCATCATGGAATAGTATACTATTCTACTTTAGAAGTGTGTTTTCTCGTCATCATGGAATAATATACTATTCTACTTTAAAAGTGCGTATTCTCGTCATCATGGAATAGTATACTATTCTACTTTAGAAGTGCGTTTTCTCGTCATCATGGAATAGTATACTATTCTACTTTAGAAGTGTGTTTTCTCGTCATCATGGAATAGTATACTATTCTACTTTAGAAGTGTGTTTTCTCGTCATCATGGAATAGTATACTATTCTACTTTAGAAGTGTGTTTTCTCGTCATCATGGAATAATATACTATTCTACTTTAGAAGTGTGTTTTCTCGTCATCATGGAATAATATACTATTCTACTTTAAAAGTGCGTATTCTCGTCATCATGGAATCGTATACTATTCTACTTTAGAAGTGTGTTTTCTCGTCATCATGGAATAGTATACTATTCTACTTTAGAAGTGTGTTTTCTCGTCATCATGGAATCGTATACTATTCTACTTTAGAAGTGTGTTTTCTCGTCATCATGGAATAGTATACTATTCTACTTTAGAAGTGTGTTTTCTCGTCATCATGGAATAGTATACTATTCTACTTTAGAAGTGTGTTTTCTCGTCATCATGGAATAATATACTATTCTACTTTAAAAGTGCGTTTTCTCGTCATCATGGAATAATATACTATTCTACTTTAAAAGTGCGTATTCTCGTCATCATGGAATCGTATACTATTCTACTTTAGAAGTGTGTTTTCTCGTCATCATGGAATAGTATACTATTCTTCTTTAGAAGTGCGTTTTCTCGTCATCATGGAATAGTATACTATTCTACTTTAGAAGTGCGTTTTCTCGTCATCATGGAATAGTATACTATTCTTCTTTAGAAGTGTGTTTTCTCGTCATCGTGGAATAGTATACTATTCTACTTTAGAAGTGTGTTTTCTCGTCATCGTGGAATAGTATACTATTCTACTTTAGAAGTGTGTTTTCTCGTCATCGTGGAATAGTATACTATTCTACTTTAGAAGTGTGTTTTCTCGTTATCGTGGAATAGTACACTATTCTACTTTAGAAGTGTGTTTTCTCGTTATCGTGGAATAGTACACTATTCTACTTTAGAAGTGTGTTTTCTCGTCATCATGGAATAGTATACTATTCTACTTTAGAAGTGCGTTTTCTCGTCATCATGGAATAGTATACTATTCTACTTTAGAAGTGCGTTTTCTCGTCATCGTGGAATAGTATACTATTCTACTTTAGAAGTGCGTTTTCTCGTCATCGTGGAATAGTATACTATTCTACTTTAGAAGTGCGTTTTCTCGTCATCGTGGAATAGTATACTATTCTACTTTAGAAGTGCGTTTTCTCGTCATCGTGGAATAGTATACTATTCTACTTTAGAAGTGTGTTTTCTCGTCATCGTGGAATAGTATACTATTCTACTTTAGAAGTGTGTTTTCTCGTCATCGTGGAATAGTATACTATTCTACTTTAGAAGTGTGTTTTCTCGTCATCGTGGAATAGTATACTATTCTACTTTAGAAGTGTGTTTTCTCGTCATCGTGGAATAGTATACTATTTTGCTTTAGAAGTGTGTTTTCTCGTCATCGTGGAATAGTATACTATTCGATTTAATCGAATATTGATTGTGGTACTTATTTCAGGACGAACCAAGGGTTATTTTTCATTCAAATTAGGCACAGTGGCATGTTTGCGGACTTACAACTGTGGAATCCGGATTTCGATACCGTGATGGGCAGAGCATAGTTGCCCCATTGTGTCGCTTTGCGCTTAGCGTCAAACAAAGAAACAAGTCATCAAAATATGGAACCCCTTTGCAGTGCGTCAGTGCGCAGGCCAGGTAGCAAGAACCTTTTCATTTCACGAACCATAAGGAAGCAGCCATTTTTACTTTCTTTTATATCATACGTGTCTCATTTTACATTTAAAACCCACAATAAATAAGTTTTATTTCAAGACTACACTTCTACTGCTATTTCACGTTTTAGATTTTCGGTAGAGGATCTCTTACCTCGAATAAACCCAAATTTATTTTATTAATAACACATTTTACTAAGTAAATCTGTCCAATCTACGAAACACGGTAAGTTTACCACTGCCAACTTTCTGATTCACTTGATACGCTTTTTATTATACATTAAATATTATATAATGTACGTTATAACTTATTTGTGTTATGCATTAAATGTTATATTATATAATATAACACACAGCGGGTGGAAAACAAACAGTGTCGCCCCTTCAAAATGTTGTTACTTGATTATTTATTTTTTTGTTATATAATAAATGACATAATAAAGTAAGAGCATTTTTAAGGGGGAGAACATTATTCAAATATGATCTCAAATTGTAATTTTAATAGTAACTTTTGTAAATAACTGATCTTTTCATAATCGTTACATTTTTTCATAAAAATATGCTGCAGTTTCTTATTATTCTTGTTATTCCAGTTAGACCACAAAATGTTGAAACAAATTTCTCTGCAACAATAGAAATTAAAACAGAAATTCAAAATAGCACAAACCAGTTTCACAATATTTATCCGGCATTCCTCTGGATTTCAGTAGTCTTTACATCAACGTGACATGTTATCAATCTGTATGTACAGATATTCCTGAGTGATTGACCGCCAAAAAGTGAATCTTCCGTGTTGCTTGCGATCTTTCGTTAATCGATTTAACTCAGTACTTTTAACTTAGTCCATAAATTTTCAGTCAGGTTGATATCAGGTGATTGACCTGGCTATTCTATAGCATCAATTCTCTCATTCTACGGTACTTGTTAACGACTCCACAATTACAGAGAAACTTGTTTGACCATTTTCTAGGCCATTAGAAATAAGAAGCTACGGAAAATGCTTTGTTTGTTTTTGAATTTCGCACAAAGCTACACGATGGGCTATCTATGCTCTGTCCACCACGGGTATTGAAATCCGATTTCTATTGGCGTGAGTCCACAGACATACCGCTTTGACACAAGAAGGCATTCCGTTATCTAATTGAAACAAATAAGAAATTAACTATATTTTCAAGGCCCGGCATGGTCAGATGGTTAAGGCACTCGACTCCTAATCTGAGGGTCGTGGGTTCGATCGCTGTCGCACCAAACATGTTCGCCCTTTCAGCCGTGGGGACGTTATAACGTGACAGTCAATCCCACTATCCGTTGGTGAAAGAGTAGTCCAAGAGTTGGCGGTAGGTGGTGATAACTAGCTGCCTAACCTCTAGTGTTACGCTGCTAAATTAGGAACTTCTAGCGCAGAGAGCCCTCGTGTAGCTTTGCGCGAAATTCAAAATAAAATATTTTCAAGGGGTCACTTTTTTGTTTTGTTTGTTTTTCGCACAAAGCTATTCGAGGGCTATCTGTGCTAGTCGTTCCTAATTCAGCAGTATAAGACCAGAGGGAAGGCAGCCAGTCATCACCACCCACCGCCAACTCTTGGACTACCAACGATTATAGCGCCCCCACGGCTGACAGGGCGAGCATGTTTGGCGCGACAGGGATGCGAACCCGCGACCCTCAGATTAAGCCGGGCCCACTTTTTTGTCCACCCTTATGTTTAAATAATACTGTGTATGTTATAGATGAATTATTTAAAAAAAAAAAAAACAATTGCTTAGTAGGTCTGTTTGTTAAAGCAATTATTTTTCAGAAAAGTTAAAAATACAAAACATCGAAGAATGTATTTGTAGTTCTAGGCCTAATGTTGCCACTTTAGGCTTAACTTTGTCTATACTAATAAACCTGGAAACATAAAAGTATGACAGAAACAATCTTGCTAAATTATTTAGTGCTAAATAAAAATATACGAAAGTAAATGTACTGTTGAAAATTATCCATTCCATGTGTTAGGAATTATGATTAAATAGATAAGTAAATAGAATACTTACGTATAGTATTAACATATTATTTATTATATCACTTTTTTGGTACTTATATTTCCGAAAACTATCCATATAATAGTGTCAGCTAGTTGCGAAGATTATTATTCACAATACATTAAATTATGAGCTTTAGGCACAGACAGTATTTAACGAAACTTATTCCAAAACGTTTTAATTTAGACTATAGGATATAATATTTATAATAAGCTGGTTTTTAAGTTTTAGGACAAGAGTCACATTTAATAGAATGTAAGCCTTGATCGTATACAGCTAGAATACACACAGTTTTGTTTTACATCTAAGCCTAACTTGTCTGATTTTCAACTACGCAAAATCTGAAAAATAGAAAGAGGCCTAAAAGCTGTTCTTATCAAGCGTCGTAAATTGATAAAACCATGGTAACGGTACAAACATTTGCTTAGGCTACTCTAGTAGTAGTAAGGGGCTGTTATGTATTTTAATCTCGAATCAGCTATACATGTAGAATACTATGAATATTATATGACTACTATTCCAAGTTTTAAACAAACAAAAAGTCCGAGAACATAAGTTTCATACAGACTTTTCAATCCTAACAACTGTACATCTGTAAACTACTCTACGTTCAAATATTTTTATTTATTTTGTTATATGCCGTGTATACGACATGCATTTTCTATAATTGCATGGAAAACAATAAAGTAATAAATATACAGATTTGAAACATATAATTCAGAGATACGAATCCACTAACTGAATGCATGCGAACTATATTTATTGCGAATCATACCATTTAAGGCCTTACTATATCTTTTATTTATAGAATAAACAATAATAGTTAAGGTTTAATATTTTAAACAAATCACATATAAAAGCAATGTTATCTGTTCAACACGATTTATTTTAAAACTCTCACTACATGTAAACAAACCTGGTGCTTTCGCATATCGTGGATAAAATACTAAAGTGTGATTATACAATAAACAAATTTTGCTTATTGAATAAATATCGCATGCGAGAGGTGTTATATAAGCTAGTATCTAAGTGTGTATTGTAACGAAACGCAAAGAAAAAGTTAACTTTTTTATAATTGAAATGCAAATATGTCAAACATAATCACGTGTTATGAAGTCTTCATTGTATTGCATATGTCAGACATCCTATTCATTCTTCATTAAACCCAAAACGCAGGTCTGGCGTGGCCAGGTGGTTAAGGCACTCGACTCGTAATTTGAGGGTCATGGGTTTGAATCCTCGTCTCACCAAATATGCTCGCCCTTTCAGCCGTGTGTGCGTTATAATGTAACGGTCAATTCCACAATTCGTTGGTAAAAGTGTAGCCCAAGTGTTGGAGGTGGGTAGTGATGACTAGTTGCCTTCCCTCTTGTCTTACACTACTAAATTAGGGACGACTAGCGCAGATAGCCCTCGTGTAACTTTGCGCAAAATTCAAAACGAACAAAACCCAAGATGCGTAACTGAGTAAAGGAAAATTCTTCAAATGCTAAGAAAAATAGTACTTTTATCAACATAAAAATCTTCGGATTTGAATATGATTTCGAAAATAAATAATCCAACAAATCATAAGTCTAAAGTACTCATGTTTACTACAGAACTTAACATATTAAGTTTGGCCTAACTATATATTAACGACATTTAGAAGCGTACTGAAAAAGAGATTCAAACGTCTGATGTATAAATACTGTGTAGATGGCGCTCTTAACTCTGATCAACATGTAGAGAAATAAGACAAATGAAAATAGTTTTTTCTTTTTTTTTCCTAGTAAATCGGTAGTTATCTGATACGTCATGTCGTCTTTTGTTCGGTCACCAATCAGTTCTTTACCCACCCAAAACCTGAACAAACTTCTGGTTCCCTGATTGTTTTGTTAAGTATGTTGGAATACAAGATAGACGTTTAACGAGTTCCAATGATGTAATTGTTGTATTTAAAGCCTTTAACGACAGAAAAACTTTGTGAACGTTTTATCTTATTCATGAAATATTCAACATATACTTAAATTTGTTTTTTAGTTTATTACAACATATATAATACAATTTTTTGTTGCTAAATATTACTTAAAGACGAACTATGACGTAAAGGTATATTTCTCACAGGTAATAGCGTCCCGTTCCCCTAACAAAAAGTTTTAGATTTTAGGACAATTAAGTTCAGGATTCATTCCATGCATTAAGCATAACTCACGAAAGCCGTTGTGCTATTCGTCTTACTATTAGTCAGGCATTATGAAAGAAATATTTCTACTTACGTCAAAGTGTTTTCTTGATTATTGAGACTATACTATACCCTCATACACGTATTAAGATGACAAGAACACATTGTTGTATATATTGTCACCCTATAATAAGAATCAAACTCTTTACCCACCCACATTGTTTGCGAGTCTAAGACTTTTTTTTTTAATTACAATGTCCCTAATAATATAAAGAAATATTAACAAAAATATCATAGATACTGAAATTATTCCAATTAATTTCTCCCAGGGTCTCCATGAGCCCCCGTATATTTGAGGTTTAAAATGTTGGCCTTAAGTCACTTTATTTTATCAGTTATTTGCAATAAATATTGTAAAAGGCACAAATACAGTATCTCCCACTATGATGCAACATATACGTTATCATCATAAATTATATTACAGCGTACAGAGTTTTTGTATTATATAGGGGAAAAAAAAAGATAACAGATCTGCTGTGAAATCTGCTTCAATTTCACTTCGATTCAAAATGGTTTCCGTGGCCAAACGTGTGGTGATTAAAAATGCTTTGGAGAATGCTGAAACAAACTCATTGTAGTTTCTGCGATCGATCCAGAATCATCCAGATGGATTCTTTAGTTTTGAAATTAATTTGGTGAATGTTAAAATACTCCCACTTACCATCTAATTACACCAGTTGAAAAAGTAAACAGACAGTTGATTAATATAACTCAGTTTATGCAATGAAATGGTCTGTTTCGTTGCAGAATGTACGTATGTCTTTTTGTAAGTGACAATAATACCGCTTTAACTTATGTATAAAATAGTTGTTGTTTTTAGGTCCAAGCTGTTCAGTAGGGTGTTTGCACAGCCTATACTGGGTAATTGAATCAAAGATTGTAGCCTTATAAGTCCGTAAACTTACTACCGTTTAACTAGCGGGTGACAGGATTTAAGACAATCACACTGTTTTGTCTTATACCTTATACTGAAAACAACTTGGGTGCTGTAAATTTAAATAGGTATATTAAAAATACTAAAACTAAAAACTGTCTTCTTTTTCATTTAAAAAGATATAATGACAGGTTGACTCGCCTCTCTTGGCAACAGTTTTTTTATTAATAAACATTGTGTAGTTGCAAACAATTAATGGAGAAGTGGAACTTGTAATGTTTCAGTCGTGACGCTGTTATACAAGTACGTCAGTCATCAAACTTGAAATTATTTTATGTAAATCAATAACTTGATACGTGATCTGAAATACAAATAACTGGTCGTTACATCGTGATGATGAGAAACCCACTTGAAGTAAAATGTACTTGTATTTTGAATTTCGCACAAAGCTGCTCGAGAGCTATCTGCGCTAGCCGTCCCTAATTTAGCAGTGTAAGACTAGAGGAAGGCAGTTAGTCATCACCACCCACCGCCAACTGTTGGGCTACTCTTTTACCAACGAACAGTGGGATTGACCGTCACATTATAACGCCCCCACGGCTGAAAAGGGCGAGCATGTTTGTCGCGACGGGAATGCGAACCCGCGACCCTCAGATTACGAGTCGCACACCTTAACACGCTTGGCCATGCCGGGTCAAGTAAAAATGTATTTCAAGACGAGTAGTATGCGTATTAAAACTTTTATTGAAATAAAGGTCTTCGGTCATTTGGAGGTTAACCTGCAGAAGATCCCAAAAGGTCGAAACGTTGTTTTTTATTTGATTTTAATAAAATCTTTACTACCCATACCAGTCGTCTTGAGATACATTGGTCGTTACACCATATCTTAAAAATTGGTAGTTACAATTACGTGTTTACAATGTATGAGATATCATCGTAATATGAGGTGCAGTCATCATGCACTGTATATGTATAACTTAATATGACATTATATGTTTAAGGTAAGGGCGTTAGTCAGGTCATGACAGATCTTAATTCGTGACATTATTTGATTTTGAGGTTATGGGATGTAACTTTTCTCCTAAAAACATCGTACATCTGCATAAGTCAGGTATATTTGTGCTAACATATGGCAGCAGCAAAATCGTCCCTGTAATAAATATCATTAGTGCTATCCATATGTACGAATGTTTATTCTTGTCTTCACCATACTAATATCATCGTGTGAAAACTAGTTAGGCCTTTTTCCAGAATCTCTCTAAAAGAGACTGGCTCCACACTTGGGAAATTAATAACACTATGTAACAAAATTTTTACTTTTTCTTGTTCCTGGGCAGAAAGTGTTATTTCTCAATTCCTTATGCCTAAAGTAAATGGAAAAGATCTATTTTTCTCTTCAAACTTTGCTTTTGTAACCTGGGAGCGCATAACGAGAACATGATGGGAGACTATATTTGGGGGATGATACGTGAAAGTGATTTACAACAGTCGCAAATCTCGATAAACTACTCACTTATAAACATTTTTGTTCATTTTTGTATAACTTTAGTATAAATACATGTAAATCTTGATTCATATGCTGTTTTATTCAGACCTTATGTAAATGAAAATGTGTAAATTCACCCAGTTTTACATAGAAAATAGGTTAATTTCTAAATTTCATTATCCAGGTCACAAAAGCAAAGTTTGAAGGGAATAATGGCCATTTTCTGTACTTTTACAACATAAGCAATTAAGAAATAACACAAACTATCCAGGAACAAAATATGTGGTACTTAGTGTAATGGCCCATATTTCATTGGTCTGCTAGATATATTGTTGGCACCGTTTCAAACGAGCCATTTCGTACTTTGTTGCGCTCAGAATACGTTTTAGTGGATCTAATGAATGTTATGCCTAGCCTCAATTCGGTCAAACTCGAAACTGCTACTTTACTTGGCTATTCACATTCAAGTTCAGTTATTTGTACTGCACAAGTTAAATAACTTATCATTTCCATTTCAAACCGTGACATATCATTAGATGTTTGATTTGTAAAGATGGGGTCACTGAAATTATTTTTTAGTGGGTTTGTCTTATCGGACCAATGTTCCATTGTCCCATTATCCTTTGATTGTTTTATATAGGGTACTTTTAAATACACAATACCTCGGATCTAGGTTGTTCAACTAGCTTCTACATCAGTTATAAATTATTTTCTCTGACTTAATCTCGAATTTTGTATTGTTATTTACATGAAGTACTGTGATTGACGTATCATAAAATGTTTCTAGTCAAATTAGGTTACTTCATACAAATATAATTAATATATTGAAAACCGTACAATGCAGTAATATATTAAAGATTATAATAACTCTAACAGTAAATTTTGTGTGCTTTTAGCTTTAGAGTTTTAATATATTTAGCGCTTAACATGTGATATTAGGAAATTTGGGAACCGTACAGCTTGACTGGTCCATGGATAAATCACTGACACGTTTGCATAATATCCAATGCAGCTAGTGATGTACGTAACACAAGTAGAACTAAATATAAACCTTCCGGCTTTCTGACACGGTTAGAAGATGGTTAACCATTCTGAGAGCTAACAGGAAGTCACTTTGTGAACCGGAAGTTCGGTCAATTCCAAACAAGTGTGGGAGTACAAAGACAGGGAAATCGCTCTTCAGGAGATCAGCAGCAGATTTATCCTTTCACTCTGATTCCAACGTACCGCGCTAGAGACGTACGTAAGTCTTTTTATATTACATCAGCATCTATATCGTACATTTGTTTAGAATATAATAAAGTGCATTAATGGGAAAACACTCAGTCACACAAAACTGGCAATCTTTCTTTTCTACAAGGTTGTGCCATCTTTAGTAAAGTGAAAGTTTTAATTCACTTAATATTTTATCAATAGTTTCTGAGCTGTACGTGTAAAAATCCGACGCAAAGACAACGGTGGGATAAACTTGCAATCCGTAACAGACAGCTCTAATAAAAATAAACAGATAATATTATTTTACAAAATATTGCCTTACTACTAATGTTTTTCTCTCACAATCCTTTTATAAACAGTCTATTACATATTTCGTGTTGGAGATTCGAGCAACAATAATCCTATAAACAATCCATTACAGATTTCTTATTGGATGTGCTAGGAACAATAATCTTATAACAGTCCATTACGCATATAGTATTGGAGATGCAAGCAACAATAACATTTTAAGCCTATTTTTCTGTCACAAGTTGTCACTCAGAAGTTTCTCGTTCACAATCAACGCGCACCAGACGTGTTCGCCCTTTCAGCCGTGAGGACGTTATAATGTAACGGTCAATCCCATTATTCGTTGGTAAAAAAGTAGCTCAAGAGTAGGCGGTGGGTGGTGATGACTAGCTGCCTACCCTCTAGTCTTCACTGCTAAATTAGGGACGGCTGTGTGTACGAAATTCAACACAAAAAAGAACATAATGAACGTACTACATTTAAGACAAATAAAACTATATCTTAAGTGTTATTTAGTGTTTGTTCAAGATCTACATAACATGGTGTGAGGTAACTTTGCTAAAGAAACAAGTGGTTAAAATCATGTTTGTCTGCAAGTTTCTTTTATTCTTCTCACACATATATCTTAACTATTTCATTACGAATTTGGGATAAAATATATATTAATAAAAATACATGCAGTCAAGAATGTTTTTCATAATTTTTATTAGGTCTAAACGCCATATTTTGTGAGCGTTAAACTCCTATCTATACGATTCATTTCTTGTACTCGACACAAATAGCATCTCAGAAATGATTTAGGCTGTTGTAGTCAATTCCAACTAATGAGTTGTAGTATTGGCAAAAAGAATGCATTACTGTGATGTGCTTATTTATAAACACATGATTCGTAATCTGTACTACAGTGATTAAAGAGCTTTAGGAGAAAAATGTATTTTTTTTTACAAATGATTATTATAAAGACAGGCATTCAAAAGTGTATATATATATATATACATGCATACTAACTACTTCCAACTGTGATTGGTTATCTCTTGAAAATTATACGAAAAGCAATTGAAATCGAAATTAATAGTATTAAATTAGATATTTGATATATTTGAATTATTTCACAATAATTGTTGCTACAAATTTGGTTTTGTTTTATTTTTAACTATGTCTTTCTTCTTCGATTCTAGGTGTCACAAAAACACACAGGTTCAAAAAGTATTGATATAACATGTTAAAAACCCTACAACCCAAGCGCTTTCGAAGGGTGAACCTTAATTTTTCGAGGGCAAACCGGGAATCCCAATTTGTTTTCTCTTTCGATAGTAATGTTTATATTTTCAGCTTGGCTATTGATTAGGGCACTCCACTCGAAATCTGCGGATCGCGGATTCGAATCTTTTCACTAAACACCCTCGTAATTTCAACCTTCAAGGTTTTATTACATAACGATCAATCCCACTTTATGATTAAAGTAACCCAAAAGTTGGGTAACCCAAAAGTTAGTGTTAAGTAGTGTTGATGGGCTGACTTCATAATCAAAAATTAGGGACGGATAACATAGAAAAACCTCGAGTACTTTTAAACGAAATTCAATAAATAAATATATAGAGACATAAATACTAAGTTCTTGTTTTCAATTTTATATACTTTGGTAAATTTGAAGACGTTATTTAAAACTAACAACTATGAGAAAGTAGTGAACTTGGATATTGCATTTATAGTTACATAATACAAAGTAAATGTATTCATGTTGAGAAAGTACAGTGTGTAATTCTAATAGATTTTCATACATGAATATTCGGAATGTCCTCTTGGTGGAAGAGTGGTAAGTGTACGGATTTGGAATGGAACGGTCCAAGGTTTGATTCCACTCGGCAGAACCAGTATTTCATTCAATATGGCTTCCCGTAACAAAAACATCCATAATTTTGGAATTCATAAAAATATGTTTATTTAAATTTTAGCATTTTATCATGTTAAATTAAATGTTCACATGTTACTGTTATGAAAAAATCGTTTTTCTTTATTTTTTAACTGGTTCTCTAAAAATTTAAAATTATAGTTTCAGTTCTCACCAAAACATCATATTTTGTTTATGTAATGACCATTTGTTCACTAATGTTTGCAATGTTTACTATTTTTAAACATGTTCTCATTGGTGGTTAACAGTAAAAATAAAATGCCTTTCTTATAGTTGTTGTTTTTTTCCAACGATTTGGCTTAATAATCTTGAAAGTTGCTTGACTCCAAAAACAAAACAAACAAATAAGTAGCTATTTCAAATTACAGAGTAATGAATGAATCACTCAATTTTGTTTTAACGTTTGCAAGCTTTATTCAAATCAGAATAAAAATATCAAATTATTTAGTTAATCATTAGCATCATGTCTTAACCAGTAATGTTACTCACTCACAATTGATTATCTGACTCTTAAATATCAATTTTTTTTTTCCTGGATTATCTAGCACTCAGCACATGAACTGTGACCTTAATGATGCGAAAAACACTGAATTTAATCACATAAGTTACACAAGGCATCAAACCTCTCCTTGCTATAGTTCTTAACTAAAACGCTAGGGCAAAGTATGAAGTAATACATACAAAGTAGGAAGTAGTACATACAAAGTAGGAAGTAGTACATACAAAGTAGGAAGTAATACATACAAAGTAGGAAGTAGTACATACAAAGTAGGAAGTAGTACATACAAAGTAGGAAGTAATACATACAAATTATTACTGTAGGGGAATTGGAATGGATGAATTGAAAAAAGTGAACAGTTTATGTAACCGATGCTCAATAAATGTAATAATTCAATTTGGTTAGTGTAGAACCATGTCTGCATGGTAGTAGATTTATTTCTCAATTCATACTTCTGTCTAGGTGGTTAAGGAAATGCAGAGGTTGTAATATCAAATGTTTTCTTAAAGATGGTGAATCTTATAACAGGCGCGACCTAACTAAAAAAATGGTGAACCTTATAACAGGCGCGATCTAACTAAAAAAATGGTGAACCTTATAACAGGCGCGACCTAACTAAAAAAATGGTGAACCTTATAACAGGCGCGACCTAACTAAAAAAGATGGTGAACCTTATAACAGGCGCGACCTAACTAAATTAGTGTAATATATTTGTGTTGTTTAGTTGAGAATGTAATTTCAGTGTTTTCTAGGTAGGACCTAACCCCGTATTCTGGTCCCCCGCTAGTACAGCGGTAAGTATCCGGATTTACAACGCTAAAATCAGGGGTTCGATTCCCCTCGGTGGGCTCAGCAGATAGCCCGATGTGGCTTTGCTGTAAGAAAAACACACAAACACACTCCATATTCTAACGCTAGAAGCCCACACTAATAACGATATCCACCAGGTGAGAGCGAATAAGGCATTTAATTAAATAAATAGGCAACTAAATGTACTACGAAGTTTTCAATACAATGCTGTAAAACATGTAAACACTCTTTTTTAGGAGAACGAATATCATTCCATTATGGAATATTAAATATTAATATTTAATATTCGTGGCATGTGTGTTTTTTTCTAGCAGAGTCACATCGGGCTGTCTGCAGAGCCCACCGAGGGGAATCGAACCTCTGATGTTAGCGTTGTAAATTCATATACTTACCGCTGTACCAATGTGGGACCTCGTGGGATGACTCACTTGACTTTCAATATAATCTTTTTTACTGCACAAAAGACTTAAGTTACATTATATTAATGATTGAACCGAAAAAGCGACTTTCAGATTGTACAACAACAGACACAGATTAATGATTTCATATTGTAGTAAAAAAAAATTAACCATTTTCTGGTTACTCATAGAAACATTAACTCCATTGAGTTGAAGAATAACCCTTCAGCTTCTGTGATGGCTCACAGTAGCTCCACCTACCACTTGACTAAAAACCCTATGACTTCAGATTGTGGCTTCCTAGAACACCAAGTAGCGGAGTGAAGACTCTTTGCTTTTGTCATTCATCTTTGCTTTTACTGATATGCATTTATCACTAGCGAAATCCTAAGCTATAGTTGCTGATGGCCAAAAGAAATTATACTATTTGGGGTTGAATAAAATGTTTTAAAGTTTCGAGCTCATTTCATGGTCTTGTTGGAACACAAAAACTACAACATTGTTGATTTAAATAATAATATTTTACTTTAGACACAACTGATATATCTAGAGATTCAAAACCAGAACCACATCAAAAGTAGACTCGTCAGATAAGATAATATTTTAAAGCCTTATATATATTGCATTCTTATAACTTATAATGTTTTTACGGTTGATTTAATAATGTTGATATACAGTTAAAAACAATGGTATGGGTTACAATAACAAAATACAAGAACATTCGACTCATTTTATTAAGTTATCGTATTTGAATAGAAAGTGAAATGTCACTTAAAACTCCACAGCATTTTTTGTGTTTATTTATTTCTCTATTAGTGAAAAAGGCCCAACATGGCCAGGTGGTTAAGGTGCTCGACTAGTAATTTGAGGGTCAAGGGCTCGAATCCCGTCACACCAATCCTGTCCTCCATTTCGGCTGTGAAGGTATTATAACGTGAGAGTCAATCTCATTATCTTTTGGTAAAAAAGTAACCCAAAAGTTTGCGAGGAGTGGTGATGACTAGTTGCCTTTTCTCTAGTCTTTGACTGCTAAATTAGGGACGGCTAGCGCAGATAGCTCTTGTATAGTTTTGGGCGAAATTAAAAAAAACAACACAACCTAACCTACTAAGCCATCGAATCTTCCATTTTATGGGTCTTTCTCTACCTTCAGTACCACTCTTGGATAGCGAGAAGTCTACGGATTTACAATATTAAATTAGGGGTTCGATTCCCCTCGGTGGACACAACAGATAGCATGATGTGAATGTATTGAAAGAAATACATATTTTACCCCCACATCGTTATTTTAAAATGAAATTGCATTTATCCAGACGTATTGCAGTGGAGTTTATTAATTATATAAGTTAGTTGCCATTTAAGTATGTTTCGCTCTTCCTCAAAACGGTAGCAACCTTGTAGCAACAAATTTGCGACTTTGAATTCATCATAAATAGTAGAGATTCCTTGTTCCTAGAAGTTCGAAATGACTGTTGCACGTAAAAGGCTCTGTGGTTATATTGACTGTGAGGTAGTGTGCCAGGCACTCTCTTGTCCGTATATCACAAAATCCCAGTTATTTCTTTAAATTACAAAATATTGCCGTCGATGGTTCGAATAAACCTCCTCCTATGCTTGTCAATGATTACATAGCGTACTCTGTTTATGGAATGGATTAATAAATAAATATATGTATATACATAATTTAACAGGGTGATTTAACGGATTGAAAAAAAAATCAAATCTCACTGATATAGAATACGTGCGGTAAAAACTAGAGAGTTCTACATATTTTACTGTTTCAACAACGAGGTTGTGTACAGCGCATGCGTAGAACTTAAGCACAGAAAATAAAATACATGACACAGTGATCGTGCAAGGGGTTTATATTGGAATTGACATTTTAATGACGACAATTTGCGTTCATATTCGAGCTTTTTTCGAAACTTTTAGAGTAAGAGTCATTAAGCAAAGCTATTATGTAGCCTTATAAATGTAAGACTTATTTTCTTCTTTCACAGAAAATTGTCTTATAAATGTACGTTTCAAACTTCGAGTTAGTTAAGCGACCATCATATGCATACACATATATATATATAATAATGGATATACGTCGCTAAACCTCTTCTTCCGAAAATAAAATTTCGTTTGACAAATGGATGGAGTTAACGAAAGGCTATTTTCGTTCGAGTATTAAAGGCTTAGTCACTACTTTTTTCCTAAAGAGAATTTACAAAAAATAAGTCTTAGGATGATTTGAAATGAAAATTAAAAAAAAACATACAGACGTAAAAGAAATAATGATTTTTATCAACAAATATTAAGTAATAACATACATATAGAAGGAAGTCAAACCTGTATTATAAATAAAGATTAACTAACAGTATGAATAGATATATTTTCGAGTATTCAAGCGATTTCATGTGATGTAACTGTGAAAGGTTGTAATGAATGATAAAGGACTATAAATGTGACCCTCTAGTGGCAGATCGATATTTCCGTGGACTTATAACGCCAGAAACCGGGTTTAGATACCGGTCGTGAAAAGAGCAGAGACAGCCTATTGTGTAGCTTTGTCCTTAATTTGAAATAAACGGACATTTAATGTCAATAATTCTGTTTTTCCTCTATACTCTACTTCGGGCACGGCATGGATTTGTGCCTAGCGTTAAGAAAGTAATATATTGCAAATAAAATCTAGTAACAACTTACGAATTGTTATTCTAATTATTGTTGTTATGTTACAACAGTTTAAAATAATTAAATGAATATCTTTCTTGTCTGTGCTATTTTAAACCGATAGTTCCTTTATCTTTGACTAGAAATTATTTTACCCATTTTTACATATAGTAAACTAATATACTACAGCTTGTTTGTAATTTCGGCCTATATTTGACACGTTGGCTAAGTGGTCAGGTCATAAACCTATTGTTCAGGTGGTTAAGGCACTCGACCCGTAATCCGAGGGTCGCGGGTTCGAATCCCTCTTACACCAAACATCCTCACGCTTTCATCCGTGGGGGCGTTATAATGTGACGGTCGATCCCACTATTCGTTGGTAAAAGAGTAGTTTAAAAGTTGGCGGTGGGTGGTGATGACTAGCTGCCTTTTCTCTAGCCTTACATTGTTATATTAGGGACGGTTAGCGTACATAGCCCTCGAGTAGCTTTGCGCGAAATTCAAAAACAAATAATACTGGACTTCATCAAATATACAGAGAAATTCTACGAGAACTTTGAAACATTTTCGTTGACCCCCAGGGGCACAGTGGTATGTCTGTGGACTTACACGTTAAAAACCGAATTTCGATACCCGTGATGGACAGAGCACAGATAGCTCATTGTGTAGCTTTTTGCTTAATTCTAAACAAACAAACAAACATTTTGGTTTTGAGTTAAGAAAAAAAGATTAAAAAATATGATATAATGGAAAACATTATACTCTTTTCCCCTATTACAATGAATTTACATTTAAAGTGCATTGGAAGTGAAATTCACAACATACTGATTGGTTTGAAGGAAATGTGAATTAGGGTTTGTACGAGGAAGAATGATAGAGTTCCTAGTTGTGGTCATTTTACGTGTTTCTTTGTGTGAGTATAGCTGCAAGTTTAATTTACGGAAAACACCAGAAAATCCTCCCTCTTGGCTCTTAAACACCATACAGTGAAAGAGTCTTTGCATCAGTACAGAAAACATTACGTCACACACACACACACACACACACACACACACACAAAGATTGGTTTGATTTTTTGTTTGTTTGTTTTTTTTTTAATTTCGCGCAAAGTTACACGAGGGCTATCTGCGCTAGCCGTCCCTAATTTAGCAGCGTAAGAAAAGAGGGAATGTAGCTAGTCATCACCACGCACCGCTAACTCTTGGGCTAATCTTCTACCAACGAATAGTTGGATTGACTGTAACATTATAACGCCCCCACGGCTGAAAGGGCGAGCATGTTTGGTGTGACGGGGATTCGAACCCGCGACTCTCGGATCACGAGCCGTGTACCTTAACCACCTGGCCATGTCGGGCCGTACAAAAGAAACCCAAACACTTTTTTTCTCAGACAATAAAAAGTAATGAGACGCTCAGGGCTGAAAAATTCAATTTTACACTTGCATTAGCTATTTTAGCGACAACTTAATTACATTAGATTATTAATCTTGTATGGTGATAGTTAGACAGATAAGTCGTTGTTTGTGTCGCCTCATTTATGTGACTACGCTGTTTTATAAATAGATAATCTAATATTAAATGTGCATATTTTCTTTCACGAGAATACGCCGTTGCTTGAACACGCGTGAAACGAAGAAGAGATCTTTAATGAACACAGATGGAAGTGTTAATATTGGAAGTTGATTGATAAATGAATAGCTTTCATGTTTACTCTGATACTTCTGAGCAAATAGTTGACGACTCTGGAGCACGAGAATGAAATATCTCTGTGAAAATATTTACCTATTAATAGAAATTTTGAAGGAATACTGTCAGTATTGTATATCTTGTGCATGCCTACGGCTGGTGCTGATAGTTATTTACGCTTTTACATGTGACAAAATGTTGCGGTGTTGAGAAAATAACCCACATGTGCAATCATATTGTCTTATATTATAACAAATAAGCTGAATTGCACAATGCAAAAAATGAAACTGACCATCAGAAGAACAGTGAAAAGGTCGGAGCTGGAAAGATAAATTTGAGGCTCGATTTCCCCTTAATAGACAGAACATAGATAGCCCATCGTGTAGCATTGCGCTAAAACAAAATAAAACATAAAATTAACGATTTATTTAATTATGCGCAAGTTGTAAAAACTAATTTATTATTTATTAAGTCTACTATTACGTTCTGGCTCTCAGTGGTTTAACAATAAGTTTACAATTATAAACATCAGGCTTTGATTTTTTTGCCTTGGACAGAATTGAGATAATCCATTGTTTGTTTCTGAATTTCGCGCAAAGCTACACGAGGGCTAACTGCGCTAGCCATCCCTAATTTAGCAGTGTGAGACTAGTCATCACCACCCACCGCCAATTCTTGGGCTACTCTTTTACCAACGAATAGTGGGATTAACCCTCACATTAAAACGCTCCCAAGGCTGAAAGGTAGAGCATGTTTGGTGTGACGGGGATTCGAATCTGCGACCCTCAGATTACGAGTCGAACGCCTTAACCCAGATAATTTATTATATAGCTTCATATTTAATAACAAACAAACACACTCAATTTCTTTGTTTTAGTAGAATTCCTAGAAGCTCAAATAAAATATTTTATTAAATTTATTTTACGAAGAGAGTAAAGTATGATGTTTTTACTCAATCTTGCTAATTAATACACTTGACTCCTAAGTTGTGGGGCACATGTTCATATCAAAATAATCGAACATGCTCATTTTTTAAGTGGAGAGACTGTTATAATCTATCGATCATTCCTGCTATTCATGGATAAAAGAGTTGCGTTTCCTAAATTGTGTCACTGCTAAATTAAGGACGGCTATTGCAGATAGTCCTAAAGTGAGTTTGCAAGAAATTCAAAATAGATCCAACCTTCGTGTCTCTCTCTTAAGGGTACAAGGTTAGAACAAGAAAAGTCGGTTACTCCAAAAATAAGTTAACCAGTACACCTTCTCAGTTAGAATATCTGAGAAAGTCTAGAGTAATTTGAAGTGTGCTATAGAACATAAATTCGCGTTTTACATTTCTCAGAACCCTATAAAGACCGATATGACTTTTTATTTTTTGTATTTATTAGTTTCGTGTTATTTTGTGCTGACACTAAGCGCTAAAATCATAACTTAGCAATTTTGTTTGATGAATAAACCTTAAGAAATAACCGAAATACGTTAAATATGTACAATAAATTGTAGATTATAATGTAGCATGTTATAAGATAGGGGGAGTAACATCGGGCTACGACGGCAATATTATAGTTTATGAAGAAAATAATTTATATTTTTCTTAATTGTTGTATAAAAATATTTGCATGAGGAACTAGAAATGTTTTCTAATTGAATGGGATACACAATAGAAAATTAGTGTGTGTGTGTGTGTGTGTGTTTTCCTATAGCAAAGCCACATCGGGCTATCTGCTGAGCCCACCGAGAGGAATCGAACCCCTGATTTGAGCGTTGTAAATCCGAAGACATACCGCTTTATTAGCGGGGATAAGAAAATTAGCATGTCAATCTGTGAAATAAATATGTATAACGAACTTCTTTAAGTAGGTATAACCAGCATCATTTGCACTAATTAGCTTGTTTTTGAATTTCACGCCAAGATACACGAGGGCTATCTGCGCTAGCCGTCTATAATTTAGCAGCGTAAGACTAGAGAGAAGGCAGCTAGTCATCATCACCCATCGCTAACGCTTTGGCTACTCTTTTACCAACGAATAGAGGGTTTGACCGACACTTATAACGCTCCCACTGGTGAAAGGGCGAACATGGTTGTTGTGATGGGGATTCGAACCCGCAACCTTCAGATTATGAGTAAAGCGCCTTAACCACATAGCCATGCCGAGCTCTAAATAGCTTCCTGACAGTAAGTAGCCTGCGGTCTCTTTTATGTAATCGGTAAACAATTTGCTAATCCTTTCTGACTATTCTATTCATATTATTTTTGAAAAATAAGGAAGTGATATATCTGTGTTTCTCATAGCAAAGCCACATCGGGCTATCTGGTAAGCCCACCGAGTGGAATTCATCCCCCGATTCTAGCCTTGCAAATCCGTAAACGTACCGCTGTACTAGCGGGGTCTAATGACATGATAAAAGGAATACATACCGCATTCCAATTGTTTTGCTTCTTAAAGTTTTGCATTCTATTAGCTAAACATGAAACCGACACATAAATAGAAAACGGAGTTACAAAAAACTTCCTGCAATTTCCTTTTTCAGTGTAACATGCTAAAGAAATGCGTAATGTAATGTAACGATATATCCATAACTTAAATATGTATTTATATTTATGTTCACTCAGTATTACACAACAGCAAACAGTGGTACCTGTCCCTGCTTTTGAATGATACCTACTCAAAAGCGCCCAGTGACAACTCTTGAGCTATTGGTTACTGACTTAATATCGGGAATGAGGTCTCATTCTTATGATGCGCAAGTTCGATTTAGTGTCATCGTGACGAATCATGAACCTTTCGATTTACAATCTGACAAACTTCCTAACCACAACGCTACGCTGTTTCCCTTTCTTCATAATTTTTTTTAAATTTTTAAACTTCAGAATACTTTCAGTGACATAATGGTGGCGCACGTTTTCTTTCTTGAATTATGTTTATATATCAAAAATATAATTTACGTAGCGATTGAATATGTTATAATGTAGAAACTGCTTCTTGTCAGCAAGATTTTCAAACATTATACCTTTTTTTCTTGAGTAAAACCCATTAAGTTTTACGCACCGTCTAACCCACAATATCTTTTAAATATAGAGCCCATAAAGTAAACGTTGTAAACCTTAACAATAAAATGTTATATAGTCTTATATATACATATATATGTATTTCTTACCTTCTTCGTTTAGGCTTCTCTTACTTTACTGAAACATTAGACTCAATTAGGTTAACAAATCAATTAGGTTAACGTCCTTTCAACATCATAAGTAAATTCCAAATATTAAAAATAATCCAGGAAAAGGCGTGGCATTCATCAATAATTTTGTGGGCGTTGTTCGAGCTATCATCTCGTAAACTTGTTAGTATACCTTACCATCACGATTCCCTATATGTATACTCGTAAAAAAAAAACAACAGCAAAAATTAAACTGGTTCCTGTATAGTCACAAAGAAACAATATGAAATCTATAGTTATTGGTGATTTTGTGTGACGTTTTTGGAATTACTCAATATGTCTGGATATTAATGCGAAGAAAACGAAACACATTTGAAATATTATTTGCGGTCAGGTGGGTTAAGGTGTTTGACTCGTAATTTAAGAGTCGCGGGTTCGAATTCCGGTCGTACCAAACATACTCGCCTTTTCAGCTGTGAGGGCGTTATAATGTGACGGTCAATTCCACTATTCGTTGGTAAAAGAGTAGCCCAAGAGCTGGCGGTGGATGGTGATGACTAGCTGCCTTCCTGTCTTACACTGCTAAATTAGGAACGGCTAGCGCAGATAGCCCTCATGTAGCTTTGCGCAAAATTCCAAAAGAAAACAAAAATATTATTTGCTACCCTGACTAATATTATTGAGATAACAAATCGCTTTTAAACTTAAGAATGGAAGAAGAGATAATATTGGAAAATACAATACAATATGGCGTCTTCTAGTAGAAGTATATAAACATTCTGTTTATGTCTAAATTTTCTGAGCATTTCCAATAACACACATTAAATAATGTCCTTGTTTTTAAACGTTGTTGCACCAAATCAGTATTGTAATTATAATTATATTTATTGTGAATAATTAAGAATGTTGTGTGACAAATTTTGTAAAAATAAGAGACGATAGAAACAACCTTTAGATTGCCACGACAGTGTCATAGAAGTGGAAGATGGGAGTTAATTTAAAGTGGCAGTGAACAGACATATCGAGACACTTGTCAGTGATAAGAGTCTGTTTAAAGAATCAATGTAACATATCTTCAGACGTCACTCCATGTTTTGTTACAATTTAACGATTACGAGATAAACCAAAAGAAATGAATTACTAATATTTTTAATTAAAGAGCCATCATTCATTTTGCCGTGTTATCATTACCCAAGATACGTTTACCTTTCATTTTTTTAAACGGGTAAAGTATCGATACTTTCTAATTATTAAAAGTGAAGATTTGTTAGTTTTATGTGACGTTTCCAACAATGTGGCGTAACACTAGTTAGGTTTATGCTCAGGAACGTTTCAAATATGTAATCGTAAAACGATATCTTGGATTTTGTGTCAAAAATAATCTTGTAACAAGCAGTTTAACCAATAATGTTAGTTAATATGCGTTGCTTTAAAACACTGCAGAAATTACCTTTATATTTCCACCTTCAGAAAATTCTCGTAAAGCACCATTGTAAGTGAATATCTTTCGTGGATCGTACAAAACTGTTAAATTACATTAGATCTCGAATCCCAGAAAATGAGTGTAATAAATCCACATTGTCGCTATTAACGAAACTTTGTCGTATTAAAATAGCTGAAATACAGCAGCTAGAAAAGTTTACTTAATTAAGGCTAGCTAGTTTTAACTGGCTTTCATTGTAATTTACCAGGAGATTTTCAAGTCACTTGTATCGTTTGTATATTTGTGTATTCAAAAAGTTAATGTACTACATAATGTGATCGTTTATAGCGATATATATTCTCTCTGATGTAATATAGGGGATGATCACAGGTTAATTTCGCCTAAAGTCGCAGTATTCATTATAAGTCGTTTACACTATAAACCCATTTTATTTAGAAGCTAGAAGTATCAGTCCTACTGAAAATAACTTTTAATTGTTTGGGAACATTTCAAACTTTCTATCGAATTACTTTCGCTGTTAAAACGTTTTATGTCCATATAAATGAACTTTTCAAATAGCTATTTATAATTAATACTGTTTTCCTTCGTGTTATTCCCTGGCGTGTTCTCCTATATTCACCATTGTCCTAACTTTCGCAACTTCGCACAACTGATAATTCACTTTATGTTGTTGTTTTTTCAAAACTGTTTTTTTTCACTGTAATTTAAACTGGCTTTCAGCTGTTATATATATTTTTACAGACGATAAAACTTGAATAACAGTAGTCCAGTCCGATTACTTCTAACGTATTTAGAACTTTATATTTATTTGGAATGCGAAATAACCAGTCAGTTTGCAGCAATATTGGCTGGTATCACTAGAAGGCAACAGGGTATGTAATGAACAATATTCTTTGCTTAAAGACGTTAGGTTTTCTGGCATATTTTAACCAATAGCTGTACTTGTAAAATTACGTGTGAGTTGATGTTGTTATTATTACTAGTTCTATTAGTACATCATGGACGCTATATTTGTGAGAGTTACTGCTGTATAATAAGTTTCCTAGGACAATGAAATATAATAAAAATCTCAACTAGAAACATTTGACATTCTAATATTTACATAAACATTTTCTAATATTCTACATAACTTTTTGTAGAAAATGACCTTAACAAGCTTAAAGTATGTAACTGAAGATTGATTTTGTCTTTATTCTCAAAGTCTGAAATACATGTTCAGCTATCTAATGAGTAAAATCGGTTGTGAAAAACTGGACTTTAGTCCACATTAATAAGATTAACGAAACATGACTGCTTACATTCATTGAAATCCTACAGACATTGAACTTTGTATTCATTTATGGCGTAAATAAGATAACAAAATAAACTAAAGTACTGATATATATATATATTTTAAACAGTTACTTTGCTATACTTAAACCATGCTTGAGGCCACATCAGCAATTTAAATCATGCGACTTTGAAAAACGTCAACATGTAAAAAAAAAATCCTAAAATTTGACTCGTTTCAATTGTTAAAAGACAAAACAAATTTATATTAAAATTCTGGCTTACATTAATAAGACCAGTATAAACCATATTCGATTATAAGATCAATTTCCCTTAGCTACAGAGTTCTTTGGACTTTTTATCAAGGCCCAGCATGGCCAGGTGGTTAAGGGACCCGACTCGTAATCCGAGGGTAGTGGGTTCGAATCCCTGTTACACCAAACATCCTCACCCTTTCAGCCGTGAGGGGTTTAATACGACAGTCAATCCCACTATTCGTTGGCAAAAGAGTAGCCGAAGAGTTGGCGGTGGGTGGTATGGCTAGCTGCCTTCCCTCTAGCTTTACACTGCTAAATTAGGGACGGCTAGCCCAGATAGAGTAGCTTTGCGCGAAATTCCAAACAAGCCAAACCAAACTCTGTAAAAACGTGGTACTTTGTATTTAAAACAAACTACAAGTTTGTTCCACGCGTCTTATTTAAACCACAAGGGCGTGAGTGTGTAAAGATATGTTCCTATATCTGAAGATAGTTCCGTATTGGAACGTTTTGCACTGAAATGTCGTTATTGCTAATAAGAGCCATGGATAGATTGGGACAGGAAGATACTGCAATCATTGTCAGATTTAAAGTTTTTAGTATAAATAACCATGACCTCTTTGAATGTTTAGGTGCCATAACCTAAATGGTTACAATATTTACATAAAATATGTGTCATACTGAATATATATATATATACGAGTACAAAATAATTATTTGAAAATACGTGGAAGGTAAAAATTTACCTTCCAAGAATGGTTTTCATAATTTGTTCAAAACGAACCACTCTTTGACTGCACTCAACCATTTTCGTCCTTTGTATTTAACTTTCACAATAATTTTGTTGTGAAACATGTGCTACATTGCTTTAAATACTGTAACGCGTGACCTTATAAAAGCTGGTTGCTAGTTTGACTTCTTATGACGTTATAAAAACTGGTTGGTAGTTTGACTTCTCATGACACTGTAAAAGCTTGTTGCTAGTTTGGCTTCTTATGACATTATAAGAGCTGGTTGTTAGTTTGAGTTCTTATGACGTTATAAAAACTGGTTGGTAGTTTGACTTCTTATGATGTTATATAAACTGGTTGGTAGTTTGACTTCTCATGACACTGTAAAAGCTAGTTGCTGGTTTGACTTCTTATGACAGTATAAAAACTGGTTGCTAGTTTGACTTCTTATGACATTATGAGAGCTGGTTGTTAGTTTGACTTGTATTGGTGTCCAGTTAGATCAATGTAAAGGTTCGCTGGTGTTTATGATCTTACCGAAAACTTATTAAGCGATACACATGGTCAAGAGGCTGATTTGGTGTGTAGGTAGTATCTGGTATAGTCAGTACTTAGGCCTACACATTGTCGCTAGGCCTACACATTGTCGCGACTTAATCCTACAACCAATCGTCTCTTTCATTTACTTAATTCTCGTGTTAGCACGAACAGCTGCACCATCCAATTCCAGCCGTCATTATCAACTTACATTAAGAAAGTTCCAATCAAGTCCTACGTTAAAAGAGCACAGATAGAAGGCAGCCAAGGTAAATTACATATCAACATTGTATCTTTTAAAACCAAGTAATTACCATTACCTTAAAAAAATATTACTTTTCGCTGTAGAAGTTATTTTTTGTGATCATTGTGGTTCCTGTTAAAAGCGTCTCGTTGATACTAGATCATTTGTATTAATGTAAAACTGCTCGTGTCCTTAGTCTTGAAATAGACAAGCTAGTTTCCAAACCTGGGGCTTTTAAAGAAACTTTTTAATAACTATTCATGTACACTTTTGAAATTAACGTATTTCAATTTCCCCTTTTTCCCTGCACGTGTTTATCGTGAATAATCAACGTTTTATTGTCTACGGCTGTTTGCTGTCACACGAGTATTCCCGTGTCTTAATCGAATGATTTCGTAAATTCAATTTTCAGATCATGTTAAGTGGCGTAGAAGGTGTTGTAAATGTTAGCTATTGTTTTCTAGTTAATGTTACATGTGATGTTTTGCATTACCAAATTATTCACATTTCATTTTGTAAGCATACTTTTAGGTGAGTATGCTTCTGTTTTTTTATCTAAACGCCGGCTAAACGATAGTTTGCCCGAACTGTGAATTCGAGGGTTTAAGTTCGACACTGCGTTCTTGTTTTTAAATATTCATTGAGCATGTTGCGAGGCCTGGCATGGCTAGGTGGGCTAAAGCCTTCGACTCGTAATTCGAGGGTTGCTGGTTCGAATCCTGGTCGCACCAAAACATTCTCGTCCTTCTAGCCGTCGGGTCGCTAAACAGTGACGGTCAACTTCACTATTCTTTGGTAAAAGAGTAGCCAGTCCAGATTTGGCGGTGGGTGGTGATGACTAGCTGCCTTCCTTCTGGTCTTACACTGCTAAATTAGGGGGTGGCTAGCGCAGATAGCCCTCGAGTAGCTTTGCGCGAAATAAAAAAAAAACGATCATGTTATGAAGAAAATAACTTTCACTTAAGAATACTGACGTTATCACAATTGTTTATGTGTAAGAATTCATATTATTTTTTTTTATTTTGTTAGGACTATGATTTAGGAACAACATAATCATTACCAACAAATTACTAGAAATGATCTTTAGAGTAAACTTTGCAAGATATTTAAAACGAAAATTAGTGCTTTTCTTGGTGCACTACTGCAAGTTTTGGTTTGTTTTGAATTTCGCGCAAAGCTACTCAAGGGCTATCTGCGCTAGCCGTCCCTAATTTAGCATGTAAGACTAGAGGAAGGCAACTAGTCATCACCACCCTCTTCAACTCTTGAACTACGTTTTTACTCACGCGTAGTGAGATTCACCTTTACATTATAACTTCCCCGCGGTTGAAAGGGCGAGTATGTTTGGTGCGACGGGGATTCGAACCCGCGACCCTCAAATTACGAGTTGAGCGCCTTAACCCACGTGGCCACGCCGGACTTGGAGTAACAGACTCAAATATTCTAAATTAAGTTAATATCTCACTAATACCACGGGGAGCTTCGATTAATCGACAAATGAGATCAAATACAAAATAAATAATGTATTTTAGTTATTGCCTGTCAAATTTGTGGACGAGTGGTGTTGATTAGAAGGCATTCAAGAAACAGAGACTGCTAGACACTAATTATTTGTTATTCTCATGAACAAATGTCAAGTTGCTTTGAAAGTCAGTTCTTAACATTTAACTATGTAAGCTATGTTTTTTTTAAATAAATTTCGGCGTTAAAGTGTTTTAAACAAATTAAAACAATCCACTTGATATTTTGGACAAATGTTTACGCAGAGAGGAAAAGAAAACTACAACTTAACTTAAAATTCAAAAATCAAATTCCAAATCTAAAGCTTAGAATTATGCACAAAGCAGCAAATCTAGTATAATGATAAGTTAGTAATCTAGATAAAAAATTAACTTAGACCTTTTATATAGCATTTGCAACGTTTCGATAGGTGTCACTACCATTAACTATGTTCTTTGTTAGTTTTCCACATTAATTTGTATTGACTTCGAAGTAATATCCACTTAAATGAACTTCATATCTACATATACATATTATATTATGTGGAAATCTTGTAATAATATTATTACAGAGGAAATAATAGTCAAATATTAATGGCTTTGTAACAGAACGTGCAACGCTGTTGTATAATAATATGTAAGTGTAATGTCATACTTGACATGTGAGTTCTCGTGAGAGATTTGTATCAGAGCTAGATATCGTGAGTATTTATAATCTTCAATATTTTTGTCGCCGAAGGAGAATGAAGATATTAATGTTTGCTTAATAAATACGATTTAACACACTCTAAGATGGCTTCGAGATTTGTTTTGTTAAAGCAAAGTTAACGCATCATTGTTTTCGAGCAAAGCTACACGTTAGCCGCTCCCAATTTAGCAGTGTAAGACTATAGAGAAGGCAGATCGTCATTACCACCCACCGCCAACTCTTGGGCTACTCTTTTACCAACAAACAGTGGAACTGACCGTCACTTATAATGCTCCCACGGCTGAAAGGGCGTGCATGTTTGGTGCGACGGGGATTCGAAGCCGCGATTCTCAGATTACAAGTCGAACTTTTTAACCCGTCTGGCCATAACGCATCATATTTAGAAGAAACTTTCTATGACTGTAAGAATTTTTTTTTTCTAAACTCATCTATAGTTATCTTTTAACAAAACAAGGCCCGGCATGGCCAGGTGGGTTAATGCGTTCGACTTGTAATCGGAGGATCGCGAGTTCGCATCCCCGTCGCTCCAAACATGCTCGCCTTTTCAGCCGTGTGGGGCGTTATAATGTAACGGTCAATCCCACTATTCGTTGATAAAAGAGTAGCCCAAGAGTTGGCGGTGGGTGCTGAAAACTAGTAGCCTTCCCTGTAGTCTTACACTGCTAAATTAGGGACAGCTAGCGCAGATAGCCCTCGAGTAGCTTTGCGCTAAATTCAAAAACAAACAAACAAACAATGAACAAAACAATATAACATGTTGTTTGTATGGTTGATTTTGTTTTTCTTAAGATGGTTTTCAATATGACATTTAGGATTGAATGTTTTAGTATGGACTAAGTTTAGATAAACAACTAAAGTGTTTACCTCTTTCGAAAATAAAATTGAGAAACTGAAGAAAAGAGTAGTTTATCCATGCACAATTTAAAAAGCAAAAACAATTATATTTTAAAACTACTAATCAAATAACGTAGATTTACCAGTCCTGTAGAATAAATCTTTGTATCTAACTTACGAAAACGTTCACTTGACGTAATGTGAATCTACATTTCAAGTGATGCAAGCCCTCAGATAAAGTGACGTAAAACTATCATTTCAAGTGAAGTAAACCGACACTTAGATACTACAAGTAACACAAACATCCAGTTACAGTAAAGTAATGTAAACCATTATTTCAAGTAAAGTGAATCTACACTTCAAGTAACACAAATCTAAACTTCAAGAGACTCAAGCCTTCAGTTACAGTAAATGAACCTTCACTCCAAGTGATTTAAACCATCATTCCATGTAATATTAACCACCACTTTAAGTAACGTAAGTCTACACTACAAGAATCTGTGATGCTTGTTACAAAGTAGAGTTCTTGTAACATTGAGTAGTTTCTTTTCTGGTAATATTTGAGTCTTACTACCACGTTACTGACATGTAAACAATTATTACTTCCATAGAAACCAGTCTTGCTGTTGAGGCTTTGGTATTATTCAAAAAAGAAGCATACCATATATTCCCGACATCATTAGAAAAATAACCAACATTTGGAAAAAAACTAGTAACTAAATATGACATTCCAGTTAATATCAAATTTATTCAAAAACCAGGCACAAAACTAAGGTCTATACTATGTTAAAACTACACTGACAAACACCACACCAACATTATTTATAAAATACAATGTGATAACTGCCACGACCTCTATATTGAAGAAACAAGTAGAAAAGTGGAAACCAGATTTAAAGAACACAAAAAGTAACCTTCACACGTTTTTGAACACTGCAAATCAAATAAACACAACATAACCATAGAAAACACTCAAATACTAAACAAAGAAACAAACATGAACAAACACAAAATGAAAGATGCCTTACTTATACAACTCAAGCCCAAAATAAACCAATACAAAGGAACACCTTTATACCTATATTAATAAATATATCCAACATCTAAGCACGCCCTCTACATTCCTACCCCCAATTTCACAACCGCCTTTAAACATTGGATCAGTAACCCTTTCTTTCTTTGTGAACCTGACCATGACCGAAGAAGGTCAAACGTTGTTCGCTCCTCTACACAGTGCTTTCTCTATCCATACCAGCCGTTTTTACATATATATTTTTCTCGTTATCACGAAGCATCATAAAGGTTTTATAATAAAGTAAATATCTGGATAAGAAACTATGTGTGTGTGTTTTGATGTAGCAAAGCCACATCGGGCTATCTGCTGAGTCCACCGATGATAAGAAACTCTTGCTCCATGTTTCAAGGGCAATCCCTAATAATACTTCAAACTAAGAGTTTAAGTTTGTTTCAGCTTCATTTCACGGCTTTGTTTGTTTGTTTAGAATTAAGCACCATGCTACACAATGGGTTGGCTGTATATACTATGACCACCACGGGTATCGACACCCGGTTTTTAGCGGTGCTACGTTCGCAGACTTACCGCTGTGCCACTGGGGTGGCTTCTCGCAAGTATTAATTAATTTAAATTCTAATAAAGTTATATTCATATTTAATTGCAATAGATTAATATACAATTAAATACCTTGAAATATATCGTTACATTATTTTATGGATGTTCATAAAAATTATCTAAAGAGAAACCGAAAACGTGGAGTTCGGGTATCACTTTAACATACGACAATAGGCTGTTTCGTATGGCTGGTGTCTAATGGATATTTCTTGTTGCGGTAGGTATTTAAACTACTCTCGGCTCTCATTAAGACTTCTCTTTGTAGAAAACTTTATAGGAAAGTTATTATCTATTAATTCAACTCAAAAATACAGATTAACAGTAAAATCCGTGGGGACATATCCTTTACAACGCATTGAAACGAAGATACGTTTGAGTCTTTCGAACTTACGTTGTTTTTCATTCAAGATGGTCACGCCCATTCATCATCAATGAGTTTTTTTCCTTAATTGCGTTTCCTTCTTTTGAAAAATAGACGCGATAATGAACTTTACTGATTCCGAAAAAGTGATTTTCTTTAGAATATGACAATTACAAGTTTCTTTTATAACTGAATAAAATCAATTAGCTCTGAATGAGTTGTATCTAATAGTGATTCTTATTAAAATTACTTTCAGAACATGATAACGTTGTAAAAAAAAATAAAGAAGGGAGGTTATTCGGTTTTGAATTTCGCCCAAAGTTACACGAGGATTATCTGCGATAGAGGTCCTTATTTCAGCAGTGTAAGACTAGAGGGAAGGCAATCGGTCATCATCACCCACCGCTAACAATTGGGCTACTCTTTTACCAACGAATAGTGGGATTGGCCATTACTTTATAACACCCCCACGGCTGAAAGGGCGAGCATGTTTAGCGTGACGAGGATTCGAACCCACGACCCTCAGATTACGAGTAAAGTGCCTTAAGTACCTGGCCATGCCGGTACTGAGGAAGACGTTTAGGGCGGTAACATGACATGAATCACGCTATTTCAAATCAATAGGTCTGCACATTAACCACTAGGCTAAGATCAGCCCGACTAGACATGTAATTTTCCGATCAGCCAATATTCTAATATTTATTTAAATACAATTCAACTAGCTGCTAGAAGTAAGCATATTTTTAAAATAGTTAATTGCTGAAAAAAAATGTATTCATAATAAATAGCAAAGAGATGAAGTTAGAAAACTCAACATTATTTATAATTAATTATTTAGTGTTAATTTCAAATAGTATACTTATTTAAATATTAACAATTATATCATATTTAAACATTAAAGGTCTTAATGTATACTATCCAATTATCCAGCTTAAACGATGGATGTCAATAAGGAGGTAAAATGCCCCACTTTTTATATTTATGGTGTCTTATTTTACAAGAAGACAACCAGTATGGTGTGTACTCTAAAATAGTAATTAGAATATTCTGTCTATGTTCAACACTTCGGAAACAGTTACATAAAAAGTATATATTTATCAGTAAGTCCAATAATATATATATAAAACCATATTTGGTGATGCATGACTCTACTAACGCACCTGATTATATTTCATTATGTTGATTCGTCCAACAGAATTGGCGGGAACAATATCGCGATGTGTTGCCTTTAAAATGCAACATCTACTTCAAACACTTTTTTGCTTTACATAATCTGTTTAGTGATTAAATGAATATACTATAATATCATTTACTTATTTATAACACTTGTACTGTTTACGTAAGTAAAATACCAGACTTATTATCCTACACAAATACACGTTCTCTGTGTTGTGTTGAACGGGCAGTTAGTCATCACCACCCACCTCCAACTCTTGGGCTACTCTTTTACCAACGAATAGTGGGATTGACCGTCACATTATATCGCGCCCACGGCTTGGAGGGCGAGCATGTTTGGCGCGATGCGGATGCGAACCCGCGACCCTCAGATTACGAGTCGCACGCCTTAACGCGCTTGGCCATGCCGGGCCTGGTATTTGGATCCGCGATCATAATACATTGCGAATCAGTTTATCAATATTCACGACCATTACTGGCTTAACCATTTCTGTATTCCAACAGTGAGAAGGACAGATATATCTTTACCATTGAGTGTTCGAAACCTAGCTCCTCTGACCCAAAGAACTTTTCTGTTATACAGGCATGGTTATGCAGATAAGATGGCATCACCGATCTGGACGCATATGTTCACAAACGAGCTTGTTGTTTCTAATGTTTTGATAACAGTAATCCATCTTTCTCCCGTTTTTTTTTTCTGTTTACACTTTATGCTGTTCTTGTAAATATCCAGACTATATCTGATATATTTTTGGTTTTAACTTCATATTCAAGAAGAGCTGTTGACGAATGTAGTCGCTTCGTTACATTTTCTCTAGTTTGTCAGTTGAAAGCTATGGACACCAATATGCTTTTTAATAGTTTTGCATTGTGAATTTTTTCCAAACGTCACATACATATGCAAAAATACTGTGATTTAAATCGTCAATTATTTTAATGTCATATAATTATTATTATAATTTTATTACTATCGGTATATATATATATACACACACATAATCTAACGACTATTACATGTGTATAAACGTAAACAAAAATCACGACTTATATCTCCAGAACGTAAATTTATTATCTCATTATTTCGCTGTTACAGTTTCATCAGGAGCTCTCAATATTCTAGTAGTTCACTGATCCAATTAGATCTCAGTAAGTATTCCAATTCAGATTTAACTCGATGAGTGAACTAGTAAGGTATCGATAGTTCCTGACGAAGCTGTAATGACGAAATATTGAGTTGATATAGTTATATTTTGGAGATACGGGTTGTATTTTATTTACGCTTTTCCAGTTTGCAATTGGTCTAATTTTATGCAGGAAACTTAGTGCTAAAAACATGAGAAGGTATGAGGCTTAACAATTTTAATGAAACTCTAAGTGTTTAAACAAAGTGTGTTTTGATTAATTCTGCACTTTAAATCGAAAATTCTTCGCCACATGAGGAGTGTTGTATCACAGCATTAGATCTCTACATATAGATATCTATCTTGAACAGCACTCTCTATATAAAGATACATAAATGGTGCATTTGAAGACTTTAAAGTTATACAAACAAGGACAAATCCCAGCTCAGCCTTCTATGAAACATCAAGAAATTCACGTTCAGTACTTGAAGAAGTAATAACATATATCCATCTAACTATTGACTTATATATATTCTGGAATTCTCTAAGAAACATATACAAATATACATAAAACTCGTGAAGGAAAAGCAACAGATGTACACAGAATGCTTTTAAATAACATCTGCAGACAACGCACAGTATCTTAAGATACATCAAGACATATACTCACAATATTTAATAAATTTGTAGATGATATTGAACATTTTGAAATAAAAGAGAATCCTGAAGTGAATTTCAAAATTAAATTGCAACTTGAATGCTTGGAAAATAAAGTGATGTAAGCACTGTAATGACGTAATTTCCGTTAGGTTTTTTTCAGTCGATTCGAATATCCGTGCTTGCTTCGAATATTAGCATAGTTGAAAAATGTATTTCACTTGCTTAAAGGCTGAAGCTCGACATATTTTACTTAATGCAATAATCACCCCTTACACAGTCCTCAAATACAATCTGAACAAACATAAGACAATGCTTCACAATGGACAAACAATATAGGGTATATTAAAGAAGTTATATTAACAACTAGAAATATTATTTAAAAAAAAAAAGGCCCAACTGAAGAGGCCACCATTTGCGGATGAATACAACTTGTCTCCGCTAGGAAATACTTCTCATGGCCAAGTTTATACAATCTAAAAATATACAATATTCATTTGCATCAAATCTGATATATGTTGGTTGACATTAGAAGTTTACGAAAATCCAAAATTTTACTCTACTCACTGACAAAAAATTAGCAAAGAATAAAAATTCCAAGACTGTTTTTATCTCTGCTTGAGATCTGCAAAAAGTATATTAGTGCTACTAAATTTTTCCAGTATACAGCCGAGTAACTGTCAAAAAAAGATATAGTTATTAAAAATGGGCAAATCCACTATATCTGTTTGTCAATGCGTGGGCCCACACAAAAGCACCTTTGTACCAAACCCTATGCAAACTGATCAAAATATGACTGAGTAATTGATAAAATAAACCTCAAATTATATTTTCAGCTCTAACTCCTCTAAAAAGATCCAAAAATGGGCAAATCTACATTTTTTATTTCAATTTACTGGGCGCGTGAAAACTTATATTCGTGTCAGTTTTCATCTTGATTGCTGTAAATATGGCCGCGCAGCGCTTAAAATATGCTTTTGTGGGGTTTTTATTTTTGAATCCATTAACTCTTTAAAAACAAAACCTCTTATTGCACCAAGAAATTACTCTACCAAGCTTTTCAAGGCATTTCATCAGGAATTGAAGGAAAGGCGATCGATGGGAAAGAAAAAACAATGCAAAGACAGTCCATGTTTCTGCGGAGACATAATAACTGAATTTTCTCGGACAGGCCCTGTTTACAGAACGTTTAAATAATACACAGTTATGTGTAAAGAAAAAGTATCCCCCCCTACAGGCACAGCTGTAAATCTAAGGATTTAGACTACTATAAACCGGGTTTCGATACCCTTGGTGTAACATTCTACTTAATAAGAAACAAAAACAACAACAGCAAAAATAATGTTGAATTATATAACCTGCTTCGCAAAATGGATGAGATTTTGTGTGTGATTTTGAATATGTACAATTTGAATAATCTTATTTTTATTTCTCTAAAACATGAATGATATAATTACGGCACCTTCCAACAAAATGAGAAACAATATTATAGAGAAAATATTTGTTGGCGTATTGAAGAAAGCTAAATAAAAGACCAAAAGTGTTATTGAGTTTCGTCGAGTTCATTTTCTTCTTAAACAGTACAATAATGTTTAACATAAATTTAGAAGAGTGTTGTCTTTCAGGCATGTAAATAGTTATAATTTGTTGCATAACACAATTCTTAAAACATATTGTGATATTTAACTCAATTATCCATATTTATTAGACATTAAATGTAAGTCTGAAGAAAAGAAACTTTGGATACACAGTAACAGCTTGATAAAACTGATATTTGTTTTTTTTTTTTATTGTATAGAGATATAATTTAAACTTTTCAGTATTATCTTAGTTGGTTAAAAACCGATTTAACTAAACATAGGAACAGCAAAAGAATTATAGTTTGGCGTATCCTATCATAACTTAACAATTAATTTTTTACTACTTTCTATAAAACATAATTATTCTCTGTGAAACAGATACCACCAAAGTCTTTTGAATAACAAGAATTACTACGTGATTGAAGACAATGTTAATATAGTTGAACACAAAAACGACAAATCGCATTGTAATTGTGACTCAATTGTCCATAAGCTACATTGTGATGATCTAAGTATCTTTTATGTATGAATTAGGCCTGGCATGGCCAAGGGTGTTAAGGCGTGCGACTTGTAATCTGAGAGTCGCGAGTTCGCATCCCCGTCGCATTAAACATGCTCGCCCTTTTAGCCGTGGAGGCGTTATAATGTGACGGTAAATCCCACTATTTGTTGGTAAAAGAGTAGCCCAAGAGTTGGCGGTGGGTGGTGATGACTAGCTGCCTTCCCTCTAGTCTTACACTGCTAAATTAGGGACGGCTAGCACAGATAGCCCTCGAGTAGCTTTGTGCGAAATTCTAAAAACAAACAAACAATGTATTAATTAAACATTTCGTAATCAGTCATGAGTAAAATTAATGGGAATTATTAATAGAGTTTTTTATTACTTGAGTTCAATGTTAATTATGTTAAATTACATCAGAAGATAGCTGCAAAAAACGTTCAACATCATAAGGTTAACAAGTGAATTACATCGTAATTTTCTTACATTAATGCACATATTTTGTGTGGCATAGAATCAAAAGAAAATTTTAAAAAACACACACGCATTTCGTTATATAAACATTAGTAGTCGTCTAGTTTTGGGTTTATAATTTCTAATTTTTCCATTGCTGATATAATATATTAATAAAGACGGTTAATAATAAAACTATAATGCCAAGATACGTGAATCAAAGTGTTGTGAAAAACACACTTGAAATTAAATTCTAATTTTTTCCTATATTTATGGTACCAATTTTTATTTGTCTCGCTTAGTTGAACTGGCCCTGACATGGCCAGATGGTTAGGGTGTTCGACTCGTAATCTGAGGGTCGCTGGTTCGAATGCCCGTCATCACATCAAACATGCTTGCTCTTCCAGCCGTGGGGGCGTTATAATATGACGGTCAATCCCATCGCTGGTAAAAGAGTAGCCTAAAGGTTGACGGTGGGTGGTGATGACTAGTTGCCTTCCCTCTTACACTGCTAAATTAGGGACGGCTAGCGCAGATGGTCCTCGTGTACCTTTGAGCGAAATAAAATGGAGCTAACAAACTTAGTTGAACAATATTTTTATATTAAAGGTATATCTTTTTAACTTATTAGTTCTTGTTTCTGCTTATGATGGATAGCAATAATTTTCTGTCAATCCTTCTATTTATGACCACCTATTCATTTTACATCAGAATAGTTGTTCCTTGGTTTCATATCATTTTAAAATGCATCCATAAAACCTATAGGTACTTCTTTATCTAGGCAGATATTACTATAGAACATTTGAAGCATACAATCTATAGTCCTCAACAGAAATTAGGCCTTGGTATTTTAGTTCTTATCTGTTCTCAATGTTGTTGTGCAGTTAAGCAAACTTTACAGGAACAAAATGAATTTATGTCATCACATTCCAAATTCGTGCGCATGTTTCGTTTTGTTTTTCAATATAAGTTATTTATGTCGGTACGAAAAGACGCTCCTGTAAATTAAGTTGTAATAATTAAAGTTATATTTAGAGAACTGCAGATTGGAACCTTTCATGATTATAAAACATCATCCCCTTCACCAAAACGCGTGGTAGTTATTTTTGTGGCATTTTATAGAATAGAATGTCGTCAAACCTAATACACTGCAAAACTTATAAAATTATAGATCACAGTAATATATATCATTGTCTTGTATTATTGTACTTGAAAATAACATCGAATCAAAAGATCGTGCTTTCATATGGTACAAAAATCGCTCAAATGTGTCGTAACCATAGGCGTGTATCATCAGCTTAAGGCGACCATTACTGGCTACTAACTCTCTGTTTTGCCAATGCAAGACGTAACGAAATGCAAGGATTGAATTACAGCATTTTGATTGGCTTAGACGACGTTTGTAAAACTTATGGGGCCATTTCCAAATGTAAATGTAAATTAAAGTCGTTGTACATAAAATTTGGATGATATCGTGTACAAATCCCAAACTTGCCTGGAAGACTTGATTAGTAACTTCGCTAAATTGTAACTTTTAAACCCTAAAGGTGAGTCGCAGTGATATCCCGAAGTATCATAATGCTTTCTTTTAAAGTTGTCAGTATTTACCCTTATACAGAAGTAAACGACCTGCGTCATCTAAGTGCTGATGTTAGGTACATGTTGTTATACTACCTACAAAGGGGTCAGCAGGCCAGCAATAGTTACAGCTATATATTTGGGTATTATTTGTTTAGAAAAAATAAAGACATGTCCATTATGTAATATAATGTAAAAGAAAATGCCATGTAATATTAGGAACTATGATGTGGCAGATCTATTAAGGTGGTAAGATATGGTAAAGCGTTATGCTGTACATTGAAGATAAGTGGAATAACCTACCTAGATTACGTATCGTTACTTGTATGTTATGTTATAAAAAATTGTTTTATCTCACATTTATGGCGACTCTGATGTTCAGTTTATCGTGAAATGTAAATAATTTGTGATCCGAAGTAATCGTGTCCACAGCATAGAAAATATGAATATATAAATGCAGAGAAACCTTACAATCCAAACACTTTCCGACGAGTTATCGTTTGTTTTTCCAGAAAAAAACAACAAAAAACTAGCCAGTGTATTCGTCTTCTGGACATAAGCTGTGCAAATTCATGATTAATGAAACGTTATCTTAGGACATCAAAAGTTGCTTCCTTTATGTGTAATTGTAAAAACCAAAGTAAAAAAAAACAAATGCCCACAATACTGGAAAACACAAAAGCTCGATTTTGATCGTTTGAACTTCGCGCAAAGCTACACGAGAGTTATCTGCGCTGGCCATACCTAATTTAGCAGAGGGAAAGTAGTTAGTCATCGCCACCCGCCGCTAACTTTTAGGCTACTCTTTTATCAACGGATAGTGCGATGAACCGTACATTATAATGCTCCCACGGATGAAAGAACGAACATATTTGGTATGATGAGGATTCGAACGCGCAACCCTCAGATTACGAGTCAAGCGCCCAAGCCACCTGGCCATGCCGAGCCAAACACAAAAGTGAAACCGCAAATTTGCATTTACCTCTGCATGGACTCAACAAAACATCACGCCAAATTTGGCGAAGTCCATCAACAAGGGGAGAAGGAGTGGTAAAAAATCGAAAAAAATCTTCCATTTAAACTGCAAGAGGAAAAACGAAAATTTGGCTGTACCCCCCCCAAGTAACCCGCTAGTACAGCGGTATGTCTTGTATGATTTACAACGCTAAAATCAAGGGTTCGATTCTCCCCGGTGGGCCCCTCAGATAGCCCGATGTGGCTTTGCTATAAGAAAACACATACGTATGCACCACTGCATGGATATATTTAACTTTCATACCAAGTTGGGTGAAGATCCATCCACACCCCGCAAAGTATTTAGATGGAGATACAACAGGCAGTACTATTATATTTATATAGCTTCGAGAACTTTCAGACTCATGATGTGTCTTTTATAAACGTGCTCTTGCTGCTTATTCTCCAGAAATGTTTTGAGTTTGACACCACTTGTATTTTACTTATCCGGCTGACAAACTTCTTCCAGTATGAGGTATGAATAATGTTCCAGCTTAAGAAATAACAACTCTTTTAAAACGGATATTGTGTGTGTGTTTTCTTATAGCAAAGCCACATTGGGCCATCTGCTGAGCTCACCGAGGAGAATGGAACCCCTGATTTTAGTGTTGTAAGTCAGTAGACTTACCGTTGTACCAGCGAGGGACATATATATATGTATATATCATATTACTCTCTGTTGTATGTCCATGTCACTACTTCGTAAGCTGTAGATGGACCTTCAGCTAAATTGGTTTGTGAATTTCATAAGATCCACATGGGGAAGGTACATAAAAAATTCACGTTTTACAACATAAGAAATGGTAACAAATAGGGGATTTAATTATAAAAATGGTTCTAAAACAGTATCATGTGTCCACTTGTATTATCTTTTGCACCATAACAAAGGAAAAAGAAATAGTAAATCACGTGGCCCTAAAGTGTCAATCAAGATTTTATGTTAACGGATCAACAGCTCGGGCTACCTAGCCAGTGACCACACCCAGTCGAATTATATTGGATTAGCATTATAGTTAACTTTAAAGTGAGATTACGTCTGTTTATTTGCCAGAAAAATTGGACACTTTCCTTTAATTAAAAAGGAAGGGTAGATCTGAAAAAAAAAATGTAACTCAAACAAATTCTCTAAGTACTTGTGTCGTTATACAGTTACTAAATATTGTAGTCTTGTAGTTACATGCAGTATTCGGGTTCGTACGTAAATCTTTTCTATATAGTGTCTTTCGCGATCTGTTATCACCGTGAAACTTTCGCGAGTTATTGGGATAGTTAATATATTGAAAAATTACACTGGTATGAACAATCTATATTATTGATATATATTCAGCCCAATGGAGTCGAATTTCTTAAAAATAAACTATGCTAGCATTCATATTACAGCGTAAATCAGTAAATCTGTTTTTTTTTAATTTCGCGCAAAGCTACATGAGGGCTATCTGCGCTAGCCGTCACTGATTTAGTAGTGTAAGACTAGAGAGAAGGCAGCTAGTCATCACCACTAACCGCCAACTCTAGGGCTACTCTTTTACCAATGAATAGTAGGATTTATCGTTACATGGGATTCGAACTCGCGACGCACTGATTACGAGTTGAGAACCTTATTCACCTAGCCATGCCAGGCCGGTATTTCTAAATGAAGACTTGTAGCTTATTCGAGAAACACAACTTTCCTGACCCTTTGGTAAAAGAGTAGTCCAAGAGTTGGCGGTGGGTGATGAGGACTAGCTGCCTTCCCTCCAGCCTTACACTGCTAAATCAGGAAGGGCTAGCGCAGACAGCCCTCGAGTAGCTATGCGCGAAATTAAAAACACAACTCTTCTTAGTCTTTTATGAATACATTTTATTAAAGAAAATGAGCACAGCTAATATCATGTTTGTATAAAACGGTCTAGAAGTTAACTGGTTTTGAAACGGTGTAATTATGGTGCAAACCTCTTGACATTTTTCTATATACTGAATCGGTCTTCTCATCAAACGTTTTGTCAGTACAGATCAACCAATTACACCGCACGCACAATAGATGATAAAAGATCTCCAGGTCTTGAATTAAATAAAGCGCTCTGTGAAATCAAAGAGTCAGGACAACCAACTTCTAATAAAAATACCCATAACTAACTCAGAAACTGAAGCGATTCATCACATTTTACAGTTTTGTAACTATTACGCTATGTAACAAATTTTGTTCGTGGATAGTATGTGTTATTTCCTAATTGCTTATGTTGTAAAAGTACAGAAAATGACCATTATTCCCTTCAAACTTTGCTTTAGTGACCTAGATAATGAAATTTAGAAATTAACCTATTTTCTTTGTAAAAACGGACAAATTTGCACATTTTCATTTACATAAGATCTGAATAAAACAACATATGAATCAAGATTTACATGTATTTATACTGAAGTTATACAAAAATGTTTAGAAGTGAGTAGTTTCTCGAGATTTGCGACTTTAATGTAAATCACTTTCACGTATCAGCCCCCAAATATAGTCTTCAAGTTTTCATTATACGTTCTCAGGTCACAAAAGCAAAAATAGGTTGTTTTTTCATTTACTTTAGGCATAAGCAATTAGGAAATAACACTTTCTGCCAGGAACATGAAAAAGTAAACATTTTGTTACATAGCGTTATATTTACATTTCAAGGTAATTATATCTATTATTTATTGAACTTTTCATTGATTGAAACGAATAAACTATTGCTGTGCTATTATCTGTAATTGTTTTTGTTCATAGAAATAATATTAATTTACTTTTATTGTCTGTAAACTGTTTTACTTTTTCTTGCAAAATAACAACTAATAACTTTACAATTTTTAAACGGATATTTAGCGAAGTGATGGCTCAATAACTTCACAATTCCATAAACAGCTGCTTAGTGAAAATATGTTTCAGAGCATAACAGTCTTAATTTAATGTTAGAAACAGGAAAGACACAAAACACAAGCTGTTTCTTATTTTCACCTTTAAAATCAATCTTCAACATCCAAAGAAAAGGAGGTTTTATTAATAATTGAAATAATATCGGATATAGAGATAATATATCTATGAAACTCAATAACCTGTTTAAATATTTATACACTGAAACATAATGTTTCTCTTTCATTTTCACACTACGTATTTCATAACGTATCAAATTTTACAGAACAATATCTGTGTCAGATAACATAAAGATTTTCACTCTTCAGAATAAAAATACTGTCAATTTTTTCAGTTTTCATACGATGGAACATTTCGAAAATAGTTTTAAAATTAAAAGCAAAATGTTTACTCTCTTGAACGAGAGGTTTTTTTAAGAAGTTTAGTCGATAAAGTTTATAAAAATGGAGTCTCAGGTAATCGAAGTCTAAGGAGGTATTTTGTCTCTCTATTAATATTCTACAAATAATCTAATCTTTCCGTGAGGGGAAATGTAATTTCAATTGAACTAAAGCTGAATAAATATTAAACTTAATATCTAGCTATTTTGTATTACACGTATAAAATATGCTTTTTATATAGTCACATTATTTTAAACATTTATTATACACTTCTAGTATATCTCAAAAATGGTTACCCGCTGGTACAGCAGTAATTCTACGGATTTACAACGCTAAAATCAGGAGTTCGATGTGGCTTTGCTGTAAGAAAACATACACATCTCAAAAATGCATTACATTTACTTTGCTATCAATCGATAATAATGCGAGATGAACGATAATAGACGGATTTATACACTCCTGTACTAAATATTTCCACTATATATTCATATATTTTACAAAATAAGATACTCAATTATTTATTTTTATGTTTTCGTTGTGTTATGAAACGGGATATATATATTAAAATGTTGTAATATATAATATGGATTTATAGAATCAAATGCTGATTCATTTTTATGAGAGGCATTTCGTCTCACGATACCTCTCACATAAAATAGTTTAAACAAGAAGACAATTGTACGAGTAGAGTCTGAACTTTGACATTTTTGATGGTCATTTGAGGCGTAAAACCTTAACCACGAATATCAGAAAAATACTGATATAATATGTAGTTAAATAATGAGTGGTAAAAGGAATTTTCTTTATTGGATATTATTACAATACGAAATTGTTAAGATGATGAAGGAAAAACTATCTTTATAAAGGTCTGGGTTTGAGAATACGTCTATTGCTTATCGAAACAACAAAAATATCACCTGAATAGCTTTAGTTCGAATTCCCGTTGCACCAAACATGATCGGCCTTTCAGCCGTGGGTGAGTTATAATGTGACAGTCAATCTTACTATTCGTTGGTAAAAGAGTAGCCCAAGAGTTGGCGGTCGGTGGTGATGATTAACTACCTTCCCTCCAGTTTTACATTGCTAAATTAGGGACAGCTAGCGCAGATAGCCTTCGTGTAGCTTTGTGCGAAGTATAAAAAACAAAACAAACATACAAAGCTTTAATTATTTGTTTGTTTGTGTTGTTTGTTGGTGCTTTGAGACTTCGAAGAAGTTTCTAAAGAGTAAAATTAGGCACTTTATCATTGGAACATCAGTGTCATTTAATGTTTTTAGCGACTCAGAAGAATGAGTGCAAGTTAATAATTTCGACCTGAACGATGTCTCGGGCTTCACATGAGCGAAACGGTCAGATTAGTGATCAATAAGATTTAAGCATACCTGATTTATAATTGCTGATGAGAAGGATGGTACTCATAAAGCAGTATTTGCAACCCATGAAGCTACATTTTAAACAATATTAGGATTGACTGTCACAATTATGACAGTGCGGAGCGTATTCTGTAGTATGCCATGGATAAAATTTTAACTTTCCGATCCCCAGGCTGGCACGCTAATCACTATGTGACGCTTGGCCACAATCCCAAAAGAAGCTAACATAACAGAATATTGTGTTTCTTTACGCACTCAACTGAATCCCAAAAGAATCTAACATAACAGAATATTAACTCAACTGATCGTACCATTAATAAAATGTGAAATTCCATTCTTTTCATTATTAACAGCTTCAAAAATAAATTTAAATGAAAGCAATTTTTTTTTGTTTTCTACAGAATCGGTCGGGGTAAAGTAGCTGGTGTTGTTGTTTTTGAATCAAGCACAAAGCTACTCAATGGGCTATCTGTGGTCTGCCCACCACGGGTATCAAAACCCGGTATTTGGTCTTGTAAGTCCGCAGACGTACTGCTGAGGAGCCACTGGGGGGCAGTAGCTAATTTGTCCTGACTTTGAATCAAGTTTTCACGGTCTTTTTTTCTATTAAAAAATCGCAGTTTGAAACGGTGGTAGCGTTATAAGGGTAAAGGTGAAATCTAACTACTCAGTCACATAAAGGTATTTATAGAAATAGCATCAAATGCTGTTGACTAGCCGCATTCCTACTTGTTTATGCTATGTGCGGTGTAACGGGTTTACCCTTGTCCATTTATTATTGTACGCACGATTGTTTCTGTATAGTTTTCTTTTTTGCCCGCGACGTATACTCTTAACTGGGTATTGAGCAAGTCCCATTTGTCCTCAAAAATTATAGAATGCTTGTGTAAAAATCAACAGTACTTGCTTGACGAAAGCGCGCGAGAATATTGTCGAAATTCCTACAAACTCACGTCATTCCTCTAAAAAGCAGCTAGCCGAGATTTTGTTTGTTTTGTTTTGTACATTTCGTGTAAAGCTACCCGAGGGCTATCTACGCTAGCCGTCCCTAATTTAGCAGTGTAAGATTAGAGGGAAGGCAACTAATCATCAGTAAGACTACTCTCTTACCAACGAATAATAGGCCTGGCATGGCCAAGCGCGTAAGGCGTGCGACTCGTAATCCGAGGGTCGCGGTTCGCGCCCGCGTCGCGCTAAACATGCTCGCCCTCCCAGCCGTGGGGGGTGTATAATGTGACGGTCAATCCCACTATTCTTTAGTAAAAGAGTAGCCCAAGAGTTGGCGGTGTGTGGTGATGACTAGCTGCCTTCCCTCTAGTCTTACACTGCTAAATTAGGGATGGCTAGCACAGATAGCCCTCGAGTAGCTTTGTGCGAAATTCCAAAACCAACGAATAGTGGGATTGACTTTCAAATTATAATGACCACACGGTTGAAAAGGGGAAATATGTTTGATGTGACGGCGATTCGAATCCTCGACTTTCAGATTACGATGTGAGAGACTTAACCACCTAGCCATGCTACGCCCTAGCCGAAAGACGGAAGAAGAAAATATCACTGGATAGCTGCAGTCAGTGTGCTGACTGCACACTAGGCCTATAGCCTAGGAAGCTATAATTGTGGTTAACGTCAAAATATATATGTTCATCGGAAAACTACGGAATTTTACGAGGAATATTTACAAATTTCGAACATTTCAAAGCGTTAGTATTTCTACAAGGACATTAAATATCTTCATCGGTAATAAGTGATCTTCTAAGTTGTATGAAGCTGATTAGGCCTAGATAGCTTAAGCGAAAAGTAAAAATATCAATTCAGAATTAATCTGCTCGTTGTGGACCATCAACAAAACATTCAGTTCTAGACTGTATGTAAGACTCAGGATTGTTTGTAACACTCTTCTGTATAAACCATTATGTGTAACAATTATTAGTACTATTATAAAGTGTATTATTATTATAAAATTTATTGTTTTTGATTCTGTATTAAAATATATTTGTGTTAAAAGAGAACATTGTATGTATCAGTCTTGTTGGTAAATAAAAATTTAATACGTATTGAAATTTAACCAACAACTAGATTCAAATTCGAATTTCAGGTTATATGAAATAGTGCTATGTAGGTCCGGCATGGCCAGGTGTTTAAGGCACTTGACTCATAATCTGAGGGTCACGTTATAATGTGATGGTTAATCACACTATTAGTTAGTATAAGAGTTGGCGGTGGGTAGTGATGACTAGCTGCCTTCCTTCTAGTCTTACACTGCAAATTTAGGCACGGCTAGCGCAGATGGCCCTCGTGTAGCTTTGAGCGAAATTAAAACAAACAAATATATATTTATAGTCCATGCGTTAAGAAGCGCTACCATCGCCAACTAAAAATTGGAAATAATTTTTTTAAGCAACTGAAGAGGTAAAATGTTCATGATATTCTGTGTAACAAGGAAGCTTTCGAATTACATTTTAAATAGTTGAAACTATGAGTAGCTTAAACAAAGTCTGATCCAGTGTATCCAAATTTGAGTTACGGACTTGTCTCAGATACTGATATATGTCACGTGATATAAGTGATCGATCTCTGAGTACGCAAACATTGATTGGAAACGTTCGTTTCTTCTCCTTCCGCTGTGGCTCCTTCCTTTGCACGTCCACCAGGTAGTACCGACCTTACTGTAATCTGGACAACACCTACACGCACAATCAAGGGGTTCTTGTTTTCTCTTGAATTTCAGGCAGAGTTACATGAGAGCTATCTGCATCTTATATAGCAGTGTAAGAGTAGAGGAACAGCATGTAATAATAACCACCCCCCGCCAACGTTTGTATGTTTGTTTTTTGAATTTCACGCAAAGCTACTCAAGGGCTATCAGTGATAGCCGTCCCTAATTTAGTGGGATTGACCATAACATTATAACGCCCCCACGGCTGAAAGGGCGAGCATGTTTGGCGCGACCGAGATGCACGCCTTAACACGCTTGGCCATGCCGAGCCTTGGTTATAACAAATTAATATATATATTTATATATAACTAAACGGTACTCTAGAGTAATGTTTTTATTTGTATTAGATAGGTATAAACGTTGATAATAACGAAAATTTCATGTTGAACTCGCATGCAGCTGGGAAACTTAGAGTGATTTTATGCAATTTTTAATATAAATGCTAAAATTATATGTAAATGTTTCATCTTTTATATCTCACTGTCTTCGAAGTTTTGTTTAACATATTATATCATGTTATTCATATCAGTTGAATTCATAGAGAATTTAATATGTAAGAAATGCCTTACTTGTTGAAATGCATATAATGATTATATTAACATATTTGTACTCACAGATATCGAAATATATATATATATATATATACATACTTTATTTTTTGTAAAGTTAAGTAACAAGACAGAGAGAAATAACCAATAACACATCTACAAGGTCATAAGATAATGTATTTATTTAGCATGAAAATTCAAATATGTTATTTCTTTAATGTTATAAGCATGTCAAATGGTTTATACATATATATATTCATATTTTATATATAACTATAATCTAAGAAGATTGTTTGAAACTTTTTTTTAAATTAGTTTTTAACATGAAATAAAACAGCATTATAAGATAATATAGTAGATGTTTTACATACTTATAAATTATAGATTTTTATTTGTAACTGTACAACAGTTTATTGGTGGGCTTACAGATATTACATTAGTGAAACGAAGTTTTTATATGCATAAAGGCAATATTTACAATAATTTGAAATATTTTAATACAACAAAGAGTAGACTTTAAAACAGTTTAAAATAGATTTAAATTTTGAATAAACCACTCGCAATATTTGTTTTATTTCTCTCCCAGTTCTTTGTTATTGAATTAAGCTGTCAACAACATATTCATATTATATACGAATAAAAGTTTACTAATTATTTCACTTATTTTCTTAAGACAAGAACTGGGACGGACGTTAACTTGGCAGTCTCGTATCCAAAACGCATTTATATTATACAAACAGTGTTTAAAACTTTAATTTGCATTTTATCAAGTTCCTGCGGAGTATTGCTTGATTATTGTAATTTTATTAATAAAGGTAGCCTATATTGTACTTATGTTTAACAAGCCTTTTATGGATTAGCCTGTATATACACAGGATAGGAGTGTTCAGTGTTACAAACTATGTTACAGTGTCCATGCACGAAATGTGAATTTCAAAGTTCATGATTCGCATCCTTTTGTTCCAAAAATATTATTCGTACTTCGGTGCCTCCAGTAGTCTATAATAGTCACTGTTAAACCTCACTACTCTTTGTTTATTTTTTTTTTAAATTTAGAGGTAATGCAGTTATTCATTTTACCCGCCGCCAACACTTGGACTAGTCTTTTTTAACAAATATTGGCATTGATCGTTACATTATAACGTCCACACGGCTAAAGGGGTTAGCATGTTTGGTTTGAAGGGGATTCGAATCCACGACACTCAGATTCGGAGTTGAGCACCATGACCATCTGGCCATGTCGGGCCTCTACTCTTTTAGACAAAAGTAGACCTAAATCTGGCGGCGGATACAATTATTCATTTCGTGTCTTCTAGTCTGTGGCTTCAAAATTAGGAAAAGCTATATTTAAGTAACCCTTGTATAGCTGCATAAAGTGCTTAAAACATAGAAACTTTGATTGTCTTATAGATGTCTGATTTCTGTTTTGAAGTAATCATTTGCACTGATAGATAATATTTCGAGGTAGACCAACAACTTCAAAACTGGAGACATTTCATCAAAATATATACTGTTGGATAAAACTGCAATAGCCGACATTACTATTCAAACCACATCAGGCAGTAGAATAACATACCGATATCTATGTTTCTAAATAAAGAACAAGGGTGTGCCTGCTCACAAATTAAACAAAAAGTGCAAAACTTGCATTATAAATAGATATACACACCTTACCGTCCTTCTGACAAACGTTTTCGACTATTTGTACAACCTGAATATTCACTGTTTAGCGTAAAGAGATGTGTTATAAAACAAACAAGTCCCTTTACTTGGTTCTATTCCATAACTGGAGAATATTTTTTGTGCTCAAGGAAATTGGTGTTAAACATGCAAGTAAAACAAACTCCACGTTCAGAAATTTTAGTGTGGAAAATCTCTGATATTAATTTATTTAAACGTTATGTGTGAAACGACTGAGAAGTGGTTATTTTTCACATAATAATTATAGAAAGTAAAAGTGATAAAAATAATTAATTGAAATTCATATCTAGTCACATAAAGTCAAGAAATTTATTTCGAATTCGTAAAGATATTTGTCGAAGTTTTAAGGACAGACCTGTCTGAATTTGAACAATAGATAGCAAATAACATTAATTAAGTAGTAACGAATCCCTATGCAATAAAAATATACTAAAACACATTAAAAATTGTCTTACCAATAGGAGAAGCATGTTACTAAAACACATTTCGTGGATAAAAAATTGTCTTACCAATTGGAGAAGCATCTGGAACATTGGCTGGATTACCAGTAAGACTTCCAGCATTAAGAAGTAGCAGGTATAGATAGAACAAGTATATTCTTACAGTTGAAGATGGCACGTGAGGACTCATTTTATTAAGCATTAATTAAGTCACAAGACTGGAGAATATTCTACAGTTGTAATATGTACTAAGCTCATATTGAAATCATTTATTTTGTTCCTTGAATGCGAGACGAGATTAAGGTTCTCGGTCCGTCTTTCCTCTTAAGCTTTTTAAGCAGTTGGCATAAACAAGCAGGCTACTAATCAATGTCACATACGATTTTGTCGTAGTTACAACTAGTACCATCAAGGGAATGACTGTGTAACGAATACGCACCTCAAGTGACAAGCTTGTTCTCGGCTCTACACACGGACGCAAACCACTACCAGTGGTATTAGGCGAGTGAGAGCTGAGAGACAAGCTTTCGAAAACAGCTTCCAAGATTCAGTCACGTGAAGCATGACGTCAGTACAGGGAGGCCTAAATGCGAATGTACTATCAGAAACGATTTTGCGAATATGAGTTTATAAATGTGAATTCGAGTCTAGTAGCTTTAAAGAAGTATTTTGAAATTGTTTGTGATTAAAAACTAAAGCATGATACTTATCAATGACTTAATTTTTTTTTTATCCACCTGCATTATCTCCGAAACGATGCTTAGACGAGTGGAACCTAATTTAAAAGTCAACGTACGAAAAAATTAATGTGATGCATTTAAGGCGCCGCATGGCCAGGTGGTTAGGGCACTCTACTAGTAATCTGAGGGTCGAAGGTTCAAATTCCCATCACATCAAACATTTTGGCACTTTCAACCGCGGGGGACGTTATAATGTGAAAGTGAATCTTATTACGTGTAGGTGAAAGCGTAGTTCAAGAGTTGACGAGGGTGGTGATGACTAGCTGTCTTCCCTCTAGTGTTACACTGCTAAATTAGGGACGACTAACGTAAATAACCCTCGTGTAGCTTTGCGCGAAATTAAAAAACAAACAAATAAACAAATTGATACAGTTAACTGTAAGAACGGCGTGCTATTCCTATCAAAGGTGTAATTAAAAGTATAGGAATACAGTTACGTTATTAATTTATTATATTTTATAATTTAAATGTCTCTACGAAATAATTTTAAACCTAAATCATTGAATTTAATTATGATCTTATAACGAATGCTGTACAAACACCTTCATGAGAAATCTTACTTCATTAAAACATTGTGCGAATTTTTTGAATCCGACAGAAATATTTTTGTTCTTATAAAATACGAAATTCTATTTCTTATTACGTTACAAAAAAGCTTCATTATTATAAAGTTTCATTTTACAAATATTTTTCTTTCATTGACAGGAACTTCTATAAGCATAAATGTATATTTTTTCTCAGTAATTGACATATTTTAAGATTTATAGTTTACAACACTAACGTAATAGACAACAGGGTTATATGATTGTGCGTTCTTAGATGACAGTGGTTAGTGGTTGTTGCTAACAAGGAAAATTGCAAAAAATTCAGAAATCAGGAAAAAACAGAACATTAGAGTGAAGTGTTTTTTTCCTACGTATCTATCTGAAAATCGTAATTATATCCTGGAAAAATTAAAACTTAATATACGTCAAAAAGAAATTAATATATTACTCCAACGTATTTCGATTGCTTGTTTTAAATTTTGCTCAAAGCTACACGAGAGACAGCAGTTAGTCATCACCACCCACCGCCAACTTTTGGGCTACTATTTTACCAACGAATAGTGGGATTGGCTGTATTGTTAAAACGCCCCCACGAATGAAAGGACGAGCATATTTGGTGTGACGAGGATTCAAACCCTCAATATTATTATAATATTACGAATAGACTGCCTTAACCACCTTGCCAGCCCCAAAGTCTAGAGAGAAAATATCAACAAGTTGAACTCAATGTTTAAAATTTGTCTCAGAATTATTGTATCTGTTGTCATGTAATACATGAGGTAGTAATACCAGTAGGCATAACTGTAAAATACACTAACATATTGATTTCAATTTACAGTGGATCTAATTACTTTATACCAGGATATTTTGCAGTTTCGTACATTGAATGTATGTTAAAACACACGTTGTATTTCATTAAATATCACGCGATTCAGTTCAATCAAATCGGGATAATTAATATTGTACAATATCAAACTTCTAATGTTTAATGTATTCTGTACAGTAATGGATGATTAATTGGTGTTTTAATAATTAATAATTCGTTTTTATAAAATTCTTTAATTAACGAAATAACAAAAAAAGTCATTCTGTTTTACCACGTGAGAATTAATTATGGACTTAATGACACAGGAAGGTATAATTATGTGACCACACATAATCTATTTGGATGCAAAGCTCAACCACTCTCTCTTAGTTGGTAGTTCTGTATTCATTGTGTTATCGTGATGACTCAGTTTTGTTTTTCTCGCATAATTTGAGTAAAACAGAATTATATTTTTCCTTAATTCTGGTTTCATAGTGGTTCAACGGTAAGTGATAATTTCTTTTAACGCTAAATCTAGGTTTTGATACCTGTGGTGTTCACAATGTAGATAGTTGATTATGTAACTTTGTGCTTAGTAACAAAAAGATTGCTTGTTTTTCGAATTTCGCGCAAAACTGCACGCCTATCTGCGCTAGCCGTCCCTAATTTAGTTGTGTAAGACTAGAAGGAAGGCAGCTAGTCATCACCACCCATCGCCAACCCCTGGGCTACTCTTTTACTTACGAATATCTTTTACCAACAAAGAGTGGGATGGATCGTCACATTATAACGCCCTCACGGCTGAAATGGCGTGCATGTTTAATGTGACGGGATTCAAACCCGCGACCCTCGTATTACGAGTCGAGCGCTTTTGCAACATGGCCATGCTGGACCGGTAATAAACACACAAAACACAAACAAATTTCGATTTTTGTGATATTTTGTGCAATTAAGAATTCATCACCGTATTAGTTTTCAATGAAACACCAACACAAAATTTGGTATCCTAATACCTTTTGCGCAAGCTTTAAAGTATACACCTTGTAGAAAATTTCTGATTGAAGGTGTTTTATAACAGAGAATTTGTTAATTTATCGAATAGCTCCAAATAACACAAATTAAGTAGTTCATAGATAGCAAGGTATCAAGGATAATAAATCCATTGATAGTTATACACAAAAATAAACATTAAATACATAACAGGTGTGTCAAAATGACGTATAAAAATAAACGGTTTTTAATCTACACCGTCAAGATCACCATTCCAAATTTTTGTCAAAGACACGTGAGCAGTGTTGATGGCGTCATCTATACTAAGATATGGCAGTGAAAGACTCGAAATGATCCTTATTATATTTCGCGTCTCAACCAAGATTTAAAGAGTCGATACCAACAAGTAGTGTTAATGACTTGCTGTCAATATAGATGTATGAAACATAAGCCAATATCTCAACCTGATTTTGTTTCTTTTCGTGTACTTTTTCACTTGTTCATTGGGCAACAAAATACCTTAAATTATTGAAATTAATTTAAAACTTACGCTACTTTCATTAGTTAAATAAACAGATAAAATAATAAACTATTAAAATTGCTTCATTCGTAGCTTACGTAAGTCTCTTCATCGGTTTTAGAGCCTACATTATTGTGTAAGTTTAGAAAATCGACCAAATCTCTTCCTGCGTGTTTAATTTCATGGCACTTTTATTACTTAATCGATCATATTTTATTAAAGTTTACGATAAAGTGCAAATTACTTACGTAATTACGTACAGACATGTTTCTTTTATGCGTGATTTTTGGTTTGGTTTTGTGTTGAATTTCTTGAGGGGAGGCAGCTGGTCATCAGCACCCACCGCCATCTCTTGGGCTCCTCTTCTTTTTTTAGCAACGAATAGTTGGATTGAGCGTTATACGACTGAAAGGACGAACGTGTTTGGTGCGACGAGGATTCGAACCCGCCACTCTCAGATTACAAATTGATCGCCTTAACACGCCTGGCCATGCCCTCCAGTAGCTTTGAGCGAAATTTAAAAAAAAAACCTAAATCCCCCAGAAAGCTACAAACTTGAGATGAGAGTAGGACTTATCTTTTGGATTAGTTTGTATCCTTTTTGTAACTAGATTATGTTAAGATATGCTTTAATATGTCATGGGCGTGGAAACGAATCCACGTATTCATGAAGAAACTAAAGGTTAATAGTTTAATTAGTACAATACAAATCAATAAGCTGTCATTTATTATAGTCAATAATGCAAAGATCTATATTATTATGTGCTGATTTATATCTTAGGTTGTCTATCTTGTAGTTGATCAGTTATTTTGAGCACCACTTTCATTATTTTACTGTAAATTTGTGCAGTACATTACTATTCTGTGTCCACAAATATTCACCAGCTCGTTTAGTTCAGGATTAAAGTTAAGTTAATGTTTAAACAAGTAACACAATGCAGTCTCAACCTCTGTGTAATAAAATAAATTTTATTTGTGTGGTGTGATATCCCGTTTAGTATCCCTCTGGTACAGCGGTAAGTCCATGGATTTACAACGCTAAAATCAGGGGTTCGATTCCCTCCGCTAGACTCAGCAGATATGACTTTGCTATGAAGAAACACACATATCCCCTTTAATGTATCATTCCGCTTCAGATTCTTAAACCAATTACCTAGCCGCATATCTTATGGATCCAATACAAACACAGTTTAACCATAATATAAGTTGTTTTTAAATTTCACATTTGAAGTTTTTATCCAGAATTAAAAAAAAAATATTTTTTCATTAATTTTCTAAAATGGTTGGACAAAATAATGCAATTTTTAGTTAGTTATGAGATATCGTATTTGTTGTTTATGGGATATTTGACATAAAAATGCTTATAACCTGAAACAACAGAGAATGGAACTTTGTTTTTTCAGTAATCATCTTTCTACAGCCTTAGTTCTGCTGAAAACGACTTTAATGTACCAAATAAAATACGATGAAACCTTTAAATACCTTATTTTTTTAAATGTACTATATCTGAAGTAAGTATTGCTGTTAAGCTTTTATGGCAAATAACGATATAAATTAATGTGTATGTTCATTTGATGTCTTGCGTTCACACTGTTAACAGAGGTAACCATAATGTTTCCATTATTTTTTGATCTATGATTGGTACATTAGATATACAATAATACACGAAGCAGTTTTGACCGATACTGTTTCTCTAACGATATGTTTTTTCTTCCATTTTTTTTTAGCTTATAAACCAATAAAAACAAAGAACGATTCACATAAATTGCTCAGTATGTTATGATAAATGCTTGGATTCAGCCGTTAATGTTCGCCTAACAACATAAATCAAAAGCGGTGAATAAGGTCTATAGAGAAACCGAATGTGCAGCTGCCGTACAGTAGAATATCATTATAGGTTAAAGGGACATAAATTCCTTCTTCTATATGACAATAATCAGCATAGTCGGTTGCAATAAAGAATATCTAATACTTTAAAATTTATTCTATCATGCAAACAAAAGAACAGACGAACTCGGTGACCTATTAACTCGGTAGTTTTTAGTTCTCCATCTGCACAATGAGATAAGAAGAATCTTTCAATGAAACGGAGATCATGACATCTTTATAAAAAAACCAAAGGACAACGTTTTAAGAAAGTAATAATGATGATTTGTATTCATTTGATGTCAGGATCATTGAGACAAACCCTGATTGACGACAAGACGTGGAGGATTTTAATTATTCGAAAATTTCTTTAGCTCGTCAGATTTGTGTAATACATGGTGTTGTTTTGTTTCTGGCCGGGCATGACCTAGCGTGTTAAGGCGTGCGACTCGTAATCTGAGGGTCGCGGGTTCGCAATCCCGTCACATTAAACATGCTCGCCCTTTCAGGCGTGGGGGCGTTATAATGTGACGGTCAATCCCACTATTCGTTGGTAAAAGAGTAGCCCAAGAGTTGGCGGTGGGTGGCGATGACTAGCTGTCTTCCCTCTAGTCTTACACTGCTAAATTAGGGACGGCTAGCACAGATAGCCCTCGAGTAGCTTTGCGCGAAATTCAAAAGAAACAAACAAACAGCATGTTTTGTTTATTTGCTATGTCACTGTGAAAGCCCGGCATAGCTAGGTGGGTTAAGGCGTTCGACTGCTAATCCGAGGGTCGCGGGTTCCAATCCCCGTCACATTAAACATGCTCGCCCTTTCAGGCGTAGGGGGCGTTATAATGTTACGGTCAATCCCACTATTCGTTGGTAAAAGAGTAGCCCAAGAGTTGGCGGTGGGTGGTGATGAGTAATTATCTTCCCTCTAGTTTTTCACTACTAAATTAGGGACGGTTAGCGCAGATAGCCCTCGTGTAGCTTTGAGCGGAATTAAAAAACAAAAACAGACTATGTCGCTGTAAAGAGATGTTGATAATCGTGTATGTTTTTTCTTTCTTCAAAATCGTAAGTGGACAGTTAAGGCTGATCTCTGTATTTTTGCTAAATAAATAAAAGATTCCTTATTGTCTAAGTATGTGGAGATTTTTAGTTATTTTGTAATATATGTAATATTAATTGTGATTGACTGTGTTTATATCCAAGCACTCATAAAATAAATACTATGACGTCGGTATCCTGGTATGTAAATGTATGTATATATATATATACATATACATCAGTAAAAATCTATACATTTTTATCTCATGATGTATTATAGTTGTATTGTGTTATGATGCTAGAAAAGATGATTCTTGTGATTACGTAAATGTGCATGTCTTCTCCAAGATTATTTCTTTAACCATAATTCGTATAACTTTATTTACAAAACGTAAACATCTGGTTAAACATCCGCATAGAAATGTTCATTTTACACGCATAAAAAATTAAGCTTATATTTGAAAAATACAAGCTTAATGTTTTATGCGTGTAAAATGTTCGGTGTCCCTTGATGTTGATTCATCATGTTTATGACATAGAATAGGATAGGAAAATTGGTCTTTTGAGATAGAACATTTTAAAGCGTAGTTCAAGACCTAAGTTTACCTCGCAGGAATTTAACTTGATAGAGTTTGTGTATTATTTTTTATGTAACTATTTTTGACTTATTGATACAAATGTCAAAGCTGTTTACATTAATAGACAACACTATCTTTACATAAACTCAAATAAATTTCTCTGTTGGAGATTTACGAGAAACTTTCTCTGTGTTAAAGGCCTGCAAATAAACTAGCTTTATCTCCGAGAGGATTAGCTTCTTTCTGCTGCCTTCGACCAAAAGAATTACATGAACTTCAGACCAGACAAGATAAATCTGCCTTCATTTTAGTGAATCTCAGACCCTTCTGCACGGGGAAGGTATTAATGGAAGCTTTTCACCGTCAAACCAAAGCTCAGTGTAAGCACCGAGCGTTCGTTCTTCAATATGTTCTGCAAGTTGGATTGTTTGTAAGAATGATGAAATGGACAAGACCGTACTGTCAATCCCTTTGAGAGTCACCATAAGAGTAAAGCTCAATAGGAATGCATACTAAGAAAGTTAGTTATCTAGCAAGAACTGAGTAGATGAGACAAAGTAAAGAAAGAGTTTTAATTTAATGTATTTCTAGATAACATCTCATTTGATAGTAATCGAATATTTTAAAGTTGGAAAAAATCGTTTCGTATCTAAGAGAACTACGAGATATTCAGTATATATTTGAAACTGTGAAACTAGAATCAACACATTTGAATAATAAATAAAAGTGTAACATGTTTATTTCAATACAATATTTCAGAGGATTTAGATTAAAATGTAATAGCTTAGGTTTCATTTTTAAGCTAATTTGTTAATTTTTTCAAACAAGATAAATTTGAACTAAAAAGAATAAACCAACTTAAAGAACATTTAAGAATAATTAGATAATAACTTATAATTTTTATGATAATTAATGTGTCTTTCCATTGATAAATTACATTGATATATTCTATCGACGCTTCATTACCAAATGGACATTTAACTCATTTGTAATTTAAATAACGTAAAAGAAAACTTTTAAATTCATTAAGACTGAAAATTCATGGTTTTTCACGCCACAACGTAAAATACAGTACATTGCAGGTTACAGAACTCTACTCTCAAACTGATGGTATCGCTCTTAATTTATTAATTAAAAGTAAGCCTTCCACTCATTTGCTTGTAAATTATCAGTTAAATTGTTAGTAGAGATGAGAGATGCAAGAAGAATATTTTACGAGCTCAATTTTAATTCTATTTTCACTTCGTTTTAATTAAAATTAAGTGCAATAAATCGTTGTCAATACTTTGAGCAGTCTTAAATATATGTATGGATATACAGGCCTAAATAGCTAATTATTTCCTCAAGCCAATCAGAAAACAACAACGAAAACTTTTAAGCGCGTGTTACTATTGTTGAACATCGAAACGAACCCTCAGGGCGAGCATGTTTAATGCAACGGGGATTCGAACCCGCGACCCGCAGATTACGAGTCGAACGCCTTAACCCACCTGGCCATCCCAAAAACTCACTAAAATTATATATTTATATAAATGAGTGGTTGTTGTTATTGCTTAATTTCACGTTAAATACTCGTGGAAAAGTTATTATTCATTAAATAATAAGAGTAATAATTTATTTTTATTGCAATTAAATTATCATTGACCAGCCTTTGTTACATTAAAATGTTTGTATAAGCTTTATCAGTATGATGCTGTACGTAAATAGTAAACCATAAGCGTTAGAAAAAAACAACAACTCAAAGGATCTAAATAATTTAGATAGTGTAGTCAGCTAGGCATAGCGAGGTGGTTAAGACACTATTAATCTGAGAGTCGCGGACTCGAATCCCTTTCGCAATAAACATGTTCGCACTTTCACCCGTGGGGTCGTTATAATGTGACGGTCAACCCCACTGTTCCTTAGTAAAACAAAAGCCCAAGATTTGGCGGTGGGTGGTGATGACCAGCTGCCTTCCCTCCAGTCTTACGCTACTAAATTAGGGTCAGCTAGCGCAGATAGCCTTCGAGTAGCTTTGCGCGAAATTCAAAACAAACCATCTTGTAGTGTTGATGAACAAACAAATGAGAAGTGCCTGGTTCAGAGCGCCACTCGTAGAACAAAAGATCAAACTACAAACTTCGTCCTGCGTTACTTTGGTAGATTAATTAGTCCAAGGTTTTTTTTTCACACATGTCGCTTTGAAGCCCTTGTTATTTATTTCACATTTGTTTTTTCATCAGATATGTTCAACTTACACTCCCAGATTAATAACAACATAACTCACACAGATATCAAGTCACGTAGCAGGATTTGTAATGGTAAGATAAATAACATTCTTAAGTTTCACCTGGGGACATTTCTTCACTGATTAGCAAAGTTTATTTAAGAGGCTCTTGATTCGAACAAAAGGTTATACGATAATTTGTGAATGAAATCTTTACAGATTTTATTCAAAGAATGGGCTGTTACGAATTCAAATAATTTCCCGAACATTTTTGTCAATAAGAACTTACGCAATAATTATACTTATATTGTTTACTGTAATCCATAAATATATCGGTTATGAAACCTAATGCAAGGAATATTATTTCATGATAATTATATATACGTAGAAGTTTTTACCCAATCATTAAGTTGTTATTAAATTACTCGCGAAAATACATATCATAATGAAATATATTTTGTCACGCGTTGGCCAGTTGATTAAGCCACTCAACTCGTAATTCGAGGGTCGCGGGTTTGGATCTCCGTCACACCAAACGTGCTAGCCCTTTTAGCCGTAGGGACGTTATAATGTGACCGTCAATTCCACTATTCGTTAGTACAAGAGCAGCCCAAGAGTTGGCGGTGGGTGGTGATAACTAGCTGCCTTCCTTCTAATCTTACACTGCTATATTAGGGATAGCTAGAGAAGATAACCCTCGAGTAGCTTTGCGCGAAATTCGAAACCAAACCAAACCTGTCACAAGTTGAAAATGAAAATACTACAAGTGCTAATTATTGATAACCTGAAAAACTAATTTGTTATGAAGAATCAAAGCGTACGAGTGTAATAAACTATACACAAGATCTCTGTCCAACAATAACTCATTGGATTTGACAAGAAAACATTCAAACATTATTTTACATGAAATAATTGTAGCTTCTTAATGAACGTCTGTTACAAATGTTTGGTCCAAAGTTACCAATACAGGATAATTTAGTCTATAAAACTGAATAAATCCTGAGGAACATGCTGTAAGAAAAGATATATGAGATAATGTCTTTTATCAGTTCTTGTTGTTGAAGAACACATAAAATTATCTCCAGAATGAAACACTCTTTCAAGCATATGGATTATTAAATGGAAGTGACACCGCTGTTTAGTCTCTGAATTTTTCCAGTAAATATTGCTATCTATTGAACTACTGTTCTAGTGACAAGGATTTAATTAATTTCTTATAAAACAGCAATATTGCACCTACAGCCATTTAAACATAACAGTTTGTGATGCATTAGTTATATGAGTGTAGAGTGTCTTCTTCGATGCAAAGGTGGGTTTATATCCATGATATGAATATCCTATATGCACAAAACTGACGTCAAGAGAGCACAAATTCTGATACTTCTGAACCACTTTGCACTATCAATACCAATCCACTAGTAATATTAAAGATACATTAATGCCCAGTCTAACAAACATACTCAGATTAGTTTGATCATACCTGTGAATGAACACGTCACAAGAATCACCTTTACTGATGCGTTATACATTACATGATCTATCTTGTTTCCGCTAGTAAAGTCCTACGGTCAAGTTTTCCAGCTCCTGATAAATGAACTTGAAAATTTCCATATAGATGTACCAGCTAATTTTTGCTACTGTCAAGTTTTAGTACGAATAGGCTGAGAGTTTCTACGGTAGGTGCCTGTGATTTGTTGGCGATAAATTCAAACGGTCAGCACACAAGCTACTTGTTTTAAAATAATATTTTCAAAACAAGTGAAATGTTTGTAGAAAAAGTCGTTACACTATTAAAAAAATCACAGTTTTGTCCAAAATTCTCTTTTCCGTGTAAAAATAATCCACTCAGATTGATCCAATTACTTTGGAATGCAATTGACATGAAGAAATATTATTTTTTACTCTGTTTCTAATTATACAATCTGCATTACTTACGTTTTTCCTTGGGTTACCACAGTTGTATCTCTAACTTTAAATAATTGTCTCCTTTTCGTCAAAGTCCACACACATGAGTTCAGTTGTTTCAGAATACCCTTTGATAAGACAAATTGTTCTCCTTAACTGGGAAACATCACTTGAAAATATTTTCCGTTACGGCTAAACTGACAATCTAACTTCATTTTTTCTGACTTCCTTTCTGTACATAACTACTTTCGTTGGTTACAACAGTCGTATCCAGATTTTTAAATAATTTTCTCTTTCTTTTATCAAAAGTCCACACAAGTTAGTTCAGTTAGTTTAGAACCAAACTGAGAAGATACATAGTTTTTCTTATCTCTCTTACAATACATCTATGAAACACAATACAGAAGGATATGATGTAACAATACTTATATAGCGAGAACAAATTAAAGGTGTATTAGAAAGACAGGATTTCATAGTTTGTAGAAAGTTCGAGGTCTCAGTTGGACAGATACATAAGTTGCCAAGCAAGCGCAAATTGAGTAAATTTCAGTCAGAAAAAACAACAACTAAGTAACGTGATTTTAGTCGGGGTGTAAGTGACTAGCTTTAAGAGTGATTTCTATAGTATGTTTCACAACTGTATTGATTGTAACAACAGTAATAGGAAAAATAATTTGTCCTGTCAGTTGGGTTTTACAGTAACCGAGCCACCCTGAATGGACTTTTAACGAAAGACAATTATTTAAAGCTCAAGATACAACTATGGTAACCCACGTGTAACTTAAGTGAATTATCAGATAGTGTACAGTAAGAAACAGAATATAGAAAAATACTTCGCCTTTACAATTAGATTTTAAAGTAATTAAGTCAGTTTATGTGGACTTTTGACAAGGAAAATAGAATTATTTAAAATTTTATTTAAAAAACTGTGATTTTATATAGTGAATAAATTTTTGGACGTACGTTTGTTTCGTTTTCAAAATATTATTTTAAAATAAGTAGATTGTGTGCCTTTCGTTTATTGTTTTAATTTATCGCCAATAAATCACAGACGCCTACTGTAGAAAATATCCAACCCATTCCTATGAAAACCTAACATTTGGCGAGCCAGTCTGGATTATACAGTGGTAAATGACGGTAGCAAAAGACACGAAGGACAGGAAAAGTAAACCTTTATACGCACAACTGTAGTGGTGGCGAAAATAAAATAAAGATTGGTTGGATGGTTCGTTGGCATTTTATGGCACAAAGCAGCTAGGCTATCTGTGTGAATAAAATAAAGAATCCAAGGTCAGATACATAGAACCCTGACAGCTACATATTTTTTTTTTTTAGTCCAATCATCACTTTCTATTCTTTCCTGAAGACTGTTTGGAACAGAAGCATTCGGTCTCCTTTGCCGCTATTCGTAAATTTATCCTAAGTACACTTAGGTCAGTAGGAATTGCTGACAGCACACGTGAAGCGAACAAATAATCGAGGTAAGGAATCTCACAGTTTGGTTCCACAAAATCCAGTGCTGCCTTTTGTTATTCCTTTTTTATACTTCTGCCACCCGTCATATTTTTATAGTAAGACTTATATAATAATGCGTTGCTTCATCGTCTTAGACAAAAGTATAGCATTTGTATTTTTAAGCATAAAAGTTTATTAAGTTAAAGAATTTGTACGTGTTTTTCTTTTAGCAAAGCCATAAAGGCTATCTGCTCAGCCCACCGAGGGGAATCGAACTCCTGATTTTAGCGTTGTAAATCCGGAGACATACCGATGTACTAGCGGAGGGCAAGTTAAAGAAATCCAGAAACCCGTAAAAGGAAACACAAAACATTTTCTAAACTTCGCATTGATGTTTTTAGCCTTTCTATCTAAAGATGAATAACAATGATTTACATAATTTTTATTAATTCTGAATGGGAATCGAAACCCACCAAACTCGTGAGCTTTATTTAAGAATAACCTTCAATTAAAGGGAAGAAAAAAAGACACAACTACCGTTTCTGGCACAACAGTAATGACCAGATCTTGACAATGAAAAAAATTGTTGCTTTACAAGAGATTGGTTACGGTTTTTAGAAATAACTTTCTTGTTAAATGTGATGTCACTAAACATTTGGAAACAAAGAGACGGTACCAATAGCTGTCATGTTTGGCCATGCTGACTGATTCGTACTTCATAAAAAACAAAGAAAAGTAGACGTGTTGTCGTATGTTTTTAGCAATTTGAGCAAATGCTTATCACGTTTGAATTATAAATACATGTATTTGATATTATAGTGTATATTCTTGACAAATTATGAATTTTAATTTTTTTCGTTACTGGAGGCATCTTTATAGTTAAAATGCACCCATAATTTGTTTATGTAGCTGTTCTGTATCAATTGACATCTTAGCTTATTGTCATATTTATGTTTAATAAGAGATTTGACAAAGCATTGATGTGCTGAAAATGTATTCATAGGTTTGTTTATTTGGTCTATTTTGAATTTTGCGCTAAGCTACACCAGGGCTATCTGCGCTAGCCGTCCCTAATTTAGCAGTGTAAGACTAGAGGGCAGACAGCTAGTTATCACCACCCACCACCAACTCTTGGGCTACTCCTTTTAACAACGAATAGTGGGATTGACCGTTACATTATAACGCCCCCACGGCTGAAAGGGCGAGCATGTTGGGTGTGACGTGGATTCGAGCCCGCAACCCTCAGATTACTAGTCGAGTGCCTTATCACCTGACCATGCTAGGTCTATATTAATAGCAACTAAAAATTAGTAATATATTTAATCGTCAACAATTCACACAGAAGCTAAATTTTATATCACTTTGACAACAACAACGGACTAAACAACTACACATTTAATGAATTTCAAATGAATAGATACGTAGTTATAGTTACAAAAGTGCTTATAAAATCACAGACATAATATATGTGATGTCTGCCAAGATATGTTTTAAAAAAAGATTTGATATGATCAGTGGATTCAAAGTTATTTTCGGTGTTATGTCATTCAATTTCTTTAAAACCCTCATTTATAAGGTTTAGTCTATACCTGTTCATGAAGTGTTTTATTAACTAAAAGTTAAACGACAGTTGTCCAGAAAAAAAAATAGTTTTATACACCTGATTCTGAAGTGCTTTGTTCGTCTGGTGATTATTGCCCGTAGAAGGGAAGCTTTGAGATTACATTGTTCTCCTGGAATGTTGTTGGTTATTAAGGGTCTTAGGAAGTTGGCCTAATTCGCTTCTGATCATGTCCAAATAACAAATATGTCATTCACAAGAAAAAACAGCCAAGCTTCAGGTTTTAAAGTTGTACTTGTTAAAGTTAGTTCTTCCAGGAATATGTGCATCGTCCCACTAAACATCGGTGAAAGTGGTATTCCCATTTATATTCCATTTGTCATAAGGACATATTCGGAATCCTACTGAAAGTAGTTAAGAGTTCAGACATAATTTTTGTGTGTTGTGTCATTCTCCATTGTCCTCATAACAACATTTAATATTTTATACCATTGAGTTTTGACGAGTGATATCTCATCAAAGAAAGTTATTCTGTCTACTTAGATTTCATTCCATAGAACCGCTTAATTTTATAAATTTCATTTTATAAACCTGTTTTATATATTTATATTTCATATCATAAAATCATTTATATATTTATATTTTATATTATAAAGTTGTTTTGTCTATTATATTATATTTTATAAAGCTGTTTTATACATTTCGATTTCATATTGTAAAGCTGTTTTATATATTTAGATTTCATATCGTAAAATCAATTTTTATATTTATTATTTTATATTATAAAGTTGTTTTATCTATTATGTTGTATTTTATAAATCTGTTTTATATATTTAGATTTCGTTTAGTATCTCTCTGAAATAAAAGTAGTCCATCACGAATTACAATATTTATTTCTGACCAGAACGATAGATTTTGAACTAAACAGACATTATATTAGTTCTATGAGTCAAATACAGTTGTCTCCCGTTTGGACAGCGGTAAGTATACAGATTTATATGGTAAAATCAGGCGTTTAATTCCCCTTAGTGGACACACCAGATCGCCAGATACGGCTTTGCTGTAAGAAAAACACACGCATGCAAATAAATATACATGGACGATTGGTTTTGTTTGTTTTGAATTGCACATAAAGCTACACCAGAGCTAACTGCGCTAGCCGTCCCTAATTTAACAGTGTAAGACTAGAGGGAAAGCAGCTGGTCATCACTATTTTCCGCCAATTCTTGGGCTACTTTTTTACCAGTAAATAGTAGGATTGATAGTAACATTATAACGTCCCCATAGCTGAAAGGACGAGCATATTTGGTGTAATGGGAATCCGGACCCGCGACCCTCAAAGATTACGAATCTAATGCCTTAACCACCTGGCCATGCTGGGGCCTAGTTGGACAAAATGATAATTTTTCTTTACAAATTTCTGCAGACAACAAACTTGTACATCTGTGCTACGGCTTGATTTTCTATGTATAAACTATTCTTAATTTTTCGTGATCTTCGCGATGACGAGAAATGTACTTGAAGTAAACATGTATCTCAGGACGACTGGTATGGGTATTAACACTCTTACCAGACTCAGTAGATAGTCCGATGTGGCTTTGCTACACGAAAGGACACACACATTTTTACCAAAATAAAGCAGAGAACAATGTTTCGACTTTTTTAGGCCATCTTCAGGTAAGCCTCACACCAATCGTCCAGAGATACATGTTTTCGTCATCTTGTTTGAGAATTACTTTGTTCTGACTTATTTTTTTTTCCCTTCTTGGTACAATCCAATGTGAGTTGCTCATAGTTTTCGTGAATGAGGTTTTTGTTTCCTATTTAACAATCTCTCATATTCGTTACAGATTGATAGCATCAGATAGGATGGCAGATGGCTTATCCTCATAAATGTTCCCAAGTTCTCCTTTCTTCTTGACGTTTTTTATCGTGAGAAATTGTTGGTCTTTTTAAATATACAGCTTAAGACTTAATTTGGTTGCATATTCTGAAAGATATTTCTTTATAGCTGATAACAATAACACCAATTAATTGGTAAATAAATGGCAAAAATCAGACTTCTTCATACAACACCGCTTTGAGTATTTGAATGTTTATTTTTCTGTTACCTTAACTATAATTTCGTCTATTCTATTACTTGTGAGGTTTAAGACACATGGATAATTTAAACTTTGATGGTTCAAAAAACTTTGTATATCAACTAGAGGAATATGTCATCAGCAGAGGAATCACAGAAATTTGAAAGTCATCAGTTCTCCAAACCGAACGAAGAAGATTTAAGCACAGTTAATTGGATATTATTACTTATTACGTAACTTGCTGTTACATAATCTGTTATACAATAGCCTACGTATCGACTGGCGTTATGAATAAACTTGAGAACTAATAAATTATTCAATAACTGCACATAACGATCCCAAGCCAGATCAAACAATTACTTGAAGTATGGTTCAGCTCCAACTACATTTACTCTAGTTCAAGATGGCCGATGATCCACCGATGTGCTCACCAATTGCGTCATTTGTCTGTGAGTTGCACAGATATGTTTCGGGAGAGAAACTTTAAAACCTAAACTATGGCTTCAGTGAGTAAATAACACGTCTGTAGATTAGACAAATACAGCAACCAAAACATACGAGTTCCATTATCATTTCAGTATCTAAAATCTATCTAATAGCTTACGAGAGAAGAAATATGAACCAGTCAAATATCTTCTTTTTTTAATATTCGGATTATTAGAACTAAAAGAGCTCTAAAAATAAAAGTGTTAGAAATAGATATGAAAAGAAACCTCATCAACCGGCAGCTAAATATGATGTCAAATATTGACTAATACATCAGTCAATGATTTTTTTTTCCAAGATCCATTTAGTTTTGCAGGCATGAACAGAAACTTGTCACAAGTCCACTAGACAGCCAATCTAACTTCACTAAATATGTCTCGTGTCATAGATCACACTCGGACTGAGGCATTCAAAAGACGAAGTCGGTTCTGTTCAAACAGAACTACTAAATAATTCATATACAACACAATAAGAATTATGTTGGTGAAACAGAATTATGTTGATGAAACAGAAGAAATAATGGAAAGATAAATAACGGAACAAAGATTTGACGTAAGATGGATCAACGTTGAATAATAGGATGTCACCAACCATGACTGGAAATGCTTTGAAGATATACTCTAAAACAAGCTCGAGTCGTACATTTTGAACGAACTATTTGTAATAATAAAAAAAGTGATGAATGGAACGTTTGGGAGCATTGTAGATGATTAGAGTACATGGGCCTTATTAATCTTATTTACGTAGGACTCTCTGCGTCAAACAATGATGTTTTATTGTTGATAAAGAATGTACAACAAAGTAAGATTGTTTGTTTGTTTTTTTAATTTCGCGCAAAGCTACACGAGGGCTATCTGCGCTAGCCGTCCCTAATTTTGCAGTGTACAACTAGAGGAAAGGCAGCTAGTCATCACTACCCACTGCATACTCTTGGGCTACTCTTTTTACCAACGGCTGAAAGGGCGAGCATGTTTGATGCAAACGGGATAACCCATCACGTAGCTTGGTACTTCGTTCCAAACAATCAGTGTTACCTGATGAAGATTACATAATGCTTTACTAGCTAAGAACATATTGCATTTTACTAACTGAGATTATATATTACATCTTACTAACTAAAATTATGTAACGTTTAACTAGTTAAGATTACATAATGCTTTACTGGCTTAGATTATATAATATTTTACTAGTTAAGATTACATTATGCTTTACTAGCTACGATTACATTACATTTTACTAGCTGAGATTATATAACTTAATGTTTTACTGAGTTAGAAAACGTTTCATTGCTAAGACTGCATAACTTTTTAGTAGTTTAAAAATACTAAACGTATGAAAAGAAACAATTGTAAGTCTACCATACTCTTTTCATACTTGAAACGGGTATTATTGCAATGTAGTAACACACATATACATTACTACCAAATACGATTATCTGACAATTAAGACGTTCAACACACTGAAAAATAACCGACATAAATAGCGATTTAACTAATTATTTTTAACTATATGACCATTAATGCTATTGTCTCTTTTAGTACTCTCCCTTATGCTGCTGAAAACATATGCACCTGGTAATAATACGTGGGTTTAACTCATACATAAAATCATAACAATCATGTAATAGAATTCAATTTTGTGTTTATTTTGTCAGTAACATATTTCTCGCTTGAATTTAATACGTTGGTTTTAGTGTTCTAAGAAAAAACTTTATAATTGTTGTAAGGTTTGCAGTCCTAAATAACGTGGGTTTATGTGTTCTGAACAATCGGGTTAACATCTTCAGACAAGGAATATAACCAACATAAAGTTTCAGTTTTAACTTCTTCAGAATGACTGCTAATTATCAGACTGCGTCACGTTATTACGAGGTATCAGTTATAAACTTACTATTATAACCATTTCGTTAATTCTATGCCACTAAGCAAAAAGTTATTTTTTTAACATCAACATTTCATAATTCTTTAGTGTAATAACGATTTACAAAGTAGTAACGAACGTATGTAACGTTCATTTTAGGAAATCTTACATTAGTGTTTAGTGACGAGCCTACAGAGGTGAATAATTAATTCAAAAATACGACAAAAGCAACGTTTACATCAGGAAGGTTCTAATATTAATAATTGCAACGTTCGCCTTATAGTACCGGATCCTCATTGGATAAAACTAGAACAAAATCACTTTGTATTTAACATAATTGTCTTTTCGTTTATGAAATTATACTTTCTGATTAATTATTAGGCATAATAATTCCAGCCTGGTTAAAACTTACGTATACTATCTCATTCAAAATTAATCTACACTGAAGAAATACTGCTGTTGTATAATGGAAAAATAGAGAATTTCAAGCAATTTCTATGACCATATCGAAATTGTTCACCGAAGCCACCAAACGTTTATGGCTTAATATTCATGGTAAGTCCTTGGATGATTTATAAAAACTTAAACTAGTTTAAGTCCCAGCACTTCACTCTTGGTGTATTAAATAATCTTTAAACTTTTAGTATTAAAAGTTTATCAAGAGTTTATGATAATTATTTAATATCTACATTAATCCCTAGTGCACTTACTTAAGGTAATAACTTTGCGTCAAACTAACATTTCTGTTCAGTTTTTTAGTATTTTTATTAGGTACAAGTTATAAGAGTCAATTAATTAAACCATTTTTGCATTATAAGCATTAAAAACATTGAGGTAAAGCCAACATCTTCAATCTTCTTCGTAGATGAATTATTCTTTTATTGAATGTCATACTTGAAAACCTTTAGAGACATGGAAGGTATACATTTATTTTCTAATTAATTATTTTATAATTAACACAGTAAAATAGATGATTGCATACGTTGCTTGTTTCCACTTGAACGCAAGGTGCTTTAACGTTACACACTTAAATATTGATTATTGGGTAATTTATATATTAGATTTTTTTTCTAATTCGGCTTTTATATAAAATCACTTTTAAAATCAAAGTTGTATGATATTGTAAGCTGATTAATGAATCAAAGTTACTAACTAACCGAAAAAGGTAAATCCTTTCACAAAAAACATCTTATGGAAATGTAAATAAGTCGTTATATATTTACGTAACTTTCTTTAAAGGAGGGAACTATTTTTAACGTATTCTCTGACTTTCTATCCAAAAATGCACATTAGCTCATCACGTTCCCACAAAATGACGTTCCGAACTTTGAGGTCATGTCCACATTGTATAAACATTTATGACATCGCACTAAAACAGCCCAAGAGTTGCGGTAAGTGCCATTTAAATTTGAATCTTATTGGTCAATTAGTTCAAAGTTAGTGACGGCCATGCGCATATAATAGTTTGTGCAGCTTTACATAAGAAGACAGAAATAAATAAACAAACCCGTTGAGAAGCAAATTACAGACAAGAGTTACAACTACATTTATATCAAAATGTCATTATGACATTGATATCGAAAGCCATATTCAGATACAATGGTGGAAATATAGTCAACTTTCTCGCAGTGTAAAACTGTTAATAAGCAGTAATACGATCCTATAAAATTACTGTATTTATAGTAAAATCACATTAATAAATTGACTGTCACTCTTATTACATACTCACTGAATAAAGTGTGAAAAATGTTATGTATTATCACACGTGTTCGAACAGAGCTCATTAGCTCCGAAACATTGAATGTTTTTCTAATACGTAGTTAACACTTATTCACATCGGTTTACTTGATGTCATATATCAGATACGACTGCTGCTACTATTAGATTGTAATTGTACATTAATAATTTAAAGATCACTGTACTTATATAAGTGATATAGATATTTCATGTTCTAAGAATACAGTATATATAAATGTGTTTTAATTCTGATTTTGTCGTTTTCTTCGACTTACGTAAATGTTAGATAATAAATGATGAATGTTATGTGTTATCGTCTTAAGGGTTTAGTATAAAATAAAACAACATCAATACTTGTCTGAATTATATATTTTTTTCTTGTTTTTTTTATTTTTCAATAAAAACTGAAACATAGTTCAAGACTTTTTGATGAAAAACAAATTCCGCCTCGTTTATCCAAAAAACAGGAGAATTCTACATGTGGCATATGTCTCAATGTACATTTTCATTAGTGCCTATCAATATATCTACCTTTGTTGTACGTGTGATTTTTCCATATGAATAGTTCAGAATCGCGTGTTTTGAATTAGTCCTTGTATCCACTATATAACTACAACAAACAGTTATTAATAGACAACCAACCAAGATGGTACTCAACATCTCGATATTGTCATTCCTTTAACCTGAAACTTTAAGACTTTAGGTAATAACTACTGTGCAAATTATTCGTGTTGCACCTTATTGTTAAGAAGAAGACTATTGTGTGATTTTACTGTTGCACCCTATTTTGAAGAAGACTTCTGCTTTTGTAGTTTGTATCGAAACCTGATGTCTTCTGTTGTTAATCCGTTGACACAGCGATTTTGGCGCTGATAAACTTATTATAAACTAACGTTTGAACATTGTCTTTACTTCTAAGTTATTTGTATAAAATACCGACACATAAATCATTTAACGCCCACTAGAGGTACAGCGGTATGTCTGAGGACTCACACCGCTAATCTCGGTCGTCCAAACATGCTTGCCCTTTCAGCCGTGGGGGCGTTATAATATGACGGTCAATCCCACTATTCGTTGGTAAAAGAGTAGTCCAAGAGTTGTCGGTGGGTGGTGATGACTAGCTGCCTTCCCTCTAGTCTCACGCTGCTAAATTAGGGACGGCTAGCGCAGATAGAGCTCGTGTAGCTTTGCGCGAAATTCGTAAAAACAAAACAAACACACCGCAAAAAAACATATTACGATACTCGTGATGGGCAAAGCACAGATAGTCCTATGTATAACTTTGTGCCTAATTATAATCAAACAAAAACGATTTCAGTACTTTTTACAATCAGAGTATCAGTTATCATATCACTACAATTTATCCTGTTAAGGAAACAGAAAATAGTAAAATTTCTGATATACGAACACATTTATTAGACTTAAAAAGATGACCTACTGTGTCGAATTAAACATTTGTTTTGTTATCTCGAGAATATTTCTGCAGATTTATGGACGTGCTTTTGTTAAACATACGACGTCCTATTTTACTGGAATTTTTTATTCTTATGTAATCACTTATATCGTGGAAATTTTTAATAACCAATTGTAGTCTCTTACGTAAGTAATTTAGTTTCAATATTTAAGCGTAATTATTTTCAGTGATGTAACTTACAATACTCTTCCAAAGTAATAAATAACGGAAATTATAAAATATTTGAATGAAGGTGTAAAAATATTATGTTAAAAAAATAAATGAAGTTTATCAGCATATTACACTGCGCCATTTTTATCTGAATACGCGTAATTGTTTGTTTGTTTTTAATTTTGCGCAAAGCTACACGAGGGTTATCTGCCCGAGCCGTCCCTAATTCAGCAGTGTAAGACTAGAAGGGAAGGCAACCAGTCATCACCATCACCGCCAATTCTTGGGCTACTCTTTTACCAACGAATAATGGGATTGACCGTAACATCTTAACGCCCCCGGTGTAACGGTGATTGGAACCTGTGATCCTCGAGTGCCTCAACCATCTGGTCATGCCGGGCTACGTGCAATTGAAGGCGTATTTAAAAATATAATGATCAGTGAATATTTAACGGTTGGGTGAGTTCTTAATACTATTCAGGTGGTTTTGTTTGTTTTAATTATAGTCCTCACAGCTTAGGTTTGGGTATATTGTTCATACGATAATATGACTATTGCTGTATTAACTTCAGGAAACGATTTAAAACATCAGCTAACAATAAATCACAAGTTCAATAAAAGCTGAGAAAAAAGCACTTATAAGTGCATGTCCAGGTTGTTAAAGCGCTCGACTCGTAATCTGAAGTTCGAGGGTTCGAATCCTCCGTCGCACGAAACATAATCGCCCTTTCAGCCGTGAGGACAATATAATGTAATGGTCAATCCCACTATTCGTTGGTAACCCAAGAGTTGGCGGTGGGTGGTGATGACTGGCTGTCTTCCCTCTAGTGTTACTCTTCTAAATTAGGGACGGCTAGCACAGATAGACCTCGTGTAATTCTGTGCGAATTTCAAAAACAAACAAACAAGCTGAGAGCGTTCTAGTTTCATCCGAAAAATATTATTCATTTTTAATATAAAATAAACAGGGCATTTACTTCTGAAATGGAGCACCCCCTGACTTACATCACCCAAAATCTGGTATTAATACTAGTGATAAGCATAGTACAGAGAATTTTTTAGCTTAATATTAATACACACACTACTGGCCAAAACCTTAAGGCCAGGGAACATAAAGAAAAAAATATGCATTTTGCGTTGTTAGACTCAACCACTTGTTTGAGTAGAGTTTATGAAAATAACAAAAGGGAAAATTTAAAAAACCTTTTTAGCATTTAATGGGGAAAATGTGAATACAATTAAATTTTAAAACGATTTACTTTAAGTTAATTAAATAAAATAACAATACAAACAAATTGAGTTGTAAGTTGTAAAGATGATTGTTTTTCTTCTTTTTATTACTTTTATTCCTAAGTATTCTTTAAATTTTGGCTTTATATTAGGTTGAGGAATAATTCGTGAGCGTTTTTAAATAATTTCATTCAAGCATTACATGCAAGACTATACAATACTTCAATGCATGAACACATTACACCGAAAACATTTATTATGATACTTTATTTCATGTAATACCTAGGTATATAGTATGCATTGTTTTAAACGAAATTGCAAAAAATTAAATGCGAAAAGCAGATGGTGTCGAAAATGTTCGATTTTGTCCACTTGACATTCCATTTAATGAGCTGAAAATGAAAGTAAAAATTAAAGACATATGAAAATCAAACACACCATCTATTAGAGCAAAAAATTATCTACCAAATGACATGAAATATTTTGCGAAAGCGTTTCATTTATGAATATATTTTTTAACTTGAAAAAACGCTCACGAATTATTCCTTAACCCAATAGTTATAGATTGAATAGAGTTTTCAATTTTTAAACACTTAGAAGACTATCTGCGGTTACTATGACAAACTATAGTTTTTGCAATATATATATAAATTCTATAAGGCTGACGTTACTGTTATTGTGAGATAAATTTGATAAAATTAAATAAAATTATTTTATTTAAATCATTACTTCCTTCACCCACTTGTAATCATAATACATTTTGATTGTCGTATTGTCAAGACTGCTGGTAAGGGTTTTAAAACTTAAATTATAATAAAGTATATAACGTCTTCTGAGGTCATCTTCAGGTTAACAATAAGGTCGAAGCGTTGTTCTGTACTTTATTTTAATTGAAGTGCTAATATCCATACCAGTCGTGTTGATAATACATTTTTACTTCAAGTGGGTTTCTCGTTATCACGAATTTAGATTGTCGGTTGCTCAAGGAGAACCACAGATAAGAAACGAATTGAAGATTACCTACATTAGACGGTAATAACTGAATACAGAAAACAAACTGGGTTAAACTAGGACTAAGAAATTGACTGGGTAAGCTATTTTTTATAAGTAAGCTTCTGTTACTTTCCTTCTCTGAATTAATTTCACATGAATTTTAAGTTGATAGGATTCATTTTTTATTATACATACATTTGTTCCAATATAGGCCACATTCGTACTATATTAATGGAGAATTTGTAAAATTCAACGTTCAAAAATAGTTCTGACATATGAAACTGTCTTCCGATTTTAGTAAAGTTTAAATTTTATAATTTTTTTTGAAAATCTTAACACAGGTGCTACATGGAGATTTATATACTGGTTTTTGGTTTGGTTTGTTTTGAATTTTTTATCAAAGCTACACGAGGGTTATCTGCGCTAGCCATCCCTAATGTACCAGGGTAAGAGTAGAAGGAAGGCAGCTAGTCATCACCACCCACCGTCAAATCTTGGGCTACTCTGGCATGGCCTGGTGGTTAAGGCGTTCGACTCGTAATCTGAGGGTCGCGGGTTCGAATCCCCGTCACACCAGACATGCTAACCCTTTGAACCTTGCCTTCCCTCTAGTCTCACACTGCTAAATTATAGACGGCTAGCGCAGATAGACCTCATGTAGCTTCGCGCGAAATTCGAAACAAACCATCCAAACCACAGTATAATTTCTTATGAGCATATAAATATTATTGTTTTAAGCAATAAGTTTTCTTTTGTTGTTTTTTTAAGTGCATTGGCAGTATATCATCCCATTGGTTACCCAGCAGAACCTTAAACCTACTTTTTATTATTACTACATCAGTAATTCTGCTTTGGAATTACATCACCATTATTAAACGTCCTGTACATTTACATCATTATCATCAGGTTGTGAGACCTCGACATCAGTTTTCCTTCTTGTAAGTCATAAATAAAGTATTATTACTTCATTATTATACTGCATACTATAAATACTATTGTACTAAGATTTCTGTTTCAGCAACTCATACCTTAGGCCATATTTGTGTTACATTACTTCGCAGAAACTAAATATAAGCTTTATTATTATTTTGTTTAATGTTCGCGTTACTAGTTTCATATGAAAGAAACACATTAAATAAACAGTAGAATAACTTACGTAACTCTATTTAAAACGTTAGATGAAATTGCGAAAATTAATCTAGACTTCATTCTGTGGTCTCTTGTCCCGTTAGAGTTGAAACGACTTTGTTAATGTTATTAGTGACACTTGAATGACAATATTTCTCTGTTGAACATAACTGGTTTCATAAATGGAATGATTTTAGTTTATATGATACATTTATATCACATTCATATAAAGGTATTAAATTATTAATTAGGCATACTTCGCTTTTTGCTCAGCACCATATTTAGTTATTTTATTATTGTTGTTAGTAATGGACAGTATACTTAGCATACAGGTCCCTATGCGAGAGCCTCACGCTATTACAGCAGTATGTCTACGGATTTACAGGGTTCGATTCTCCTTGGTGGGCTCAGCAGCTAGCCCGATGTGTCTTCACAATAACGAGACACACCCAAACACACACACACTCTATTCAAGAGTCAGCGCTTAACGACACAAGGCTTCAAACCTAATATTAAACTCAACTCACCACAATAGTATATTAGTATATTTTTGTAGCTTTTCGTGGGCATCAATCTTTCATTATCTGATGGACGGAGTGAAATATTAGCCGGTAACTGTTTTCTCTACTGCATAAATGACAAAAAAATGTCTTCAGTTATATAGTCACTTAAGAAATGTGTAACTGAAAACCATCCAATCCACAGTCAATGAGTGATTTGAGTCTTAGCAAACAAAAATAGAACGAATGAACTATAATAACAAGAAACAATATTGTGCATATCAAACTAAGTAAAGTCTTGAATAAGTAGTCTGTTAGAAATATAGTTGTCCGGTTCACACCATCAATTTCACGCAGAGTCTGTTTGAGGATAAAGATCCGCAGTAAACACCTAACGTTTTGGTTGACTTAGCGTACGTAGAAGAACTTGATTATACACTGGGCTACAAGAACTTCTATCTCTGTTTTAATAGATTTCAGTATTTGTTCATCTTCACCTTTAACCCTTGTTTGCCACGTGCATGTAATCCTCCCCTTTAAGCCCCATGTTTTGTTATCTTTGTTCTTCACCACAACCACTTTCATGTTTCCACACCCATTTTCATGTTTCAAAACTGTTTCCTCGTAACTCACTTGTCTATAGCGCTAACCCTTACATAAATCCAATTGCTTGAGATTCCCATAAAACATCACCTCACATGTCTAGCCCTAACTTCACATGCAAAAAAAAACCTTGCTTTTAAAACTCTTCTGGGTTTCAGGTTCACGTTTCTTTAACGTTCAATGCTCAGTTAAATTCGAGCATTTCAAAATCGAATTGATGAAGAGACGCCTAGTGTAAAAAATAACAATCTAGAGTTTTGTAAGTAAAAATATTGAGACAGCCACAAATCTCATAAACCTTTTACTTGTTATAATATATTATATTCATTACAAAAACAATAACCATGAATGTCTGATTGTTGTTTTTAATGTGTTTGCAGAAAGTACTTGTAAGTTAAGAAGTAATTAGTTTGGTAGTTGTGATAAACTAAACAAAATAACTAAAATCTTGTCATTTGACATTTTTGGGTTAACTTTTCCTCATACATTTCTAAAGTTTACTGGTTTCACTCATCATTTTTGGGTTAACTTTTCCTCATACATTTCTAAAGTTTACTGGTTTCACTCATCATTTTTGGGTTAACTTTTCCTCATACATTTCTAAAGTTTCCTGGTTTCACTCATGAATTAATTGTTAGAGAAAAACAAATCTTTAAGCTTAGCTGGAGTGTTTCTGTTTTGTTTTTCAAATTTGAAAAAAACAACAAAAAACATTGAATATTAAACATCAAATCTCAAATGAAAGGTAATATGATTTGGGTTGTGGGTTTGGTATGTTGCTATAAATACGTGATTTTTTTCTTTTAACGATTCTTATAAAGGTGCCTGTGCTGGTATCCTATATATAACCACCATTTTATCTGAAAGAAATTACTTAGTGAATCATTCAGAACTGTTTTTCCTGGTACTTTACATATAAGTATGTATATATCAAGATGGAATGTCACCGTTTTATAAAACGTAAGAATTCTGAATATTTTTGGTTACTAAAGGTATCTAAACGAGTTTCAACAAAACTCTTATGTCTACATAATCGACATTTCATCCAATCTTTTTTGACACTTCGTAAAGTCTCTTGCTTCAATAAGTGCTTTATTTCTTTTGCATAACATGGGAACTTAGCTACGGCATACATTAGATTAAACTGAAACTTATTTGGAAACTACGTAAACATTATTTATAGTCGTCTTTGTTGATATATGTGTAACGATCTTTAAAACATGTCACGTGTAGTAATTCCTTTCAAATTTGCCCAGTGTATGAAATATAAGAACAAACATATGTATTTCGACACGTATTTACTGGTTTTCGTATAATGGGTAATTAGTATATTAGCTTTAAAACTGTTTATCTACATATTTTAACAATATGTGATATATATATATATATATTTATGATCATACAGTTCATATTTACGCAAAGACAATATAAACATGACTTTGCTTTAATCACTTAAAGCAATTTTTCTTTTGTTCTTTTCACACGTCCCGATATACAACTATGGATATACAACTGTAAATTCAGGGGTTCGATTCCCCTTGATGGGCTCAGCAGATAGACCGATGTAGCTTTGCTATAATAAAACCCACACATACACACTTTTCACACGTTTATTTATTTCTGAGATATTTATAAACGTTCGTAATGGTCCCGAATTTACTATTACACATCTATTTTAATATTGATGCTTGCTAAGTTAAATTTATATTTAGAAATGTACATAAGTTATACTATTAAATCTATATTGCAAAATTTCTGCCTACTCAGTAAAGTTGTAGCAGATTCTCGAGTGTAAGATTCAACAATATATTTGTGCATGTAAATACTAATGCATCGTCAGTATTGTTGTGTAGGATGAAATTTCGAAAAAGTTTCTTCACGGCTATAAATGTAACCAACGCGATGCACCAAGAAACGGTATATATTATTAGTTTCCTATGTTGGTGTACTATAAACCTCGAAAACTAACTCTGTTTAATATTTATTAATCGGGAACTTCAGATATTTGACGAAAAATCTCTATAAATTTCGAATATCACAAATCATTTTAATTTCATCTGATTCACATCGCACATTCATATGTTTACAAAAACGTTATGTGATTTTAGCGGTGAAAAACTCGAAGTGGGTAGTACAAAGAACTCATATCTAACTGACTCCATGTTAAGTGAATTGTACCTTCATCTACTCAAAAATTAACTCGCACATGGTGAATCCTAGATAACATATCAAATAAGTTCTAGCCCAGAAATGTCTTGATATTGTTTGTAAGTTTGAAAAAATCGTTGTACTTAGATCATTATGTGTAATAATCGTTATTATAAAACGTGTTGTTGTTTATATACTTAAAACTTGTTTGTTAAACTTGATGACACGTATCATAAATTGGATACACATTAACATTTATGTTTTGTTTGTTTGGGAATTTCGCACAAAGCTACTAGAGGGCTGTCTGTGCTAGCCGTCCCTAATTTAGCAGTGTAAGACTAGAGGGAAGGCAGCTAGTCATCACCACCCACCGCCAACTCTTGGACTACTCTTTTACCAACGAATAGTGGGATTGACCGTCACATTATACACCCCCACGGCTGGGAGGGCGAGCATGTTTAGCGCGACGCGGGCGCGAACCCGCGACCCTCGGATTACGAGTCGCACGCCTTACACGCTTGGCCATGCCGGGCCAACATTTATGTAATTTCTAAATTTAAATTATTATATAACTCTGTTTGAGGTTATTTCACTTTGTAATAGATAACATAATGTATTCATTATTTATGATGTTACATTTAACATAGTAAACTTAAAACAGGAATGATTTTCTACCCAGAAAACAGCGTAAACACCAATCAAACTGATACTATTTATTAATGAAAGAATCACATTACTCTAAAAGTAAATATAGGGGGTGTTAGTTCCTATGAAATCAAACATATATTAATAATTAATTTAACAATAAAACATACACACAAAAACACACACACGTATATAAGTGTATGTTTATAGGACTAAAAACATAAACAAGTAGTGACAAATTATATGCAAATGAATTTTATGAGGTTTAATTAATTGTTTGCATTTCTGGAGTCAGAATTTGCATATGTCGCATAATATATTAAAACAAATATCTCTTTTGCTATGTCATAATTTTTCAACGGATCCAGTCGTGACAGCAATATTTCATCACACGTCTTTCAAACATAGGAAAATGACTGGTTACTAGATTAGCATTGAATGTTATTCCTTTTCTCAGAAAAGCATAGCTTTAGTTTTCACTATTTGCTGAATCTAGCTTTCCTACAACAAACATGGAAAAAACTATCCAGCTTTCAGTTCCATAAGACATGTTTACAAGGAAAGCTGACATTATTGAATGAAACTATAACCTCGTTTTCTTAAAGTACATTTCTCCAGGGTATATGGGAAACGTATTGCTTTTTGTTCTCAAAATATCTAAGACACAATAAAAAACGACAAGACTTCTGCTAATGATTTATAGTCTTCACGTAGGGAATTAGGTTACTGATTTATAGCTCTTCGTCTAGATTCAAAACTTATTAGGTTGGGACTCTATCGAGAAAATATTCAACTCTGTTTTTTAAATAGCAATCAGTAGCTCAAGAGGCAAAAGCATTGGAAATTTCAAACCAATTCAACTTTTTATTTTCTTATTACGTAATGAGCAGCTTTGTATCGTTCATAATATATTGAAACTGTCCACAAAAAGATGAAAACATTAGTATATTTTGAAAGTAAACAGCTTTCGCCAACTCAACTTTATACACGTGTAATTTATTCATTCGAATTTTACAAAACGTACGTGAACTAGTTTAAACTTTGAGAACTCGCTCGATGTACGTTTTAAAGTATATTACTTGCTCATTGTCTCCCAGTCTTTGGACTTACAAAACTAGAAACCGGGTTTCAATACCCCTGGTGGGCAGTGCACATTGTTTAACTTTGTGCATAACTTCAAACAAACACTAGCTCATTGTGGCGGAGTTTCTCAAAGAAACTCTCTTTCTCAGAGAACATAAACTTATCTAATTTTATTGGCAAGAAACAATTTAAAACTTACGGTAAGTAAAGGCCTTCCAGTTATATTTTATTTCAGACTATCATATTTAATAATTCATTTTCTAAATTTAAATGTCTGAAACAGAAACACACACATGAAATATTAGATTCTTCTTCAAAGAAAACCACCTTTCTTATAAAAAAATTCCCTGAAATATTTACTTTAATTAAATTATTTTTTTCACTGCGACAAACTCAGTAATACTTGATTTAATAATACGACAAACTTATACAAGCTTCAGATACTTGTTGAAACTTAGGTCTTAATCATGTAGAAATCGTTCATGGTTAGAAACCTATTTCACAAGCCTTACTAAGGAAGCCTAAGGGTAAAGAAACCTTCTCTGTTTGGACCTTTATCACAGTTAACTTGTACGTAAAACGTGTCTTTATCGAGGGATAGGTTTGTACTTTAAACATACGATGACTAACTATATATAGTCGGAATTATACGAATATTAGCCTCCGGCAGAGCAAAAAGATTGAACAAGTTTAAAGTTTCATCATGCATACAAACAAAATAAATTATTGATTACGTTTCACAGAAGTAAACAAGCTTTCCTTTGGTTTAGTAAATATACATGTACTCATATAATAACTGTTTAACAGTTATACATTGTCCAACAGAATAAAAAGTCTTAAGAGTGTAGAAAATCTCTGAAAAAAATTACGTCTGTGAGACGTAACGAAGAATTTCTGATAAAGAGTGTATTAATTTCATTAATTTTTCAACATATTTTCTATTATCTTTATGCAGAAAAGAAATGTGAAGACAAATGCAGCTAGTCAAAGTTATAGTGATGCAACGGATGCAAAAATAAAACTACACCATATGATGCAATATGTTACTGGTAGTGATCAAATATATAAGCTTAGTAATTTTAAATCTGAATCTGTTTGTATTTACTAGTTTGCGTGCTAGACTGGAAAGATTATAACTCGTTATAGGACAGGCGCTATTCTGCTGAAAGTTACGCCAGGTTTTCACTTTCCCTTGAGAAGCCTAAGGATTTATAACACTAAAAATCAGAGAATAATAACCAGCTCTGTATATTTAAGCTTAACAACAAACAAAGATAAGTTTTCTTTATAAACACTAAAACTTCACATGGTAGTTTTAACTAGTTTTGTTTCGGGAGGAAGCGGTAAACAGAAAAGAACGGTTAGTTCTAGACCGGTTATAACACTCCACGTTTGTTTATTTGTTTTTGGAATTTCACGCAAAGCTACACGAGGGCTATCTGCGCTAGTCGTCTCTAATTTAGCAGTGTAAGATTAGAAGGAAGGCAGCTAGTCATTACCACCCACCGCCAAGTCTTGGGCTACTCTTTTATCAACGAATAGTGGGATTGACCGTCGCATTATAACGCCCCCATGGCTTAAAGAACGAGCATGTTTGGTGCGACTGGGATGTGAACTCGCGACCCTCAGATTACAAGTCGAACGCCTTAACCTACCTTGCCATGCCGGGCCACATTCTACGTAATAGAAGCATTAGTAATGTCTTAGATATTCCATCACAGTGAGACGTTTCATAATTTCTATGAGATAATTTTTTTGTTTTCCAATACGGGTTTCAAAGAAAACGTTCGTGCTGTTATTTCATACTTAACCTCTACTGGCTCTGAACTTCTATAATGATCTTACTTCACGTTAGTTAGTCTGTTTGTTTGTTTTTTAATATCGCTCAAAGCTACTGGTGGGCTATCTGCGTTAACCGTCCCTAATTTAGTAGTGTAATAATAGAGGGAAGGCAGCTAGTCATCACCACCCACCACAAAGTCGTGGGCTACTCCTTAACCAATGAATAGTGGGATTGACCGTAACATTATAACGCCCCCACGGCTGAAAGGGCGAACATGTTTGGTGCGACGGGGATTCGAACCCGCGACCCTCAGATTACGAGTCGAACGCCTTATTCCTCCTGGTCATGACGGGTACGGTTATGTCTACTATTGAATAAAGAAAATACAAATGGTATTGTTTTCTATGTCGTGCCTTGGTGTATATTCATGTAAAAAGACTGTCTTATTTTTCTGGTTTTTCTGCTCTTTGAACTTTATGTCGTATTTGGTATTGTTTCAGTTGACGATATGGTCAGTAAGTTAGTTAACTTAAACTAAAGAGGGCTATTTAGAATACAATAGGCTACAGTATTACCGAGTTATTTTTGTCTGTTTTGAAAGGATTTCCAATAAAACATTTATTATATTATTCGAACTTTACCTTGTTTATTGCGCTGCTTTCAACGAGAATGCTCGCTCAATACAGAACACATCATGTTGGCTGGTTACAACATACAAAAAAACTTACTTTAAACGCTATCTATGTCTATTAGTCTTTTATCAAAGAGGTCGTAGAATGATTGCACCTTAACTTTGGTTCCAAGAATAGAGATCAGATTTGTTGTTCATGGTAACGCTTATAGCGGTTATTTGGAGCACAGTCTTTAAACAACAAAGCAGACTGGGTATTGTTACCCTTAATTATTCATTGACGGCCCTCTGTGGTACGCTCGTTAACTAAGTTAGCATCCAGTCTCGTCAATATTTAACTAGGAACAAAAGTTTTAAATCATGCAGTAAATAGCCGGCTATGAATAGCGCCTACGAGACTGCATGATAGTATGTATATATATATATACTTTTTTTTTCTTGGTTCTCACTACAAAGACAATATCCAGGGCTAAAAATGGTAGTGCAAACCTCACAAAGGTAATTCTCGATGGACCACTTCGAAGCAAAGAGTTACGATTAAGGGAAACAACAGAGAAAAGATGTCTGTGGTTTTCTGCACGATAGATTATTTTTTTGTATTGTGTCGTTTAAGTGAGTTAAACATTTCAGATCAGAGAACAAAAGGTGTTTATTAGAGTAAACACGTCGTCGAAGGGGGTGTTTCTGATAAAATAATCATTGTTATCACTAGAAGATCAATGAATCTAAAAACAAACAACTGGAGTACGAACTGAAAAATATTTGTATTTGTGATAGCAATAGTTATATTGTGTGAGGTTGTAGTAAACAGACGTATTTAATTAGATGTATTAGTGATGTCCATACCTAAAATCTGAACAGTTGTTTTTTTAAAAACATACTAGGTAAATTTTATCAATGAATAAAAGTCTAGAAAAAAAAGATAAATTTTTTCAATATCTTTTCTTCGATAGACTCTTCATATCTACCAAAAGTTCCATGAGATAGTTCCTTGAAACTACTTGTCAATCGTATGTATGCTTTATCCAATTCCTAGATTACTCTTGTTACACTATTTACATACATATTATTTTCAAAGGACAGTTCAAGTTCAAAGTAAATTCTATCAGTCAAAAACAATGTTTTTAAATACGTCATAGTTGTTAAGGAAATACTTTAAGTTCTTCATAATGTAGGATAATACTCAGTATACAAACTAATAATATCAACAGTGTTGAATTATGGTTCTTCAAGGAATACTTTAAGTTCTTCATTATCTAACAGGCCTGGCATGGCCAGGTGGTTAAGGCACTCGACTCGTAATTTGAGGGTCGCGAGTTCGAATTCTCGTCGCACCAAACATGCTCGACTTCTCATCCGTGGGAGCGTTATAATGTGACGGCCAATCCCACTATTCGTTGACAAAAAAGAGTAGCCCAAGAGTTGTCTTTGGGTTGTGATGAGTAGCTGCCTTTTCTCTAGTCTTACACTGTTAAATTAGTGACGGCTAGCGCAGATAGTCCTTGTGTAGCTTTGCACGAAATTCAAAACCAAACAAACAACATTATCTTACCTGAATGAAAACCAATTTGTGTCACGTCAAGTTTGATTTATCGAAACATGAGTAATGGTAAAAGCCATGATTCATTTATCAGAATAGAATAGTTCAATTACTATCTGTCTATTACAGTTTTAGTGAGGGGGTCTTAAGGGGGCACCCTGAAACCTTAAAGTAGTGAGTATTTGTATAATAAGTCTAAAGTAAAGACGTAGTGTGGAAATCACCTAATTTAGAACCAAGTGCGTAAAATATATCATGGAAGTAAAAATATAGATTAGATTTTAAATTTAAATAATTTATAAATTATGATCTGGCATATCACCAACGTTCTAAACATAAAAATATACTCTTTAATCAGCCTAAACTAAATTAAGAAATCAACAAATATTTTCTAGTTTTTGGCTATGCATTTTTTATATTTTCAGTATAAAAAATAAGAACAATATTAGGTTATAGTTTTGCTGCTAAGCAACATGACCTAAAGGCATTGTTGTTCGAATGTACTGCTACCAAAACGTACAGTTTTTTTCAATATATTAGAATCTTTTAATCAAACTGATACTTACCAACAATTATTATATGAATATGCCACGAATTCATATCATTAACGATCTTAATTCTGATTGGTTCACGAAGAAATTTACTGACGTGTGACTGCCACGTCTGCATTCTCCTGCCTCTGTATTGGTCAATTTTGATTTCACAAATTTTATTCATTTCACTTAGCTGTGAAATGTAAGGCTAGGGTATACTATGGCAAGGAGTTATAGTACCTGCACCCGCCATTTTTGACGGTATATACACTAGTACGGAATAATACTCAGTATACAAACTAGTATCATCAGCAGTGTTGAATATGCTTTGTCTTTTATAAAAGTAACAGTTATCAAGCTTTAAGAATGGACAGGAAAAGTCTGTTATGGAACATAAAAAGAAACAAACAAACAAAGAGCTGAAACAATTATAAATACTTATAAGGATGTCTAAGAAATTGAATCTACTTTTAAAGGCGCAACTAGGAGCAGAAGTGTGAAACTTAGGTGAATCACTTTTATATTGTTTAAAAATTTTGCTCGTTAGTAGAATGTGGAATAAACTCATTTAAGAAAATTTTGCGTTAATAAGTTTCGTGTTGCTTTCAGGTGGTATTTTTATATCGTTAAAAATAATGAGAACACTTATTTGGATGGTTTGTTTGTTTGTTTGTTTGTTTTGGAATTTCGCACAAAGCTACTCGAGGGCTATCTGTGCTAGCCGTCCCTAATTTAGTAGTGGAAGACTAGAGGGAAGGCAGCTAGTCATCACCACCCACCGCCAACTCTTGGGCTACTCTTTTACCAACGAAAAGTGGGGTTGACCGTCACATTATAACGCCCCCACGGCTGGGAGGGCGAGCATGTTTTGGCGCGACTCGGGCGCGAACCCGCGACCCTCAGATTACGAAGTGCACGCCTTAACGCGCTAGGCCATGCCAGGCCCTATTTGGATAGCAAGAATGCTTTTGTTTGTTGGTTGCTAAGAGATATTTGCTGTGCCCATCAAGGGTATTGAAACCTGGCGTTTAGCGTTTTAAACTCAAGTCACGCTGCTGAGCTCTTGGGGTGGTAAGAATGGAATGTGGTGAAAGAGATATTTAGCGTACGACGATAAGCATTAGCGCTAATATTATCATGAAAAGGAAGCGGTGGAAATTTTGGTTTGGTTTGTTTCGAATTTCGCGCAAAGCCACTCGAGGGCTATCTGCACTAGCCATCCCTAATTTAGCAGTGTAAAGAGTAGAAGGAAGGCAGCTAGTCATCACCACCCACCGCCAATTCTTGGGCTACTCTTTTACCAGCGAATAGTGGGATTGACCGTCACTTTATAACGCCCCCACGGCTGAAAGGGTGAGCTTGTTTAGTGTGACGGGGATACGAACTTGCGACATTCAGATTACGAGTCGAGTGCCTTAACCACCTGGCCATGTTAGGCCTCGGTGAGGAGTAGTAATAAAAATTAGCAAAGCATATATATATAAAGTATCATTTTTTCAACTTTCCTTTACATATATTTTAATATCTATGTTCTTCATTATATACAAAATATTTTTATCCTACCAGTATACATTTTAACTAACTATCCTATATTCACCTTAAATGTCCCCTCTGCTATAGCGGTAAGTCTACGGATTTACAACGCTAAAATCAGGGGGTTGTACTCCTCTCGGTGGACTCAGCAGATAGCCTGATATGGTTTTGCTGTGAGGAAGTTCAAAAACACATTATCTTTCCAAATTTATATTGATTACTTGTATTCAAATGTTTTTGTATTTTTAATAGGGCCTGGCATGGCCAAGCGTGTTAAGGCGTGCGACTCGTAATCTGAGGGTTGCGGGTTTGCATCCCAGTCGCGAAACATGCTCGCCCTTTCAGCCGTGGAGGTGTATAATGTGACGATCAATCCAACTATTCGTTGGTAAAAGAGTAGCCCAAGAGTTGGCGGTGGGTGGTGATGACTAGTTATCTTCCCTATAGTCTTTCACTGCTAAATTAGGGACGGCTAGCACAGATAGTTCTCGAGTAGCTTTGTGCGAATTTCAAACATATTTTTGAATAATTTTATTATTTTATATTTTTAATTCAGTGTTCTGACGTTGGGTCTCGTGCATCGTGAAAGTCTTTTCACATTTCTCCAATCCAGAGAAACATCTATGAATCTCCATTTCACATTCGACGTTTGCAACTATGTTTAAAGTATTTTGTCAATCTTGGATCACTGCCACATTATTTCACCTGATAGCGTATGTTCATTCCTCGCTGAGTTTTGCATTTAGTAAATAAGAAGTATGTCATTCCTAACTTTGAACTTTGACCGTCGTATTAATGCACATTATTTTGAGGTACTCCTGAGGTTGGGCAACATTTGTGACAATGATCGTCAGAATATCTCTCCAAGGCTTATTACCATTCCTTTTATAATCTTTCTTTAAACCAGATGAAAAAGTCGAATAATTCTGACTTGAAATGCTAACTTCCCTTTGAGAAATACATCTGTAGCCATCTTTCTACACTGAACTTTACAGGTGGTATAAAATTCGAGTGACTCTGGAAATGTCACCATGATTAGCTTGAGGTGTATAGTTCTCAATAGAATATTGTTTACAGGTTCCTAGATCTCTGTTTAGTTATGTCCAGTTTCACTCGCCGTAAATGTTATTAAATGCAAGTGGTACACTCGCTGCACCACTTATACAGATTCACTTAGCACTTTCAGGACTCTGAACTAGTTTAACCTCCATTGTCAACCAGTTCAAATAAATATTGACATGAGATTAACCTATCTTCGGGATTCCTTTTTACTTCTAAAAGTTTTTCTTTGTTATCTTATGTACATCTTTCTGGTTCCTTCCCTAACTTGTTTACCACTGTAAACCTATCGTACCCTGCAAATATCCCTAAACTTCGTAATACAAATATAAAAGTCGTCGAAAGAAGAAGACATTTCCGCTCGGAGCAGTTAATTGAAAACTTTGTAAAAGTCAAGTTATCTAAAAACTTTAGCCAGTGTCCAGGTGTTATCCAAAAATAAAAACTTTAACCAGTGTCCAGGTGTTATCCAAAAATAAAAACTTTAGCCAGTGTCCAGGTGTTATCCAAAATAAAAACTTTAGCCAGTGTCCAGGTGTTATCCAAAATAAAAACTTTAGCCAGTGTCCAGGTGTTATCCAAAAAAAAAAACTTTAGCCAGTGTCCAGGTGTTATCCAAAATAAAAACTTTAGCTAGTGTCCAGGTGTTATCCAAAATAAAAACTTTAGCCAGTGTCCAGGTGTTATCCAAAAATAAAAACTTTAGCCAGTGTCCAGGTGTTATCCAAAAATAAAAACGTTAGCCAGTGTCCAGGTGTTATCCAAAAATAAAAACTTTAGCCAGTGTCCAGGTGTTATCCAAAAATAAAAACTTTAACCAGTGTCCAGGTGTTATCCAAAAATTAAAACTTTAGCCAGTGTCCAGGTGTTATCCAAAAATAAAAACTTTAGCCAGTGTCCAGGTGTTATCCAAAAACAAAAACTTTAGCCAGTGTCCAGGTGTTATCCAAAAATAAAAACTTTAGCCAGTGTCCAGGTGTTATCCAAAACAAAAACGTTAGCCAGTGTCCAGGTGTTATCCAAAAATAAAAACTTTAGCCAGTGTCCAGGTGTTATCCAAAAATAAAAACTTTAACCAGTGTCCAGGTGTTATCCAAAAATAAAAACTTTAGCCAGTGTCCAGGTGTTATCCAAAAACAAAACTTTAGCCAGTGTCCAGGTGTTATCCAAAAACAAAAACTTTAGCCAGTGTCCAGGTGTTATCCAAAACATGTTATCCAATCGAAACTTCGTGTATCATTCGTTACCCGTTCAGGCCTTCCACAAACTTTATTAAACTGACTTTGTATGGTGATGTTAAGCCTATTTTTTTCCTATTTTATATATGTATTTTAAACTTGTCATCAGGTTTTGTACTAGTTGGAAGCCATTAAGAAGTAAGTTTTATAGTTTAAAACAACAATTACGGCTTCACAGCAATTAGAGGAATGAATAAAACTTAACAAAGTTCTGCCTTGGCCAGTATTTGACCTATTATTTCTTTCTGTGGTGAAGTGACCCACCCATGTCACAATTGCTCACCTGCCACCGACATTTAGTGGCAGCAGAATTTTGAAAATGTTTATAATTAATTCATGGAGTCCAGAATACTAGTAAACTTTTTTTAAAATTCTATTTCTTTAATTTCATAACCTGCTTCTGAAAAAGATAATGTATTTTGGTAAACACTGTTTGAAATTCATTTCATTCATTGTTTAAAATACAAAACCTGATGCTGTTTTGGTTTGAAACTTTGCACCAAAAAACCAACATTAACAATATTTTTTGTAAGTCTGTTTGATATTTTAACCTGATAACCAAAGTTTTCTCATATTATATATATATATATGATACAGATTTGTATCATTTTTCAACAGAGGTAAAATTAAAAATAGAATTATTGTGATGTAGAGATCTATTGCATTAATTGGCAGGTCGTACCCTCTGCTGTAGACTAACAAACACCACAGATATTTCTTAATATTGTTCATTTCGTTATACGTACTCGACAATCAATTTCAATTGCTTTTACTTGATCCATGTTGTATGTTTTTTAAGAGTTAAGCGCTTAAAATAAATAAATTAACAGACACATGTCTAAATGAGAACATTTTTAGGCTTTCGGGCATAGCCCAATATTATCTTATAAATAGCTACCCAAAATGTCTCAATCGTTTGTTTGTTTGCTTTGAGTTTCGCGCAAAAGTACACGAGAGCTATCTGTGCTAGCTATCCCTAATTTAGTATTAAGACTAGAGAGAAGGCGCTAGTCATCACCACCAGCCTCTTACTCTTGGACGACTACTTTACCAACAAACAGTGGGACTTACCGTCATATTACAACGCCCATACAACAAAAGAAAGGGAGAACATGTTTGGTAATGGGGATTCGAACCCGCGACCCTCAGATTCGAGCGCCCAAATAATCGTACCATGCAGGATCTATCTGTTGTGTCAATCGCGGGAAATAAAATCCTGTATTTTATCATTGTAAATCCATAAACTTACTGCTGTTCCATTGGTTTACAAAGTGTCAAACAAAATAAAATTTTTACTTAGACATATATACTACGTTATTATGTCAAAAAAATTGTAACACATGTAACAAATTTACCGTTATATGTTGTTTATAATATATACTCCTGTTTCTGTATAGTTTTCTTCTTTTGGCCTATGACGTATATTCCTAACTATATTTTCCACAAGTCCCGCCTGTTCTCGAAATTTCTAAAGAATTCTTGAAAATAAGAAGCTACAATATTTGTTTACAAAAACGCATTAGAAAAATGTTGCAAAGCGAACTTTGGTGAAGGTTCTAGAGACTCGAGTGATGTGTATAAAAGTAATGCTTCAAGAGAAGAATGTTATTGGACAGATACAGTCATCGTGCTATGAGCCCAGGAAGCTACGGTTCTTCTTATTATTATCTGCCAATCACGAAACTAAATGACAAATCCTTCAACCTCAGTGAATTACTTGGGAAGTTATTATTCCCACGAGGTCATTAAATATCTTTGCTGGAAGAAGTCAGCCTGCACGCGGTGTGAGGCTTGCCAAGTAAAAGACAGCGCGAGCTTAAACGAGGCGTGAAAATATCAACTAATAATTAATTTACTTGTCGTGGACCTAGATCATCGACAAAATATTGAGTTCTAGACTGTATATTAGATTCAATATAGTTTGTAAGTTTGTAGAACTGTTGTATAAAAGTCGAATAATGTTTGTAATAACAGTTATTATAAATTGAATCATTTTCATGTTTGTCTATCAAAATATATTTGTGTTATAATGGAAGTTGTGTGTATCAACCCTGTTGACAAATAACATAAATTTAATACATGGTAGCATTTAATCAAACTCAATATTCTGGTTATTTAACTTGACAAAAATCGGAGACTCGTCTGAAATAGCTTGTATTATGTAACACATATGTGAAACAATCAACCACAATATTATTAATGTTGTGAAACAATCAACCACAATATTATTAATGTTGTGAAACAATCAACCACAATATTAGTAATGTTGTGAAACAATCAACCACAATATTAGTAATGTTGTGAAACAATCAACCACAATATTATTAATGTTAATGTGTTTCGACAACTAATGCCAGGTGGTTAAGGCACTCTACTCGTAATCTGAGCAGAGCGAGTTCGAATACCCGTCACCCAAAACATGCTCGCCATTTCAGCCGTGAGGGCGTTATAATGTAACGGTCAATATCACTATTCGTTGGTAAAAGAGTAGCCCAAGAGTTGAAGGTAGGTGGTGATGACTAGCAGACTTTCCTCTTGTCTTACATTGCGGGAAGTAAAAAAGGAGTCAAACCAAATCGACAACTAACAGTACATTGTTGATGTTATTACTACAAAGAACGGGTTGATCAGTTCGGTTTTAAGGAAACTTGGTATTTCCTGAATAAATACAAGAACCGAATTATTGGGTGAAACAGTCACTACAATTACCTGTTTATCTTTTAACTATTTCATATCTTTATCATTTGTAATAACTGTTCTTCTGTCAATATGTTTCCATTAAAACTAATGTGAATACGACTTCAAGAAAATTTGTTCGTAAACTTTATTAAGTGTATTAAAAGAACAGTTATACGGATGTATAACGCTAAAATCCAGGGTTTCATTCCTCTCGGTAGGCATAACAGATAGCCCAATGTAGTTTTGCTCCAAAAGAAACAAAATAACACTATGTAACACAAATTTCATTCCTGGATAGTCTGTGTTATTACTTAATTTCTTATGTCGTAAAGTACAGAAAATGGCCATTATTCCCTTCAAACTTTGCTTTTGTGACCTGGATAATGAAATTTAGAAATTAACATATTTTCTATGTAAAAACGGGCAAATTTTCACATTTTCATTTACATAAGGTCTGAATAAAACAACATATGAATCAAGATTTACATGTATTTATACTAAAGTTATACAAAAATGTTCAGAAGTGAGTAGTTTTTTTGGGATTTGCGACCGTAATGTAAATCATTTTCACGTATCAGCCCCCAAATATAGTCTCCCATCATGTTTTCGTTATACGCTCTCAGGTCACAAAAAACAAAGTTTAAAGAAAAAATATGTCTTTTCCACTTACTTTAGGCATAAGCAATCGGGAAACAACACTTTCTGCCCAGGAACAAGAATAAGTAAAACTTTTGTTACATAGGGTTATCTATTAAGAACATTCTGAATAAGTCACTGGAAGCCTCTTCCTTCTCCAGAAAAGGAAACATTTAATGTTTCTACTGTTAATTGTGCATAAGTTCTTTAGTTGGTGTGTGAAAGTGGAGCTTTATTTAAGTTGCAATTTCGTAATGTTGTGTTACAAAAAAAATACTTAGACTGGCGAAGCAAAGAGGTTTATTAGGAATAAGAAAGACGGGGGATCAGTAACTTTAGTTGCAAATTATTTTCTATATATACTTCTTTAATTAGCCCATTAAATTCAACCACGTGTGAAAACGGCTTTTCAGACCTGTATCTTTACTGCCGAGAAGTAAGTAGCCAGTTTTGTACAATAACAAGTCGTTTGAAAAGTCTGTTACAAGACAACTAAGCCTTTGTTTATCTAACAGCTGAGTGAAAAGAACTGTCTGTGAAATGAGATTAACGAGTTTTGGGTAAAAACGGTCTGAATTAGTAAATCTTCGCGTCTCTTCTCGTTCAATAAAGCGACTCAATTGATGTACATGCTGTGTTCTGGTGTAGATATCCGTCACAAACTTATTAACTATCTGCTAAGAACATTTCAGATAAATCATCGTTAAACTAGTTCAATGTAATAATGAAGGAACACAATATTTTCAACTAGTTGAAAATTAGTTTTAATTTTAGCATTAGTTTTCAATAGAACCTTTAAAAGGGGACTTGTTTTGGTTACTTATCCACTATGCTACTCAAACATTGTTCCGAGTAAAGTTCTATCAAGAGAACACTGGCGAAGCCTCACTTTGAAGATAAATAATTATTCAACCTTTCGGCTTAACGAACAACATTTTCACGTTCACCGATGACTGCAGTATTTTTTTTTCTACGCTAATATAAAGAATTCAAAATCTTAATGTATAATACACAACGAAGAATGTTTTAAATACACGAATACAAGAGAAAGTTTCCTTCTAAGTGGCGGTCCGGCATGGCCAAGCGTGTTAAGGCGTGCGACTCGTAATCTGACGGTCGAGGGTTCACAGCCCCGTTGCGCCAAACATGCTAGCTCTCCCAGCTGTGGGGGCGTTATAATGTTACGGTCAATCCCACTATTCGTTGGTAAAAGAGTAGCCCAAGAGTTGGCGGTGGGTGGTGATGACTAGCCGCCTTCCCTCTAGTCTTACACTGCTAAATTAGAGACGACTAGAACAGATAGCCCTCGAGTATCTTTGTGCGAAATTCAAAAACAAACAAACAACCTTCAAAGTCGGACTACTAAACTAGAAACTGTCGCGATATTATATCTTAAATCATTTGTGTGCTACGTTATAATAACTGAAAGCAGAACTTATTGTAAAAGTCAAATATATGGTTAAAGATAAGTAATGATTGTGAAACAAATTTAATGAGCTCACTAAGTATGTCTTGACTCATCAAAATATTTTGGCTTAAGGCTTAGTTAGTTAGGCTTAGTTACTGGAAAAATACTGGTATTGGAATTTCTTTTTTTCAGTACTTCTAAACAGATTTCTAGATAGTTTTTCAATTTTTTTTTTAAATTCTAATTAGAGAGAAAACTGTAATATAAGTTTATTTAAATACACATAATTATGATTTATTCACATAAAAACGACAACTCTGATATGCACTTTGGTATGACAGCCTATATGTTTGACACGATGAAGGATCGTGCAAATCAAATTATACGAGTGAAAAAAAAAATGAAAGTAAAGGGTGGGTGCACCGAAAAAGTGAGAGAACAAGTTAGGGTTGGGCATGTTGTAATAAATCTTGTTCTGTAAAACCTCACAAGAGGGCGTATTAAACATCCTGTCCGTACCTACTTGGTTTATTTTTCTGTCTTGTATACAATAAACGAGGTAAATCAACTTATTAACCTTTATTATGCTTATCGTACAATGACTGGTACAATGAATCGAATTATTGTAGACAATACATTTACTGTATAGTCTGTTTATACAATACCAGAAGAATAGAATAATTGAGTGGATCCATAACTTGTATGCCTTTTGTTTTCTTTATAACATTTCCATCCTTTTACAGTTTTGCACGAGAAGACAACATACTTTCGCACATCAAATGAACAGGTGAATTAAAATACCAAGTTAAAAACCAGAGAGCTCCTCTCTATCGATGTCATGGATTTGTTAGTGTATGTAAAAAGGTAGACGAATCGTAGACATATTTTTATATGTAACCAAAAGATGTGTAATATGATGAACAGAGAAAAACGAAGAAGACATCGACCCGATGTTGTACACGCCCCCTGATAAGGTTGTTTATCATGTCCATTCCTACCTTGTTTCCTCACTTTTTGTTGCACCTTTCCTGCACTTTTAATGTTTTTAAATATGTTTCCACTTGTTCATGTATTTGTTTCTACATCCATGTATCATTTATTCATGTTCATATTCCATATCTATGTCATCAGTGTGTGTTTGCAGAATAACATTAAAGTATGTGCAAATAATGATGTATGTGTGTTTCTGTGTGTAGTATGGAAGCTTTTCACTTATGGTTTGCGTACACATTGTGAGTGTGCATGTGTGCTGTAGATATATGATGGCACGTACTCTATAGTGGGTAATCGGAATTGGGTGATCTATGATTTCTGGTTGTGTGTATGTACTGAAGGTTGATATATTAGTTAAGTAATTTATTTAACTACTTTTCGCTAGCACTAGCACATGTTCCATTTCTTGTACTTATAACTATAATTAGTCTGTTTATTACACAGCTAGAAGCAGTGTAAGTGATATAAATAAATTGAAAGTTTGTATTCATTTTTTGTTTCTGCTTTGCTGAATTTTCAAAGTGATTCTATGACTTGTAATTCCGTATATGATTTGTTTATCACCTAAGGTTATCTCTCAAGTGCTTTTCAAGATTTACTGTATGGTTGTTAAAGGTTTATATGAGTAGATACTTTGAATTATATGTATTGTTTATCCTTTTCATTCGTTTTATAAGTACTACAGTACTTATTACTAACCAGTCTTAATCGTTGGTTGCTTGTTTTCAGGAAAAATCCATATTAGGCTATCTGCTGTGTACACGGTGGGGAATCGAACCACGAATTTTACCATTGCAAATCTATCAACCTTTTGTTGTCTCATCGACGGACTAAAATGTTGTCTAATTTTTAACTTGATAGTCTCAAATAAACCGCGATATACGTAAGATTACGTTAAGTTCTTCCATATTGAGATACAAATCACTAGTTGCTGGTCACAGCGTTGCACAATGTTAACTCATAAGAGTATCCTTCAGCAAAAACAAAGATGCACTCACATATATAATATGATTTATTTGTGCAACTCATGAAAATGTATCCGAAATAAATATATCAGGTGTCTCGATAAAACAAGAATGATAAGATAGAATACTGTTGTTGTTTTTCCAGAAATCTACAGAAAAGCCTGTACGTGGTTTCTCTATATTTATGGCACGATACTATAAACCCGTTTCATTTTAATACGCGTATAAATTTATACACTGATCCTGTTTATCGATTGCAATGTTGAGTACTTTTTTCACATTTTTCCAGAGGTATGAAATCATCTATTCTCACATTGAAACCAAAGAAAAGGAAAAAAAGAGTGTAGCATAAGACAAGTAACTACTTATAACTAGTATACCGTAACCACGTCTACCCTGTGGCTTTTCTGTATGCACATAAATTATACGTATCGTGAAACAGAAACGATTGATAACATCATCGAGATACGGCTGTTTATCGATTTCCATCAACAAAAAATTAAAGTCCGTAGTTTCTGTTAGAGCTCAAGTAATTAGAGCATGAAATTTACGTCTGGTTCCTATCGATCGTCTTTGTCAACCTATTTTAATGTCTTCTGACATATATATATATATATAAGTGGATATTTCTATATAAACACACTGAAGATGTAATGTCATCATTAGTAAGGCTTACATCGTGAGAAAATAATACTTCTATGTAAAGATTTAGGCCCGGCATGGCCACGTGGGTTAAGGCGTTCGACTCGTAACCTGAGGATTGCGGTTTCGAATCCCGTGCGCACCAAACATGCTCGCCCTTTTAGCCGTGGGGGTGTTATAATGTGACGGTCAATCCTACTATTCGTTGGTAAAAGAGTAGCCCAAGAGTTGGCGGTGGGTGGTGATGACTAGCTGATGACAATGTATATATTTTGATATAACTTTACCGCTATATTTCTGTATTCAGAGCAAGTTCCACCTTACAATGTTAACACTCTGTTCTGTACTGTCGACTGCCTCTATAGGTTCATAGAAAGGCAGTAAAAAATGTGTTAAAGGAAACGTTTATCCTTAACGAACTGACAGAAATGTTCAATATAATGTTCGTTTATTGTATGAATTAAAATAGCTGCATCTTTACTACAGTAGTCACCATAATGCTACAGATATTAAGCGAGAATTTATATTACAATTATTGTCACCCGCTGGTTCAGTGGTAAGTTTGCAGATTAACAACGCTAAAATCAGCGGTTCGTTTCCCTTCGGTGGATACAGCAGATAGCCCCTTGTAGCTTTGCTATAAGGTGTGTTTTCTTATAGCTAAACCACATTGGGCTATCTGCTGAGCCCACCGAGGAGAATCGAACCCCTGATTCTAGCATTGTAAATCCATAGTCATAACGCTTTACTAGCGGGGGGCGGTTTTGCTAGAAGTAAAAAACACACGTTATAATTATTCTCTATTTTGTAAACTTTAAATAAAAAAAAAATGGACCTTTCGAGAAGGGTCTGAAAACCTAAATTCGTTACAGTATACTGCTAGTGGACATATGATTTAAGTAGAAAAAAAAAGCAGTAATATATATATATCGATTTAAGTTGGAAGACACAAACAATCCTTGTGTACAAGTAGTTTTTAATTACTGATAAGGTTTTCAAACAAACAATTTGTTCCTTACTAAGAACGAGGTGGACACGTGATTGACTCAACACAAAACGTTTCTCCAAGTCCTCTGATTTAAATATATACTGTTTTGTTTGTTTGGTTGTTTTTGAATTTCGCACAAAGCTACTCGAGGGCTATCTGTGCTAGCCGTCCCTAATTTAGTAGTGTAAGACTAGAGGGAAGGCAGCTAGTCATCACCACCCACCTCCAACTCTTGGGCTACTCTTTTACCAACGAATAGTGGGATTGACCGTCACATTATAACGCCCCCACGGCTAAAAGGGCGAGCATGTTTGGCGCAACGGGGATGCGAACCCGCGAACCCCAGATTACGAGTCGCACGCCTTAACCCACCTGGTCATGCCGGGCCGATATACTGTTCAACAAGAATAGAATCGCTTACTGCAGGAAATCCGTCATTTGAAGAACTTAAGAGCTCTTAGTGTCCTTGAAAATGAAATCTTGAAGTGTCAAAACAAAACCCTCAAAGATGAAAAAGCTTTTAAGTCTTAATATTTAGGTATACTGAGCACAATACCCTGTGAAAATAAACTAAAGCAATACAGAAAAAAACTATTGTTATTCGAAGCTTTGTATTTATTGAATAAGTAAGAATTTTTGTGGAAGCTGTTAAATACATTTTCCATCAGTGATAGTGGAGAGCTATGTCTCTCAACGAATATGTTTTTATCTTATGAGTTTCAAAATGATGGAGCTAGAACTATTAGAAATATTATAAAAATAATAACGTATATCGGAATAAACCATCAGTTTCAATGGAAACTGAAGTCATCATGTTTTTGAGTTACCAATAGTTGAAAAGAAATATAAAGTAACTTTTTGGTTTTGTTCGTTCCATGATATCTGAAACCGAAATTATTATTTACCGGTTTTTCAGTTTTTGAATAAGAAAACTATCGAAGAAGAACCAGATTTGTATTTGTTTTTTGAATAACGAAACGACCTGGTTACTTTATAGAATAACGAAACGACCTGGTTACTTTATAGAATAACGAAACGAACTGGTTACTTTATAGAATAACGAAACGAACTGGTTACTTTGTAGAATAACGAAACGAGCTGGTTACTTGAATAAGCGAACGTGAGAAACAAACCGATTTTTCGTTGTTTAATTTTGTTGAATAAAGAAACATTAACAACTTTGTTCCTTTTTCAGATACTGAATAACGAAAACTCGATATATTCACGTTTTAAATTGCTTAAAACGAACTGGTTCGTTTCTTCGTTCTTCGGTTTTTGAATAATTAAAAAAAAACTAACTTGATCCAGTTTGCTTTTCGTTGTTTGTTTTTAAATTAAAAAAAACTAACTCATTCTTTTACACTTATCTGTTTGTGAAAAAGAAAACACGAATAACGAAATGTAAGATTTCATGTTCCCAACACGTTGACATAAAAGTTTGAATTTGCCTATTTTGAGTATTTTTAGTTGGATCGCAAAAAGTATATTTTTGTGGTCAATTACTTTGACCGTATTTCAGGCCATTTACATGAAATTTGGTACAAATAAAAATGGTTGAGCTACTTGTTTTTGGCCTGGCATGGCCAGGTGGTTAAGGTACTCGACTCATAACCTTATGGTCGAAAGTTTGAATCCCCGTCCAAAGCGATACGAGGGCTATCTGCGCTAATCGTCCCTAATTTAGCAGGGTAAGATTAGAGCTCGTAATCACCGCCAGTTCTTGGGCTATTCTTTTACCAATGAATAATGGGATTGAGCGCCACATTAGAACGTCCAAACGGCTGAACATATTCTGTGTGACGGGGATTTGAACCCGCTACCTTCGGATTACGTGTTAAGCTCTCTAACCACATGCCCATGCCGGGCAAATATTTTCTTATCGAGTTATAATATTTCGGTATATACCATTATACACCGTTGCAAACGAAACCTTGGCTTATTTGTTTTTAACATCGGGTTTACGGTTCAATAATCTCACCAATGAATGCTCCTTCGAATAACAAAATAGTCCCAATTATGTTAAGCTTTGGGTGAATTATAAGAATGACAGTCGATCTATTAACGTGGAAAGTGAGTTACAGTTACGACAGAAAGTGTTCGTACCCCTGCGTTGTGAGTCGTTTTTTTCCTCATGAATTAAAAAGTATCATGATTAGGATAATGAAAGTATGGTGTATTATAAATATTATACTAACACACATCTACATAAATTTTTATGTAACTTGAACGACAAATAAACTGTTTATAAACAAATAACCAATCATAGGAGGGGCAGATAGTGTTTGTGCGTCTACTTTAATGGTCAGTTGTGTAGCCTTTCAGGTGAATTACTCGGTGCAATCTCTCCTCATAGCTCTCCACGATCGTTTGACAGTACTCGACTGGTATTTTCATCCATTTTTCTTTACAGAAGGCTTCCAACTCTTGCAGGTTTTTCGGATGATCCTGATGAACCCTGGTCTTCAACTCATGTCAAATGCTTTCAATTGGATTTAAGTTGGGTGCCTGCGATGGCCACTCCAGAACGCTTATATGGTTCCTCTGCAACCAGGATTGCACATATTTCGATGTGTGCTTAGGGTCATTGTCGTGCTGGAAGATCCAACGACACCCAAGCCGCAAGTTCCAAGCATCATTCTTGATATAAGTGCGTAATATATCAACGTACTCTTCTTTTTTCATGATTCTGTTGACGCAGTGAAGGCTACCTACACCAGAAGAGTTGAAGGAACCCCAGAGCATGATTGAGCTACCTCCCTGTTTAACTGTAGGGACGGTGTTCTTTGGACGATTTTGTTTCCTCTTCTTACAGAAAATATTGCAAACATCATTGTGGCCGAAAAGCTCGATTTTAGTCACGTCTGACCAAAGAATACTCTTCCAATAGGTAAAGGGTTTATCTACATGCTTTCTTGCATACCTCAATCGTGCTTCTAAAAGAACAGGCTTTAAATATGGAGTTCTACAAGGACGACATGCTTTGAACCCAGAAGAGCGTAACATGTTTGTAACTGTAGAGGTGCTTACTTCAACCCCAGTTTCTCTTACCAGTTTCTGTATGTCATTACGTGATAAATGAGGGTTTCTACTAAATTTTCTGAGTTCTCTTGGTTCTCTCTGGAATTTTGGTGGGGTATCCGGAACGAGGGAGGTTAGCAGTTGATCCTGTAAGATTAAACTTGGTAATTATGCTTTGAACAGTAGATTTTGACACATTAAGTTGTGTAGCGATACCAGAAAGAGACGCACGAGACTTGTATTTTACAATAATTTGGTTTTCTAAATCACTGGACAGTTGTTTCCTGTTCGCTATGATGACCAAGCAGATAATGACGGAGACAGCTCTAAATTGCCGGAAGTACATTTTTTTGCTGGCTAAATTCCAAGAATTATGAACCCAGTGTCTAGTTCTGGAATGGTGTAATGTTGTTTATTCACCAAACTAAACAAAATTTTAACGGGAATATCAGAATGTTTCACACGTTCTGAACTGTACTTCCGTTTATTTGTTATTTAATTTACATAAAAATTTATGTAGATGTATGTTAGTATAATATTTATAATATAACTTACGTCTATTAGCCTAATTGTGATACTTTTTAAGTTATAAGCAAAATACTACTCGGGACGCAGGTGTACGAACACCGTCCTGGTAACTGTAAGTCGTTGCTAACTAACTTTATTGATTCTGGTCAGTAGTTCAGATATATAGACGAGGAAATTTTTGTAGTAGCTTTGTTAGGAATACAAAATTACAAACTTAATAGCCTGTTAGGTACAGACAATGTACATCCTTAAATGTACTTATAAATATGTGTACGTAAATATATATACATGTATATCAGCTGTGAAAAATAATTCATATAAATATTAATGAAACTAAGCAAAGCCTTTTCTTTCTCAATATATTACATATATGAGACATGGCAGACACTGAAACGAGAATCATAGCAAAAGAAATAATAAATAAGAATAGAAAATATCGTAAAATATGTTTAAAACGTGTAATAATTAATGAAAACAAAAATATTGGAATAATAAACGGTTATTTATTTAACAAACAGACGTCACCACTAAATATTGGAATTATAGATGGTTATTTAACAGTAAAACATCAATGTAATATTAAGTGACAAATTGAATTGTAGTTTTGTATAATTAAAACGAACAATTAAACCAATATAAAATAACACCTTTATACCTACGAGCCCACCGTACAGCGGTGAGTCTCCGGATTTACAACACTAAAATCAGAGGTTCGATTCCTCTCGGTAAGCTCAGCAGATAGCCCGATGTGGCTTTGCTATAAGAAAACACACACATACCTATGATAATTAATAACCTAACATCTAACTGCAACTAGAGAGAAGGCAGCTAGTCATCACCGCCAACCTCCAAGTCTTGGGACACCATAGTGTCTTTTACCATAGTGGGACTGATCGTCATATTATAACGCCCCCACGGCTGAAAGGGCAAGCATGTTTGTCGCGACGGGGATGCGAACCCGTGATCGATCCTCATATTACGAGTCGCACGCCCTAACACATTTGGCCATGCCGGGCCACTTTAACAAGCTTTTATTGTTTTATAATAATAATTATAATTATCGTTTCTCTACATCTGTTATTTTAAAAAGAATGATATTAATGCAATCTTTCAGCTTTTTTAATTTAGTTATGTTTTCCGTGATGACGAAAAACCACCTTGAAGTAAAATGTATTACGGAAGGTTGGTATGAGTGTTAACACTTTTATTAATAAAGCAGAAAACAGCGTTTCGAGGCCCAACATGGCGAGGTGGTACTTGTAACATTGTAATAAATAAATTTGTAGTCATTAAAGCGGAAAAGCTTAGCACGGCCAGGTGGTTAAAGTACTTGACTCCTAATCCTAATCACGGGTTCGCATCCCCGTCGCGCCAAACATGCTTGCCCTTTCAGCTGTGGGGGCGTTATAATGTGACGGTCAATCCCACTATTCGTTGGTAAAAGAGTTGGCGGTGAGTAGCTGCCTTACACTGTCTTACACTGCTAAATTAGGGACGGCTAGCACAGATAGCCTTCGAGTAGCTTTGTGCGAAATTAAAACAAACAAACAAACTTGTTAAAGTATGCTGTTCCAATCATTGAGTACAACATTAATCACGGGTGATCAAATATGTTCATAAACATTTAAAAATACCGAAGGCTGAACCTTAATCAATAACACAATGTAACCATTCCGTTACTTGTCTAATTTTCACATTTATGGAAAGAAAATAAATACTTGTTAAACTTTGTTGTGATCTATCTTATTTTACAGATAATAAACATATTTACTCAATATATATTTCGGCGATGAAAGTAGAAATAGGAATATATACACATTACTCATGTTTCTAAGAGAGAAAAGCTACATACTTAAACACTAAGAAGCAACAGTTAGGTTTATGAGTTAGACCAAACGGCCAAAAATATCGTTATGAGTGAGGATACCCAACTGATACAACAGTGCATTATTATATATGTAGAAACAATAGAAATACACGTGTAGATAGAAAAACTCGTTGGCTGTTTGATTTTTGGTTGCGATTTAGTGGATAGCTTGTTTTACGCAAAAGTATTTCTTTACACGAAATTATGTAGAAATATTTACCAAACTTAAATAGTATCCAAAGCTTAGGCTTAAGGTCTTTATTTTGGTCTAAACTTAACTAGTGCCTGAACTCGTAACAACTTGATAATTGTGGTGATAATTAGTTTGAAACTAAATATGGTAATCGAAGTTTATTTGAATGTTTTGCATCTAATTTTAAAAAGATATGTTACGAAAGCAAATAATTTTACTATATACTAAAATATACTTTGTTAGTTCTACAAAATAATATATATTGTTCTTAATTGTACTTGCCATAAGATACTAGTAAGAGGGCAATTGTATTTTTAAGCACAGCATTTTGTATCTGGTCCCTTAAGGATATACAGTAATTAGAAGGGTATATAATAAACGTATTTCAAACACAGCTTATTCCAAGTATTTCAAATAATGCGGCTTGTCCTTGACCATGTTGAGCTTGATTGGTTTGTTTTGAATTTCGCGAAAAACTACTCGAGGGCTGTCTGCACTAGCCGTTCATAATTTAGCAGTGTGAGATTGGAAGGAAAGCAGCTAGTCATCATCACCCTCCGCCGAATCTTGGGCTACTTTTTTACCATGGAATAGTGAGACTGATCGTCACATTATAATGCCTTCACGGCTGAAATGGCGAGCATGTTTTTGTGCGACGGATATTCGAACCAGGGACATTCGGATTACGAGTCAAGTACTTTAACCACCTGGCCGTGCTAAGCTTTTCCGCTTTAATGACTACAAATTCATTTATTACAATGTTACAAGTAGATGTATTTATGGTATTAATTAAGATTACATTTTCATCTAATCTTTAATCTGAATATTGTAAACTAATTTTAATATAAGTGGTCTAGAAAACTCCATTGCTATACGTTTGAAAAAAACAAAATGTTCAGTCATATACTTTCCCAATTAGAAGCTTACTGTAAAATACAACTTACAACTATATTGAGGAACTTTATATAAAACCATACATGAAACACGCATGTAAATATAATTTATGTTGAATATTTTAAAGAAGTGTCGTGCTGATGTGACACGCTAAAAATATATTTTAATTTTAGTGACAAGTACAATAAGTTTATACTAAAAAAAGCCTGGCAACCGTATATTTTTAGATCTTAGTAAAGTGCATGCAGGATGGCTTTACATATTTTACCTCTGCAGAATATAACTGGAGTGCGCGTTGACTTGTTCTCTAAAATTATAAAAGCGTTTTCGAATAGCTGTGTAATAGGTGTTACTTACTCTGGAATATGTTTGTGTGCTTAGTATGACAGAGGGGTAGACCACTGAAGTTGTGACAAATGTCTCAAACAAACGGTATTATCAAAACGAGGTTTATGTTTGATTTCCGGCAAAGATATCTTTGCAAATCATTTCTTATCTTAAAAAAAAAAAAACGACAACAAAGAATGGGCTATTGGAAGACAGTTACCCAACATATCCAACATTTTGCTTCTATTAGAACTGGACTGTCAAACTTATAACGCGCTCACGGCTCCTGATAAAGGAGCACAATTTTTTTCTTTACTAGACCCCTCGGAGGGCTCGGCAAATAGCCCGATGTGGCTTTGCTATAAGAAAAACAAACACCTTTACCAGCTGTAAGGTAATGTGCACAGCGAAACGTCAGTTTCACGGTCGTGCTACCCACTAAGTCTTGTTTGACACTAAAAAATTATAAAACGAAATCAACTGCAGTTAAACTAGACGTTTTTTAACAAAGAACTGCATATAAAATAGTTTAATAGATTTTTTTGATAAAATATAAAAAAATACATCTAGAGAACAGAAAGGGCCATGTGTGTCAACTTATATTAAAGCTTGTTAAATTTTAATAGCCCGGCATGGCCAAGCGTGTTAAGGCGTGCGACTCGTAATCTGAGGGTCGTGGGTTCGCATCCCCATCGCGCCAAACATGCTCGCCCTTTAGCCGTGGGGGCGTTATAATGTGACGGTCAATCCCAGTATTCGTTGGTAAAAAAGTAGCCCAAGAAATGGCGGTGGGTGGTGATGACTAGCTGCCTTCCTTCTCGTCTTACACTGCTAAATTAGGAACGGCTAGCACAGATAGCCTTCGAGTATCTTTGTGCAAAATTAAAAACAATAAATTTTAAGTGTGATAAGTGTGATTTTCAAAATAAAGTTATCACTTATGAACAAAAATATTGAGGTTTCATGATAACAACATAAAACCTTGTGGATTTCGTATCATCCTTTGTGTGTTAGTCTTTATATAAAACTGATGATACTTTTATTATTCATAAGTAGTCATTATTCACATATATTTTCACTGTAACCAGTCTGGTCACTCTGAAACATCATATGTTTTGTAAGTTGACACACGGCCCAATTTGTCATCCTGTTGATGTTGTTTTTTGTATCTTAATCTGATTGTGTGTAGAACTGGGAATTATACAGCAAACTAATACTTGTAGGTTGTTTACTAGGTCCGGCATGGCCAGCTGGTTAAGGCGCTGGACTCATAATTCGCGGGTTCGAATCTCGGTCGTGCCAAACATGCTCGCCCTTTCAGCCGTGGGGGAGTTATAATGCAACGGTCAATCCTACTATTCGTTGTTAAAAGAGTAGCACAAGGGTTGGCGGTGGGTGGTGATGACTAGCTTCCTTCCCTCTAGTCTTACACTGCTAAATTAGGGACGTCTAGCGCAGATAACCCTCGTGTAACTTTGCGTGAAATGCAAAAAGCAAACATACTAATTAAAAGTGAGTTTAAAAAATTGAAAAAATATACCAATTATTTAAATTTATTTTAATTATTTTATAACTAAATGTTCCACTGAAATTACCTTCCGAAATATTCAACAGTCGTAGTAAAGTTCTGCTAAACGTTCTTTTTAAATCATAATCGTAATAGAAGTTGGAGTTCGGTGAAATTTTTGAAGTGTTGCAAACGATGTGCGCATATTAGTTACCAGATTCAGTTATCGCCATTAAATAATCATTTTTTTTTTTTTTTTACAATTGATCTGTTTGTTAATAGATCATGCAGTGTCCATTATTACGTAGTTTGGCTTGGTTTGTTTGAATTTTGCTTAAAGCTACAACTTTGGTGTTTTTGCATTGTTCTGAATGTGATAATCTTCCCTCAATGTATCTCAGTATAGCTGTGTCTAAGAGTTTATTTTACTATTACTTGTAAGAAATCATATTTTTCATGTTGTTTCCTTTTTCCGTTCAAACGTTGAAAGAATTGTTTGCTAGCTTTATAAAATCATCAAAAAATTAAAGTTTTAAAGGAGTTCAAACACTGGATTAAATTGTTTGAAAGGGTTCAGAGGAAGGTTACAAAAATGGTACCTGGGATAAAGGGGTTGTAATGTAAGAAGATATTAATATACTTAAAACTGTTCTATTTTGAGAAAAAGAAGAGATACAGATCTAATCGAAGTATTTAAGATTGTAAAGTAACTGATTATGTTAATGGAACAATATTTTTCATACTTAACGGCGAGAGTCATAGAACTAGGAAACACAAATACAGATTTTGGCAAGGTAGAAGTTGTATTCAGCTTGAAATATTTTATTTCTCAACTAGGGTGGTTGGTCTATGGAATCCGTTGACATGAGATGTTGTGGAGGCAGTATATTTGAGTGAGTTTTAAATAAAAGCTTGATAGATATGTGAATGGTAAGGGCTGATTTTAATTGTTTAATAGTTTTAGATTGGCTCAGAAAATTGGACTGTCGTTACGGATCGACAGGTTGTCTTAAATATTATGTTATGTCATGTAAGATCTGGGTGCTCATATTCGAAACATCAGTTCCATAAGGTAGTGAGCTCCTATTAAAGTCAACATTGTTAATATTACTGTTGAAAAGTTATTGTCAATTGATATCTTTCCTATCATTTCTTAGCCAAAGTTTTTTTGTTGATGTGTCTAATAAATGAGTGTTAACTATACGATGAATTTCAACTAGTAAAATTGATACATCGAGCTCGGTATGGTTTTTACACTTACATTTAAATTAGTATACTTACCTGCTAATATCAAGGTAGATTACAGGAACAGCGAACTCAGGATTTATTTTCTCAATCCTTTCAGACATTTTTACTGTTACCAGTTTGGTCACTCTGAAACATCTTTGTCTAGTACCTGTTCTCATTTAATGCTAAAAACACCTGTTGGTTATGAGTGCAAGTTAGAGCCTCAATGTACTAACTGCTTGTATTCCTACTTATTTTCCTTTATGGAAGAATGAATAAAAGAGGTATGGTGGATAAAGACCGTGAATAGCATTGTCTATCCAGATGTGATGGAAATGGTGACAGTAACATTGATTTCAAAATTGGGTTTTTGATAATGGAAATGTTCATAAATAATCGCAGTCCTTTTATGGACTTTCATTGACCAACTTAATATCATCTTTCCTTCCATTGTCAAATACTTTTACAAATCACTGTCCACAATATCGCTTTTCCTAACAATTATCATTCAAGACCTTTATTTGATTTCAACTCCAACTGCTGTAGTCTCAACCATCATAGGGTGACCTGTGCCTTTAATTTAAGAGAGGTCTAATTGACATTGATAGCTCTCTTACTGATGGAATTTCTGAACAAAAATCTTCAGGTTTCTTGAAAACGACATAAAACCTTGATGAATTCGTATTATCCTCAGTGTGTCAGTCCTTACAGAAGACTTTTTTGAAGAAAACTGATGATATCATTCAAAAGTAGTCACCATACAAAATGACAGGTTTGGTGGTGAACACCTCCATAAGACTTGTTGAATTATCATTATATTTCCCCAAATTATTATACCTTAACAGGCAATTTTTTTATAATATCTTCATTGGCTATACCATAAAACTATGCTATATCGAAATGTCACTAGGAAAGTTATTGTTCAATCAAACCTTAATAACCTTATGAAACAATTTTAATCTCAATTCAAATTCATGGGAGACTTAAATAGATGTAATCAATTGTGAAGTAGCATAGATGTTGATGGGAGAGGTCAATATGAAAAGTACTTGATTACATATCATGATATTTGTCTCTTAAATGCTATGCTGTATCTATACCCTATGTCAGAAATTTACTGCCATAGGTCTGTTCATTTTTCCATATTCTCTCATTTCTTCTTTTTAGAATGAGAGAAAACGTGGATAATGATTCATGAGTAATGCTAATTTACCTGGCATTATGAGGGAGATTGGTTACAGTCAGTGACATTTACCTCACGTGCTATGTAGAAAGCTGGGTATGTCTAAGCTGTTCTGTTAGCAACTACAGTTACGCAATAACTGATTATATCATCCAGGAAGCCATACTTATCAAACGGTTTTTACGTGGTATCTTGGTCCACAATAGAAATCTAATTTTCAGTGTGCATAGAAAGTTCAGAAATTAGTCTGGGATATCTTTCATAAATATTCCATTGTTACCAACCTTATAACATTTCAAAATAATTGCAATCCTTCAAACTGTTAGGTCAAAGAAATCTTGGGTTCAACTTCCTTCTAGTATATTTTCTACCAAAAGCATCTGGGATAACATTAGAAGATGGAAGGGAAATATACATTTCATCTGTGTAGTTTTGTAAACCATTAGCCAGGAAGTTTCGATTTACAGAGAATGTGGCAACATCCTTGGAGAATACTTTTCTATTCATTCCGGCACCTACCCTTTGTACCTGGTTTCTTTACCATGAAGACATGGCAAAAGGAAGGCCACCTTTACTTTTCCTAATTATACTTACGGCTGCAAATGAACTTTCAACTTCGTAGCACTATAACTTAACACACATTAATCTGTCACTATATCAGTTAGATCTGATAATGTGCATTATCCTATATTACACCATATTTTCCTTCTTCATCTTCGTTTTGTTCTTTGTAATCAGGTATTGTTTGATTTGTAGCGTCAAAATATCGTGGGTTTAAAACTTTATCATCTAATGTTGGTTACATGCAATTTTACCACCAATTTTATTATCTCACCCTTATTTGTAGCAGCATCTCGATATGCCATATAACCCTGTTCTGTATAAAACAAAAATATTAAGACTTTTCTTTAATATCGTTCATTTTTCATATCAACCACCTTACAGACACTGATCATTTTCTGAATTCTTTATTTCACATGCCTGTAAGTAGATGAGTGATCGTTTATACATTTAACTTAAGGTTTAATATAATTTCGTGGTCCTTACCTTAGCCACAGAGACTGCGCATTGCAGACATTAGACTCTATTTATGTTAAGAAACACTGACTCTATAAAGAAGCTTCCCGCACATTTCAGTTCGTAGTCCTTTGTACCTCCATTTTTTTCTTCTGCAATTGTCTTATACTGCAAAGTTACGATCCTTGCCATGTTTTGGTTTAGGTTAGTCTGGTATTACGATTTCTAGTTTTCGTAACCAGACAAGATTGACTGAGGCAGATATGTAATTCAATGGCATCTGCATCCAATTATCAATCTGTCCCACCATGACTTGTTGCCATACTCATTTCGCAACATTTATTTCTATCACCCGAAAAAGTCAAAAGAGCCAACTTCTATCTAATGAACGCCGCTGGTATTTACCAATAGTTTAAAATTGGTGTCTGTGTGAGCCGTGGTATGGATTGAAGCAATTGTGCAGCTTCTCAAAGGATCCCTTATGGATGTTTCATACTCACAACTGAGTTGTGTTCACTCTCATCTTATCTGAATCGTATAGAAGACAAGTGCTACAGGCTCTAAAACTGCTTTAACGCCATTTCTCATACAACTCTCTCATACATTTACAAAAGAGTGGCCTAATTCATACTATCATCCATCTCTATTTAATCCATCTCTATATATTTATTTCTGGAATCCTGCCTATATCAGAATCCATCAGAATAAGCCCACTGACACTTCATCCAAATTGATTGTTATTGCTCTGCCTGTTACTTGTATGGATTACCAGCTTGTTATAAAGGTGTAGGAAGTTTGTGTTGTGAAACTCATCAACAGGCTTCTCTAAATTAAGTATATAATCATTGATGAACAGTTTAGTTTGTGCAGGCATTAGAAGTTGGAAGTTGTCATTGCAAGATTCTATATTGACTACGATTTTTTTACGCACGGTTGTTTCTGGTTAGGAGAAGAATGGTTAATGTGAGTCTAGTGTGAAGAGAAAAATAATATTCTGAGTACCCCGAGTTGTCCTTCAGGCCACAAACAGTTCGAAGCTTGAAATACATTAAACCTAAATTCCTGCGACGAATTTAAATGTTTGTGTAAACATTTAAGTATTATTGTTTGTTTGTTTGTTTTGGAATTTCGCACAAAGCTACTCGAGAGCTATCTGTGCTAGCCGTCCCCAAATTAGCAGTGTAAGACTAGAGGGAAGGCAGCTAGTTATCACGACCCATCGCCAAGTCTTGGACTACTCTTTTACCAACGAATAGTGGGTTTGACCTTCACATTATAACTCCCCCACGCTGAAAGGGCGAGCATGTTTGGCGCGACCGGGATGCGAACCCGCGACCCTCAGATTACGAATCGCACGCCTTAACACGCTTGGCCGTGCCGGGCCCCTTTAAGTATTATAGCCATAACTACGAAGGTATCACTTTTAAAATGTTTTTATTCATGACGTCGTATTGATATTTCACAATATTAGTGATAACAATCTTCAGCTCAATCATGTTTATTTACGTATTATAGGTCTTTTAGTTTGTTTCTGAATTTCTTGCAAAGCTAAACCAGGGCTATCTGTGCTGGCAGTATCTAATTTAGCAGTGTAAGACTAGAGGAAAGGCAGCTGGTCATCACCACCCACTTCTAACTCTTGGGCTACACTTTTACCAACGAATGGTGCGATTGACCGTCACATTATACCGCCCCCGCGGCTAAAAATGCGAGCATGTTTGATGTGACGGGAATTCGAACCCGCAACTCTCGAATTATGAATCAAGGTAGTCCACAAACACTTTGCTCAGAAGGTCTAATTATAACTATTTGTTCTGGAATTTTGAAAAGTTTACTTGAAAATTCCTGATTTACGATGTACTCATTTTATATAGTGGGAAATGGTAACATTACAACATGTGCATACTACACCACAACGTTGATCATGACAATAACTTATTGTCATGAGAAAGTATCTTTCATCAATAAGTCTTCCTGGATGGGCCCCGGCATGGCCAGGTGGGTTAAGGCATTCGACTGGTAATCTGAGGGCCACGAGTTCGAATCCTCGTCGTACTAAACATGCCCGCCCTTTCAGCCGTGGGAGCGTTATAATGTGATGCTCAATCCCACTATTCGTTGGTAAAAGAGTAGCCCAAGAGTTTGCAGTGGTTAGTGATGACTAGCTGCCTTCCCTTTATTCTTACACTACTAAATTAGGGACGACTAGCGCAGATAGCCCTCGTGCAGCTTTGCGAAAAATTCAAAAACAAAAAAACAAACCTTCCTGGATGATATTTCGATCACAATATAATCAAACATTAATACAGTATTAAAAAGTAGAATTAAACCTATTTTCTATCATTATAGACGAGAGGGTAATTTACTTCAATTATGGATTGTTTTGTTTGTTTTTGCATCTTGCACAAAGCTACACGAGGGCTATCTTCTTTAGCCGTTCCTAATTTAGCAGTGTAAGACTAGAGCGAAGGCAGCTAGTCATCACCATGCACCGTCACTTCTTGGGCTACTCTTTTACCAACGAAAAGTGGGATTAACCGCCACATTTTAACGCCCCCACAGCTGAAAGACCAGGCATATTTCGTGTGATGGGTATTCGAGGTTGCGACCCTCGGTTTACAAATGGAACGCCTTAACCACTTAGCCATGCTGGGCTGTACCATCATAGATGTCATAAGACTATCTGTAAATGAAAGATATTGCACATAGTTTGACAGAATGTCTGTTACTGTTAGTGGTTTCATCTGGAACAGAAGAATAGATGTCCAGTACAAGTGCACATCCTTCATGATCCTTACTTTACTCTTTTAGAAGAAGCCTTTATCTCAGAATGACCAGTATGGGTATTGACACTTTTATGATAAGCAGACAACAATGTTTCGACCTTCCTTGGTCATCTTCAGGTAAAAAGTGTTAATACCCATACCAGCCGTTCTGAGAATCAATGTATTTCAAATGGGTTACTGGTTATCAAGAATTCCTGAAAATTTATTTAAACTTATGCTACAATACGCCACCAATTTTTCTGTGTACAAAAGGGCAGGATGTTAGCAAGCCATTACTATTCAAATGCAACTGTTAATTTTATATGAAGATGTAATGGTTAAAATGCTATCTCTGGATTATTGTTGTGTGTTGTCTTATAGCAGAGCCACATCGGGCTATCTGCTGAGTCCATCGAAGGGAATCGAACCTTTGATTTTAGCGTAGTAATTCCGTGGACTTACCACTGTACTAGCAGGGGAACCTTGACTATCGGATGATATTTTTTATTTTAGACAACTATAAGGCAAAGACCATAATTAAAAAAATAATATATTTCATTTTAAAATGTATGATATATTACAAGACGCCTAGAAACCATTGCTAATATACAAAAAGTACACTTTTTATAGTTCATTAAAGTACATTATATAGTTCACATAAGCTGTTATATTACTTAACATATTGTTGCTCAAGTTATATATTATTTAAAACTTTTATGTATCTTGCAACTAAATTGGAAGTCTAAAAGCTTAAATATTTCATTCCATTACTCTGCACAACAAAGTTGTTGCTTCTTGAACACTGTTGGGTGTTTCCTATAGATTTTTGGCTGCTGATCACGAAAAGCACATCCAAATTTGCTCATCACGAACCGTTTCATCGAAATCTTCAGTTTTGCTACAATGGAGAAACGATATCAGGGCAACTGGAATTCGTCAATACTTGCTGACCACTGTTGGACACTGCAACGTGATGCACCGGACATGGAATACAAACGAAACTCAGGAGCAAAACACTTTTAATTATGTTGAACTTAATAGCGTATTAGAAACATAAACGCAATTAAATACGTTATTGCCAGTAAACAGCTGTCTATTTCTCGGAGTTTCTACGTGATGAAGCAAAACCAAAACTATATTTGTGCATACCCACCAGGTACCTGTCACAATCAGCAAAAACTTTTCAAAAAAATTGTTGTGCAGTGTTATTAGAATGTTTGTAGAATGTTTTGAAACTGTGAGCTTATTTGTAGACAAGTAACGTCTTAAAACACAAATACCAAAATTCATTTTAAGTGGAGAAATGTGATAAGACATTTGAATAAAGTTAGAAATATTTTATTCTTTAATAAAAGGAAATTATTTCCCGATTTAGTTTTTGTTAATAATGAATCCTCAGTTCTCTATTGACTAAAGTTGCAAGTAATGCTTCTATAGATTAGGCCTTTACGTTGACTATTCCTAAAACCATAACGTTTAAGTAAAAGTGAAGAATGTGTTTGGAAATTGAACATATAGTAACTTTAATAAAGATATCAAATCACTGTTATTAGGATACGAAAAGTAAAAATAACTGTTGAACTTAAAATTGAAGCTTTATGTGTTTGTTTGTAGTTGAAGCACAAAGCTACACAATAGGCTCTGATAACCACGCTTATCCAAACCTGGTATCTATACGTTGTAAGTCGGCAGACAGAACGTTGTGCCACTACGGATTACAATTAAAGCTACATCCTAGAATCACAAATCATTGCAAATTACAGATATTTTAGATTTTACGAAGGGAAAATTTAATTAGACAACTAATAAAATAGTAAAAGAAGCAGGAGGTTCGGAACAGAATATTATATTAACTAAACACTAGGCACTCATATTTTCTCTCTTTCTCAGAACCTACAAGTAAGATTGGTTCGACTTCTCATTCTTAAGGTTTAGAAAATAAAAACAGCAGCTACGTTTTATCGGCACCGTAGTGATTCATTACATACAAAGTAATAACAGTTATGTGCAGCCATGTTAATGTAAAACCAGGACCATATGGTTACAGCCACGCCAACAGGAAGACATGTTTCTCATGATTTGGTTTCGTCCCATATCCCTTAACACTCGCATATATCTACTCATACCTCCTTAAAACTTGTCACGATAAGACTTTGATAAACGTGGAGTTAATCACGTGACACAGAAAATGGTATCAGTTGAACGTTAATGACATCATTAGACGAGAACAAGCTGCCAAAGCGACAAAAGTACAGGGTGTGAAGATGAAGGTCTGGTTCTTGTGTTCGAATTATGACTCACGGCAGCATGTCAAAAAGATTTCCTGCACGTCTGCTAATGAGATCACCTTACTAATGTACGTGAACATCAGAAGACACACTGGTTCCTTGATTTCATACTCAAATCTAATTAGAAAACACAGAAGAAGCGGTGGATAAATCCTACTTGACAATAGACCTGTAACACTTTTCTCAGGAACAAAAATATAATACTCACCATGAGGAAAGATGAAAGAAAAAAATTCCTTTGTTGTTTGAAAATTAGGGTTCAGAGCATAAACATATATTCTATTCAGATATTTAATAAAGCGAACAAAAACTTTGGTTTTCTAAGAAGTTTTAATAAGTCTCAACTAAAATTCGAGTATTTGTTTGTTTGTTTTGAATTTTGCGCAAAGCTACTCGAAGGCTATCTTCGCTAGCCGTCACTTATTTAGTAATATAAGACTAGAGGAAAGGCAGCTAGTCATCACCACCCCCCGCCAACTCTTGGGCTACTCTTTTATTTACGAACAGTGGGATTGATCGTACCTTTATAACGCCCCCATGGCTGAAAGGGTGAGCATGTTTGGTGTGATAGGGATATACAATAATTAATCTTTTTTATATCTTAGAAGATACTTTTTACTACAATGTTCATACACCTAATAAGAGAGCGAGCATGTTTGGTTTGACGGAGAGTCGAATGCCTTAACCAAATTGGACCGAAGTTAAGTGGTAGAAGTATTATTATTATTATTGAATGGGTCGTGGGTTCGAATCCCAGTCGCACCAAATATGATCGCCCTTTTAGCAGTGAGGGCATTATAATGTGACGATCAATCCCACTATTCGTTGGTAAAAGAGTAGCCCAAGAGTTCGCAGTGGATGGTGATGACTAGCTGCTTTTCCTCTGGTCTTACAATGCTAAATTAATGGCAGATAGCGCTCGTGTAGTTTTGCGCGAAATTCAAAAAACAAACAAACAATTACTGAGCGCATGCCTTATAGTATAGTAGGTTACTAGCAATAAGTAAAAGACATAAAAACATCATATACGGGAAATAAATCCACCTTCTCAAATAAGGATAACTCATCGTCTTTCATTGTTTTTTATTCGACCAAGCCCAAGATAAGTGATTATAGGTAGCATTTTTAACAATCAGCTTAACTGAGAAAGATGGTGAAAAGGAAAGAAGTTGATCACGTTTTTTATCTTTTCCTCTCACCAGTAATTGGTAAAAAAATGATACCAAATTAAAGGTTCTTATCTCTGACGATCGTTGTTGCAATAAATAATATATTTATATATTGATGTAAGGTGTATTGACCCAGTATAGATTTATATAAATAGTGCATACAATTTCCGTTACCTAACTTATTCAAACATAATATATATATATATAAACCAAATATCGATACACATGTTGGGCACAGCACGGATAACTTTTTCTCTTTAATTACAACTCTTAGATTATGTGGTGTTTTCGTACAACAAAACCATGTCTGGTCATTGTACGAGTGTGTGTTTTCGTATAACAAAGCCACAGCGGGCTATCTGTGGAGCCCACCGAGGAGAATCGAACCCCTGATTTTAGCGTTGTAAAACCGTAGACTTACCGCTGTACTAGCGGGGAGCTGAAAGAAAATAAACATAAGTGTCCTCCCTAGATTAATCTAAGATTTATATCAATCGTTATAAAATATTATATTCCGTAAACATTGAAAAACATGTAAACTACGTGTGCTTCTGAATGTTGAACAAAACTACGTCAGGATTCCTGCGCTAGTCGTCCTTGATATAAAATTGACAGATTACAGAAAAATCAATTAGTCGACATCATTCATCGCCAACTTTGAGGCTACTCTTTTATCAATAAAATTGAAACTGACCATCGCATTATAATGCTTTCATGGCCGAAATGACGAGCAGATGTGTTAAGAGGATTCGAGACAGCGAGTTGAGAGCCCTAACCACAGTCCACGCCAGGCTATTTAAAAAGAAAAGTCAAATAATAGATTGAATATCAATCAATGAAAATCGAAACAGTGTGAAAGAATATGGACTACACATTATCTTTAATGAAGTGGCCCGGCATGGCCAAGCGTGTTAAGGCGTGCGACTCGTAATCAGAGGGTTGCGGGTTCGCATCCCGGTCGCGCCAAACATGCTATCCATTTCAATCGTTATAATGTGCGGTTATTCCCACTATTCGTTGGTAAAATAGTAGCCCAACAGTTGGTGGTGGTCGGTGATGACTAGCTGCCTTCCCTCTAGTCTTACACTGCTAAATTAGGGACGGCTAGCACAGATAACCCTCGAGTAGCTTTGTGCGAAATTCCAACATAAACAAACTTTAATAAAGCCGACTTATTTTTTCTTTCATTGTTCCATCTTTCATTTCGTTAACCCTTAAAAAGCGTAAACGTTGCAGATAGCAACATCAGTTAATGATGGCCACTGTTTAAGGGTTAAAAATCACAACGATTACGCCCCAATATTCATTGGGACCATTTTAATGGTTATCCATTCATGAATGTGATGAAATTCAAATGGTAAAGTATTTAACATTATTTTTACTGTCAAATGAGAACAAAATTGTGTAATTTTTTTCAGTATTTGTAGGTTAAAATTTAATACACCGTTGTATCTGAAGACGGTTGGTATGGGTATTAGAGAACAAAACTTTTATTAAAATAAAATAGAGAACAACGTTTCGAACTATACCATTACGTGGTCATCTTTAGGTTAACAGTGTAAGACTAGAGGGAAGGCAGCTAGTCATCACCAACCACCACCAACTGTTGGGCTACTCTTTTACCAACGAATAGTGGGATTGACCGTCACATTATAATGCCCCCACGGCTGAAAGGGCGAGCATGTTTGGCGCGACGCGGATGCGAACGCGCGACCCTCAGATTACGCGCTTGGCCATGCCGGGCCCTTTTCGAATGACAGCGAAATTTCCTGAGTAGCTTCTTTTTAAAAAAATAAAATCCACTTGTTGGAAAATGTTCTAATTAATGACATTCTACAACTTAAACGTTGTGCAGTCTTTTACTGTTCATTAATTTCTTATTGACACGTAATTTTGATGAATAAAAATCATGTACCAAAAGCAAGAGTTGTAAAAACTTTCCATTTTAAGACAGTATTCCAAAAGTACAGTAATCCATTAATTTAAGAATTTATCGTTCTGTTTGTTTATGCAGTATCAGGAAAAGCAGCCGTATATGTTGCAAAAACAGCATGATATATTATACAGTAAACTAGCATTTTCCACCAGATTTATAGTTTTGTTAACAATTTATAAGTATTGTTGCTCGGAATTTTCGCTCAAAGATAAAACACAAAGAGCCATCATTTTAAGGGTGTAGACTGGAAGCAAGTAAGCTAGTTAATATTTTCCCTAGCCATCTCTTCGTTATATTTTGAACAAATAGTGTAAAAATAATGCAATTTGTCAACGTTACTAACCGCCACATCTCGCTCTAATCTTCTCTGAGTGGCCCGGAATGACTAAGTGGTTAAGGCACTCGACTCGTAATCTGAGGGTTATGGGTTCGAATCCCCGTCACACCAAACATGCTCGTCCTTTCAACCGTGGGAGCATTATAATATGATGGTCAAACTCACTATTTGTTGATGAAAGAGTAGCCTAAGAGTTGGCTTTGGGTGTTAATAAATAGTTGCCTTCCTTTTAGTCTTACGCTGCTAAATTAGGGACTGCTATCGCAGATAGCCGTTGAGTAGTTTTCGGAAAAGTTAAAAACAAACAAACAAACCTAATGGTTAGGGCGCTCAAATAAGAAACTGCGAGTCGTGGAATCGAAATCCGTTCTACATCTCCTCAGGGATGTGGGCGTTATAGAATGACAGTCAGTCTCACTGGTAAAGAGAAACCTAGTAGATGGTGTTGATTACTTGCATTCTCTCCAAGTCTATTGCTTTAAAATTAGACATGGTTAGCCCATACAGTCTCGACAATTTGTGAGAGATTAAGCAAAAACAAATGAATTTAAATATCCTTCGAGCATTTATATATAGTTATTTCAAATGTTGTATTGTCGATACAGCTCTATGTGTATCTTGGTTGTCGTTATCACAAACAATAAAAAAATGATGTGAGCAATAGAAAACATTTACTGAGTTAAATACTGTATATGGTGATCGTTCTATTTGTTAGGGCTCTTGATAATTCAACGGTATGTCTGTGGATTTATAACGCTAAATATCTGGTTGTGATACATACAGTGGACATGGAAAAAAAGTCTATTTTGTAGCTTTGTGGTCAATACAAAACAAAGGAATATGTGTATGAATAGCGCCAGGGTCGCGGGTTCGAATCCCCGTCGCGCCAAACATGCTGGCCCTTTCAGCCGTGGGGGCGTTATAATGTGACGGTCAATCGCACTATTCGTTGGTAAAAGAGTAGCCCAAGAGTTGGCGGTGGGTGGTGATGACTAGCTGCCTTCCATCTAGTCTTACACTGCTAAATTAGGGACGGCTAGCACAGATAGCCCTCGAGCAGCTTGGTGCGAAATTCAAAAACAAACAAACAAACAATGAATAGCGCCTTCTGGTAACAAACTTTTGAACTTTAAGAAATGAATGGCATTTGAAACAATTTTGAAACTACGCCTGGTATACATTGAATACGCTGGTTCTCAGGTTATAAGTTTTCTCTTGCTTGCGCATCGTGATAAGAATTTAATTAAGTTTACTAGAAATGCCAGATCAACTTAATGTGGTATATCTGTGAGAACAAGTCTGAAAACTTTCTGTTACTGAAGCATGAGATGTGAGAATCGATTTATCGACCTGATGTCTTCAGCTTCATTAGAAAGTGACGTGTACGAATCTGTCACATAAGCTGGTCTCTAGCAGGGAATTAGAATACCAGATCTCACGTTTTGATAATTCAGTAAAAACTAATTTCGAATACAAACGTTTCCCATAGTCTTGCTTTCTAATATAGCAAATTATGGAATACAACAGATCGATCCAATCATGTTGTTATTATTATTTTCCGGGTAGTTAACTTTCAAGCTATATCTTGTTCCATACAAAATGCTTCCATCTGTTGAAATTAGCGAAACAGAGGGCGCTAACAGTCTAAAAGGAATATTTAATTCCAAAAAGACCGACAATTATTGAGTTACCCTGTGTTAAGAAACAGTGAGATTTTATGGATTGTTTCGTAGCTCACCTACATAACCACAATAAATAACACGACTTTGTGGCATGAACCCTCAGATTAAAAGTCCAAGCACCTAACCAGAGGGTTAACCTTGTCCCAACAGTCAATGAATTACCACGGTCAAGACATTTTGTAATAAACAGAAATACTATTGCGAGAATATTTGGAATTGTATTCAGAAGTTCACTAGTGCCTTACCGTCTAAACGGAAAGTAATACTTACAAACAGTCTCTTTCCCCAAAAATGCAATTAAGTTTAAAGTTTTCATGTGTACTTTAATGTTCTTGGCGTGTTATTCGTGTTCCCTATTTAAGATAATGCTATTTTAATACAAGCAAAATAAATCACTCAGAAAAAAATTATAAAAAAACGATCAACAATGTTTTTTTTTTCTTATTTAACTTATCAGCAAGACCAGAAGGAATTACGTTATCTTTACAGATGCAAACGAATTATGTGTGCTCCCTGATGAACAGAACTGATGAAATGTAACAAGATATATTACGTGATAAAATTAACTACAGTTTACGTTACGGATCACGCGCAAACAAGAACATATCAAAATTACTTCTTAATGTTGAATAAGTTTTTATTTTTCAAATTTACTCTTATGATAAGTTTTAAATTACACATCTCAAAGGGTTATACCTTTTTTTTTTTCCAGAATTTGATAAATCTTTAATGAAATACATTTTAGTTTTCCAAGATATTTCTATGTATTTTAACAAATTTTCCGACATTATCAAACTCTCCCTATTTATTGTGAAACTATAAAAATAAGAAAAGTTTGAATACGTCAAAATACATATATTTGTTTTAAGGATTAATATTAAATAAATTTACAAAATGCAAGCATTGAGACTACGGATTTCGTATTTTGTAAACAGATATAAAACAGAAATAGCTTCCTGGGAGCTGTATAAATGTTCATTAAATCATTCACGAGCTCGAAGTAATTACATATATTATTTGTTGTATTTTTGTAAGAGTTATATAGCTTTTATTTTTTCATTTTAAAAAATTGAGACAAATCATTTCGAGATTAATTATTTAATACTGATAGCAGAAAAGGATATTTTAAACTTAGGATTGCTAATCATACTATAAAGCGTACTTAAACACAAGCTTTATAAAACGTGTCTGCATATGGGTTGCCTTCGTTAGAAGGCCTGGCATGGCCTGCCGCGTTAAGGCGTGCGCTTCGTAATCTGAGGGTCGCGGATTCGCGCCCGAATCGCGCCAAACACGCTCGCCCTCCCAGCCGTAGGGGAGTTATAATGTGACGGTCAGTCCCACTTTTCGTTGGTAAAAGAGTAGCCCAAGAGTTGGCGGTGGTTGGTGATGACTAGCTGCCTTCTCTCTAGTCTTACACTGCTAAATTAGGGACGGCTAGCACAGATAGCCCTCGAGTAGCTTTGTGCGAAATTCCAAAACAAAACAAATGTCTTCGTTAGAAATTTCATAACTGACACAACTAACGAATGACTTAATATTTTAAATAGTTATGTATTTTTCACACTTTTAATAACTCTAGTGGCCAGAGGTAACTCTGCAAGGTTGTAATGCTAAAATTGGGTTTCATTTGTTTTGCGCAAAGCTACACGAAAACTCTCTGCGCTAGCCGTCCCTAATTTGGCAGTGTAAGACTAGAGGGAAAGCAGCTAGATATCACCACCCACCGTCAACTCTTGGTCTACTTTTTTACCAACGAATAGTGGGAGTGACCGCACATTATAACGACTGAAAGGGAAAGCATGTTTGGTGTGACGTTCATTCGAACCCTCGAACCTCGGATAATGAGTCGAGTGCCTTAACCACCTGGCCATAGTCTTAGCAATGTAAGACTAGATGGAAGGCAGCTAGTTATCGCCACCTGCGTCTAACTCTTGGGCTATTCTTTTATCAACGAATAGTGGGAGTGACCGTCACATTATAACGACTGAAAGGGAGAGCATGTTTGTTGTGACGGGGAATCAAACTCGTGTTTCTCAGATTGCAAGTCAAGCGTTCTTACCATCTGGCCGTACCGGGCCTAATTGAGTTTCAATATCTATGGTTATCACAGTACAGACACATCGTATATATTAGTGCTTAACAAGAAAGAAAGAAACCTTTCTTTTATTTAATTTCTCCGAAGCAAAATTGTACATTTTCTCTGTTGAAGTTTTCACTTAGCTTAATTGAAATATTAAAAAAAAATAATAATATATTTACTTTTACTAGAACAAAAGTGAAGTTGTTTGAGGTAATATTAGCTTATTGTGTTAGTTAATGGAGACCATGAAAAATTCATTCGACCAAACATTTAGTACTGTAAAATTAAGACGAGTCTATGCAATATATGCTAGTGTGTTGAAAACATGCAATTAATATTGATGTGTTAAACATGTGTAATAAATGTTGGTGTGTTCAACATACGCAGTAGATGTTACTAGTGCTTTGTTCTGAAGAAAAATTTCTGAAACACCAGTCTGTCACTACCTCCTTGCCGGACCATGGGATTTCACATTCTGTCACTACCTCCTTGCCGGACCATGGGATTTCACATTCTGTCACTACCTCCTTGCCGGACCATGGGGTTTCATGAAAACAAATATACAAAAAAAAAAGTTTTTTTTTATTAATAATTTAGCAATTCGCGACAGTTTAGAAAGTCAGTGAGTCAACTGCTGGTATTGTTAGAAAATGTGTTCCTTTACGTTTAAAGGCCCGGGATGCCCAAGTGGTTAAGGCACTTGAATCGTAGTCTGAGGGACGCGGCTTCGAATTCCCGTTGCACCAAACGTACTTGCCGTTTTAGCGTTATAATGTGACTGTTAATCCCACTTTGCGCGAAATTCAAAAACAAAGAAACCTTTCTATTTTACTACTAAATGGTTCTACTAGCTAAATATGTAAACTCAAGCACAATCCTTTCTTAAAGCACTTTCACAAACGCATTTCCACTTTATCATTAACGGTCTTAAAGCACTTTCACAAACGTATTTCCACTTTATCATTAACGGTCTTAAAGCACTTTCACAAACGTATTTCCACTTTATCATTAACGGTCTTAAAGCACTTTCACAAACGTATTTCCACTTTATCATTCACGGTCTTAAAGCACTTTCACAAACGTATTTCCACTTTATCATTAACGGTCTTAAAGCACTTTCACAAACGTATTTCCACTTTATCATTAACGGTCTTAAAGTACTTTCACAAACGTATTTCACTTTATCATTAACGGTCTTAAAGCACTTTCACAAACGTATTTCCACTTTATCATTAACGGTCTTAAAGCACTTTCACAAACGTATTTCCACTTTATCATTAACGGTCTTAAAGCACTTTCACAAACGTATTTCCACTTTATCATTCACGGTCTTAAAGCACTTTCACAAACGTATTTCACTTTATCATTAAGTTAGTTTTCTTGTGTCATTGTCTTATGTTCACAGCTGCTTCAGTTTGGATCAGGATACTTACGTTAGATCCAGTTTAGGGCAATCTTCAGTAAGATGAAATCTCTAACATAGTATTTTGCCATTTTCTTTTCCAACTAACGCTGCGTTCTCTAGAGATTTGTATTCCTGTTATTATTAAACATCGTTTGTTCATTACTTTCTAACAAGGATTGGTTTGGTTTGGTTTGAATTTCGCGCAAAGCTACAAGAGGGCTATCTACGTTAGCCGCATTTAATCTATCAGTGTAAGACTAGAGGAAAGGCAGCTAGTCATCACCACCCACCGCCAACTCTTGAGCCATTCTTTTACAAACGTACAGTGAGATTGACCGTTAAATTTTAACGTTCTCACGGCTGAAAGAGCGAGCATATCACGGTGTGACGGGGATTCGAACCCGCGACTCCTAACACGGAATAAAGTGGATATAGTTTCTGTTACTATAGTATCCGCTGGCAGACTTGGTTTGTCTTGGTAATTATTTAATGAGCCCACAGTTTACTAATATGACGACGAATAGCCACGTTTCTGAAACACGAACTATAAATTAAATATTATTTTTTACTTTGCTAAATTTCATCTGTAGTTTCTCATAAGACAGAACATTTATAGGACTCATTTTTCGTTAAAATTCGTATTATTCAATCAGTGTCCGAAAAGTTGCACTTACAGTGGCACAACGCTTTGTCTGCTGAACAACGATGCTAGAATCCGGGTTTTGATACGCATTGTTGGCAGAGTAGAGATAACCTATTATGTTGCTTTGTGCTTAACTTCAAAACAATCAGTCGTAACAGAACATTAGGCTCACAACAAAAGAGCATATATTTATCTTGGTCAAACAAAGTTAAAAAAATATTGATTTCTTTTGTTTGTCATTGATCAGGTAGTGTATTTAAATTTACATATATAGTGGTAAATTGCGCAAACATTGGGTATTTCATTTCCTATGGAGTGTATGACTGAAAATTAGTAAGTTAAGTAAATGCGTTGCTGTGTATTATTCAACCCTTTTTATCATTTCGTGTATCTCTTACGTTATTATATGTTATTACTTTCCAAGTTCTTTAAATATTCACGTCTTAATTTAAAAATGCAATTTTGCGAAATTCGAAGTGGTATTTATGGTTTACGTTTATTGTATAGTAATATATACTGTTTAAAGAATACTTAATGTTTGGAATATTAATCTCTTGCAATTTAAACTTCGAAACGAAATATTACATTATATTTTATATTTCCGAAAAAATAATTATACATCAAAGGGAAAATTTAATTTTACTACCGACATATCTCAATAGATGGCAGGAGCGTATATATTTAACGGAATGTAAATTGAGCTGGTATTTTTGCATATACGAATCTGTATGAAAAATCTGGAAAAGATTGAGGCTGGGTAGTACTTTGTGGATATTTGCATATTCTAATCCTACATAATAGGTTGTCTGCGCTGTATTTACTGCTGAAACGAATCCCCGATGTCTTTAGCTGCATAAGCTTTGAATCTTACCTCCGTTACCCCAGGGAACATTCTATAAATCCATAAGTCTTATATGAAAACGTATTTCAGGAGTTGTGTGTCGCTTTAGATACGTATGAGAACATTATTTTTTTTCTAATATCTTTATGAGATTAACTGCTTTTTAAAACATTCAAAAGGTTCGAAGAGAACAGCCAATAGTAAATAACTTTCTTTGATACTTTAAGAGCTTAAGAGTTACTTCTATCGGATTTATAATCCATTAGTTTGATCAAAGAAACATAATTTAGTTACAAATGGATGATTTTAATATCGTTCAAAAATGTTGCACTTTGTCTTTGATACAACACAAACTTCAATATTCATCATTGACTCTTCAGGCATCAACAGTTTGAGAGAAGTGAACCACCACGTGAATGTGGATGAATTGTAGTTTTTATGATTGCTTTTTGCTTTCCCTCTTGCATCTCAATCTGTTGAATAAACTATTAATTGTTAACATATTTCATAAGAATCCCACTTGACGTTTATTTATTTTTTACGTTGTTTGAATTTTGCGCAAAGCTACACGAGGGCTATCTGCGCTAACCATCCTTAATTTAGCAGTGTGAGACTAGGGGGAAGGTACTAGTCATTACTACCCATCGCCAACTCTTGGACTACTCTTTTACCAACGAATAATGGGAATAACTGTTACATTATAACATCCCCAGAGCTGAAAGGGCGTACATGTTGGGTGCGACCGGGGTTTCGAACCCGCGAACCTCAAATGACGAGTCAAACGCCTTAACCCACGTGGCCATGCCAGGCCACCACGTACCTTTATGATTTATAATTTTGTAATAAACCTTAGGGGCCGCCTATTCTTTAAAGGACCTGTTAATTCGTTCAGTTGCTGAGAAAAGACCTCAAATAATATTTTATAGTAATTTATTTTAATTTTTACCAATACCCCTCATTGTTCTTTCGCACGAAAAAGTTAAATAAATCAGTATTTAGGAAATAGCTTTTTATATCTCGACAAACAGTTCTTCTACTGTGTTAATAACCCATAATACGAAAAGATATATGGGCCCGGCATGGCCAGGTGGTTAAGGCACTAGACTCGTAATCTGAGGGTCGCGGGTTTGAAACGCCAAACAAGCTCGCCCTTTCAGCCGTGGAGGCGTAATAATGTGACGATCAATCCCATTATTCGTTAGTAAAAGAGTAGGTCATTAGGTGGCGGTGGGTGGTGATGACTAGCTGCCTATCCTCTAGTCTTAGACTGATAGATTAAGGACGGCTAACGCAGATATCCCTCGTGTTGCTTTGCACGAAATTTAAAACAAACGTAATAAAAATAAACCTTCTGCTATTCGCCCTTAAAAAGACAAACTTTTAGTTACACTTTTTTTTTTCATCCAATAATAGGATTTACCGTCACATTACAAAGCTTCGTTGCTGGAAGAGCAAATATCAGCTAAACCTCTTTAACGAGAACATTGGATCTAAAAAAGCCATCCTGACACCACGTGAGACGTTATGAAATATCATCGACTGTTGTGGCCAGCCAGTTGCCTTGTTTTCGGTCGGCAGTTCAAAATTACGGCATAAAAGCTTTCGTTTCTATTGCAATCAACCTGCTGCTTATTCCAATGCTTTCATCTCTAGTTTTCGCTTCGTTGACAATTGAGGACGGTGTTTGTTAAGACTATAGAGTTATGTCAAACAAATTCTTAACCATTTAATGGTTAATTCAGGGCCAGCATGGCCAGGTGCCTAAGGTATTCGACTCGTAATCTAGAAGTCGTGGGTTCGAATCCCTGTCACAACAAACATGCTCACCCTTTAAACCGTAGGAGCGTCATAATGTGGCGGTCAATCCACTATTCGTTGGTTAAAGAGTAGCCCAAGAGTTGGCGGTGGGTGGTGATGACTAGCTGCCCTTCCTTTAGCCTTACACTGTCCTGTGATAGAGTTTTCACTTTCACTGGTAACAAATCGGGTTCGAATCTATGCAATACCATTGATATTCCCTGTGTTGTAAACTATCGGCGCACTTTAAGAGTGACCGTCATTACGTTAGCTTAGATAATTGGTGATACAGCACTGTTGACTAGATGCCTTTTCGTCTGGTCAATAACTCGAAATTAAGGATGCCGGGACATAGCCTTAGTAGTTTTACCGCAGTCAGAGTGTAAGCCAACGTTTGAAATTCTATCAGATATTACATTCGTTCACAGTAACTTATTAAGAAGTCTTATTTGTGGTTTTTGTCCTGTAATTGAGCATTATCTTACAAGATATCTTACCATGAGTAAGTTGTAAGTCACGAAAGCTTTTTTTCTTAAATCAGTCAAAGGACAAAATTATTATCTATGTCTGAGGTTCACGTCATCTTTTGAACAAAACACTTGAAATGAATGGTAAAGAAACAAAACTTTGTACATTTCATTAAGAAACATTAAATTGTTGTCATTTTTCAAGTTATGTTACAAATGGCTTATTTTGGAAATATAATCCAATTTAAGCCATCAACTCACAACCAATTTTACAAAGTAATAATGTAAACAAGCCAAAAGTACATGTTTCCCATAGAGTTGTCAAGTATGTCCAATTAGACATTAAGACCTTAATCGCATCATTAAACATAGTCAATAGATGGCACTATGTTATTTGTTTGTTTTGAATTTCGCGCAAAGCTACAGGAGGGCTATCTGTGCTAGCCGTCCCTAATTTAGCAGTGTAAGACAAGAGGGAAGGCAGCTAGTCATCATCACCCACCGCCAACTCTTGGGCTACTCTTTAACCAGCGAATAGTGGGATTGACTGTCATATTATAATGCCTCCACGGCTGAAAGGGCAAGCATATTTGGTGTGACAAGGATTCGAACCTTCGATCCTCGGATTGCGAGTCGAGTGGACACTATCTGATGATGCAAACGATACTCTTTCCTGTTTCATGTAATGAACATAAAAGTCTACCATTTTCTTCATACAACAGTAACATACATTTGTCCCGATTTTATATATATATATTTTTATAAATCCTTGTTATTTTATCAGTAGACATCTAATAAACAGCTTATTCTTCTAATTTACACCTGCTGAAGTGTTCAGCTTCTTTTCAGTATTATTTTCACCAATATTCATTACCTGTTCATCACATTTACATAAATCTAGTTGTCAGTCTATTTCTATATTATATCAAATTTCAAGTCAGTTAGATTTTAAAATTTAATTTCTTTTTATGTGGTGCCATCTCGTAGTAGCTGATTAAACTATACGTTAATTTTTAAACGACCTCTTTGCATATGTATATAACTTGCCGGATCCTGAAGTTATTTGAAGGCTGAACTTAACAGGTGTACACAGTGATCTTTTTTGACAAGTATCTTTGAATTTTTGTAAATTTGATCGTAGAAAAATACACACGTTTAGCTAGGAGGATTTAGTATATTTCTGATTGGTGTGAGTACTGATACGTGTATTAAAACCCTACAAATCACCTTACGTAAGTATACGTGTGGTTATACAACTCTAAATTTGTAAACACCTGAATTAAACCACGTGGCTGAGATCTATTTGGGAAAACGTAAAATCATTTAGATATATTTATTACTAAATACACGATTGCTTCACTAACAGTTTTACACTGAATTAAAAAAAAAAAAACAACTGGTTTTTGTAAATTAAACATTTTATCCGTTCATGTTCGACTTCGGTTTTTAAACAAATTCTAAAACCGATGTAAAATGAATATAATTAAAGGGTGTGGCAACAAGCTATTCTTAAGCCTATCGATTAGTAGGAGGTATTATGGTTCCTTGGCAAAGATACAATGCACCGCCATCATGTACACCATCGGAGTTTGTACCAACTAATCAGAGTTCTCGTATTTCTAATGCTAAAGACTTAATCCCAAAGGAGAGAAAATGCTCGAAGCCGCCTAAAGACCCAGAACCCGCCTCGTATCTAGTCAGCGTGTACTATAATTACATTCCCTAAAGTATCAGCAAATCTAGTTTGTTCGTATTTATTCACACTTCCTAACAACTCACTTTGTCTTCTTATTTCGCGAGATCTTCTTTCACTACTTGTGTTTAAGTTTAAATCAAAGAACAGAAGTAAATATGAATAAACATCGACATCTTGTGTGTGTGTACAGTACCAACGATTGTTCGATTGATTTAAAGCATTAACTTTCACTTTAATCGAATTAATTATAAGGTAACACTTTTGTTTCTGTTAATATATATCTACTTGTGTTGAAATGAAAAATTAATTTTACAAATCAATCCATTGCGACATAATATAATCTGAGGGCCGCGAGTTCGCGCCCGAGTCGCGCCAAACATGCTCGCCCTCCCAGCCGTGGGGGATGTTATAATCAATCCCTCTATTCGTTGGTAAAAGAGTAGCCCAAGAGTTGGCGGTGGGTGGTGATGACTAGCTGTTTTCCCTCTAGTCTTACACTGCTAAATTAGGGACGGCTAGCACAGATAGCTCTCGAGTAGCTTTGTGCGAAATTCCAAAAAACAAAAACAAACAAACAAGCGACATTATAACGTTTATTCCCTCTAGGTATTTATTTATTTCACCTAGTACATCTTTCGGCCAATAGGCGAATCTTGAATAACATAAAAAAAAGTCCTTTAATATTTTTAATGTGATATGACACGTGCTAATGAAGCAATATTACATATAACTTGAATATAGTAATAATAATAAAAATATAGACAAAATGTTAAAGAAAGAATCTCACTTGAATGAACAGACCAACAAACTTCACACTTGAGCTCTGATGCAGAGCAAACTTTAACAGGCTTTCAAGTAGCGTAATGAACACTGGAATATAAACATGTTTAATCAAGAGAAACAAACGTTATCCAGTGACAATTCTTTATTTTCGCAACGTTTCTCTTTATAGCTTTATCTAGAAGTAGACAGCCAACACAGGTCTAGTCTTAAAAGAACAAACAACTGTTCTTTTACTTTGTTGATAGTAAAACAACGTGTTCTACACTTGAGTAACTGCTTCCAAGAACTCTATACAAATATATTAACAACTTAAATTGACACCACCTATCTCAACTTATAAAAATTCCCTTGTTTTATATATGCAAATTAGCTTGTTATTTTTTCCATTCTGTTCTGTTTGAGACCTATTAGTTAAACATAATTCTTTACGAAATGTTTGTTTGTTTGTTTTTTAATTTTGCGCCAAAGCTATACGAAGACTGTTTGCTCTGGTCCTTCCTAATTTAGCAGAACAGTTAGTCATCACCGCCTACTGCCATCTCTTGCACTATTCTTTTACCAAAAATAGTGGGATTGACCGTCACATTATAATGCACTCACGGCTGAAAGGACGAGCGTGTTTGATGTGACGGGGGATTCCAACCCATGATTTTCTAGTTTAAAATCATCTGACATTCAGGATAAAACTTTATCAAAACCATCAAGGCCTGTCTGCCATTTTTGTAAAAAAATTGGTTATGTTACATACGATTGTTGGTTTGAAAAAGAAAATGATGTAACAGTCAGTGCCTTCGTGTCCACAAATGGACGTAGTTTCGCAAGGTCACCAGATGCTGATTTGACCACCGTTAAAAAGGCTGACGTAGCTTTGGAGGAATTAAGACTATTATTGTCTATTGGTTCCGTGTCTTTAACAAATATCACTGCAAATCCCGTACTGTTACGTATTCATTTCTACTTGATACCCGGGCGACGTAATCATTGTTGTTAGAAAGTTAATTGCCTTAGTTTCGAGTTTTGCTACTAGTGAGTTTGTTATTGTTCAGGATATTGAGGGTGCCTTTGTTAAAGTTCCTCTTAATAACATTTATTTAACCTCAAACCTAGTTTCTGGACCAGTTGGGGTTGGAATAAGACCTGTTCTGTCAATTAAGAGTGTTTCATTATTGCTGGGAAACGATTTGGTTGGAGAGAAAGTTATTGCTGAACCCAAAATGTTTCATCTAAGAATTATGTTTTTTAAGAAGAGTCCAGACGTGTTTCCCTCATGTGCTGTGTCTCGAACTCAGGCTGAAAAAGTATAGTTAAATAATATGATAAACATGTATTCAGAGATCCATATTTTAGATTTGTCTCATACATTTTTTGGATCCAGAAGAGATCTTGTGAATAACTGTCCTGGTGATAATTCTTTAGTGAGTGAAAATGATGAATATGACGGAACTGGTTCACTTGGTGAAGCCCCATGTGCAAACTGATTACCGAACAAGAAAAGGATCCACAGATCTCTTCACCATTTAAATGGTGAAAATTAAATTCACCATTCTGCACCTTCCAGAAGACGAGTTAGAGAAAGTTCTAAATGGATCCTTTTTCACAAAATGGTGAAATAGAAGATGGAGACCATCAGATGTGCCAACTTCAGAAGATTGGGCTATAGTTTAGCAAGTAGTTGTTCCTAAAGCATATCGTTTTGAAATTTGAAAATTGCTCATGAACTCCCCTATGGAAGGTACTTTGGTTATCCACAAGTTATGAGACCAAAATTATGAGCAATTTCTTGAAGTCAATTATTAGGCAAGATGTTTCAAAGTTTAATAAAACTTGTCATGCCTGTCAATTAGTCAGAAAATTCATGTTCCTCCTTTGAAACCTATCCCAATTATCCTAAAAAATCTTCAATCGCGTGATCATAGATTGTGTTGGGTCTTTACCAAAAACATAATATTTGCACTGATGCAAATATTGCTTTGCAATTTTATTATCATAAGATTATTTGTATAGATCGTGCTTAATGAAGTTATGTAATTTTTTGATAAGGTATTAAATCTACTGTGTGTAAATACGAGTGATTGCTAGTATTGTTGTCCTACCTGAAATTTCTACAAACGTTCCTCTCAAGCTTATAAGAGATAATGAATTATAATACATAAAATTGTAAACATTGATATTAATTCACGAATGCTTCGGTCGTGAAATATACTGAATAAAATTAAAATCCTTGTTTATTATCGATATAAGCACATTCATCTTAAGACTCTTAATTACTGAATTGTTAACATAAAATGTATTATACTAGTATACCGGAGAAACCATCTAAATAATGCTCAGTCATTTACATTTAAGTTTGTTTGTTTTTGAATTTCGCGCAAAGCTACTCGAGGGCTATCTGCGCTAGCCGTCCCTAATTTAACAGTGTAAGACTAGAAGAAAGGCAGTTAATCATTATCACCCACCGCCAACTCTTGGGCTACACTTTTACCAACAAATAGTGGGATTGACCGCCCATTATAACGCCCCAACGGCTGAAAAGGCGAGCATATTTGGTGCGACGGGGATGCGAATCCGCGACCTTCAGATTACGAGTCATACGCCTTAACCCACCTGGCCATGTCGGGCCTTACATTTAAGCACGTTAAAAATAATCTGAGAATAACCATTCCTCTCCTATAACAGCACATCTTCATGATCATTTAAAACGTAGATTTTGTTCAATATACTTTATATTTGTTGACACACCGGTATTAAAAAAAAAGTGAAGCAGTGGATAAAGTCGTTGAGCAAACCATGTTACTTCGAATGGAAGCTGAAATATTATCTACAACGAAACTATCTACCAATTTCCAAGTACTTCTAAAGTAAACGAAGACATAGTTTAATATTGTTATGATGCTTCTTGAACTACATGAATAGGCTATAGGTATGAAAATGTAGTTTGGAAACGATCCGTGATAGTCATAAGTTTAAAATACAATTTTTTTTTTGTATTGGAACTAAAGTATTTCTCTAAGGAAAACAATTAACCTCGATTGTAGTTCCTTACGAGAAATCTGTATCCAACTTTACAGTGTTATTTTGATAACTAACCCGTAATATAACGGGTTAGAAAAATTATATTGTATGTAAATCTAAGTAGTACGAAACCTATCATAAATTTAACTTAAAGAATTCAAATATACTTTACAAATTATATTAAAATCAAACTTCACTTCCTTGTTTATGTTATTGTCATTTGTGAACTTATAACGTTACAATATTTTGTACAATAAGTATTGTAAGATTGCGTTTCCTATGGATAGCGAAAATGGACTGCACCAGAGCATGGTTTCGAACTGATAGTTTACACGAGGATTGTCTGAAATCCAAACAGTCAGACAATGCCATCCTAGTGCAGTGTTTTTAAATATACAGGCATTCGTACCATTCCAAGAAATAGTAATATTGACTTCCAGGACAGAATTATCATATGAGAAATTAGTTTTGGCCATTAATTACTACAGTATGAGCGGAAAGTTATGTTTCACTAGATGGAAAGTTTAAGTATGCTCTTTACGTACACTGTAATCCAATAGATATCTAGCCTATGACTTAACTGTAAATATGGATGTTAATAACACTATGTAACACAAATTTTGTTCCTGGATAGTATGTGTTATTTCTTAATTGCTTATGTTGTAAAAGTACAGAAAATGGCCATTATTCCCTTCAAACTCTGCTTTTGTGACCTGGATAATGATATTCAGAAATTAACCTATTTTCCATATAAAAACAGACAAATTTGCACATTTTCATCTGCATAAGATCTGAATAAAACAATATACAAATCAAGATTTACGTGTATTTATACTAAAGTTATTCAAAAATACTAAGAAATGAGTTGTTTTCCTAGATTTGTGATGCAATGTAAATTACTTTCACGTATCAGTTCCCAAATATAGTCTCCCATCATGTTCTCGTTACACGTTCCTTGGAAGCGGCGTTCCAAGTCCAGCACATCTTGGCGGAAGTGCTCACCTTGCTCCGCTGAGTATGCTCCTGTGTTATCCTTGAATTTATGAAGATGAGCGTCAGGGATATGGACTTTCAGAGATATCCTGCAGCCCATTTTACCGTAGTTCTTCACTAGAGCCTCAACCAGTTCCACATAATTTTCGGCCTTGTGATTGCCCCCCGAACCACTGCGACAAAGCTTCCCCAAGCTTTTTTCCTTCCTACTGAGCTTCTTGGGGAATTCTGTGCACTCCAGAATCTTCTTTATTTGTGATCCAACAAAGACACCAGCTTTGACCTTTGCCTCAGACAGCTTAGGGAAGAAATCTCAAAAGTTCTTGAAGCCTGCAGACTCCTTATCAAGAACTTGATGAACTGCTTCATAAGACCCAATTTTATGTGCAATGATGGGAACAACACCTTCTGGAGGTCCACTAGTGGCTCACACATAACATTGTGCCTTCTCACAGAGAACTCGGTCCGTTGTGGCCAGTGCTCCCTGTTGTAGTGTGCTGCAGTGTCCCTGCTGTCCAAAAGGTAAAGATAACAGGGAAACTTGGTAAAGCCTCCTTGGAGACCCATCAGGAATGCCACCATTTTGAAGTCTCTGATAACCTCTCAGCCATACTCATCATACTTCAAGGCTTCTAGCAAGGTCTTGACGCTGTTGTATTCCTCTTTAAGATGTACCGAATGAGCCACGGGAAGATACGGATATTTATTCCCGTTAGGAGCAGCACAGCTTTGAGGCTTCTGGATAAGCTATCAATGAAGAGGCACCACTTGTTCGGGTTACAGGTAATTTCAATTGCCTTGCACAGATCGGATACATTGTGGCAAAAGCAGAGCCCGTATTGATGAGCAAAGAAGCTTGAAAAATGTCGGTGACACTCCTCTGACTTGCGACTTGAACAATTTCATCTAACAAATCCCACTCCTTGAGCCTAGATGTAAAAAGATCGGCATTCGACTTTGTTAGATCAAGATCTCTGATCAAGTCATTGAGGTCTCTTTGGTTGGGGTAGTATAGGTTTCTCTCACCAGCTGCACCTCTGAAATTGTAATCTGGATCTTCAACGCCTACATCTTCTGATTTGCTGCTCTTTTATGAGGATGGCTGCTTTTTCTTTGGCAGAGTGGGTACAGGAAGTTCAAGGCAGTGTGTCACTGGGGCGATGGATGATGGAAGATCCGGATACGTGACAGCAGATGCATTCTTGCCAGCCTGACGTTTGGAAGGGTCCACCATGCAGAAGTAGCAATTGCTGAGTGTTCAGTGGGTTCACGCCAAATATTGGAATAGGTAACTTCGTGGCTTTCTTTTCCCTTCTGTGCCATCCTGCAAAGGAACAAAATAAAATTGTTATTATGAAGAATAAATTTATTTCATCCACAACTAATGTGTAATAGGTTCATGCAAAATGTTTTATACGTAATGATTTTTTCTATACTATTGGAAATTATTGTTGTTTGTTGTTTTGAATTAAGCACAAAACTACACAATGGGCTATCTGTGCTCTGCCCACCATGGTATCGAAACTCGGATTTTGGCATTGTAATTCCGCAGACATACCAATGAGCCACTGGGGGGCATTGGAAATAAAAATAATTCAAAAGATATTTATTTTTTTGCAGTGCTTGCAGGTAAAATGAGATGACCAGGGTTTGTCTTGATCCCTGACAGGCATGTTGAAATATACCTTGTAGGCTTCACACATTTTAGCTGATCGTGTCACAGAGTACTTTTTCGCTTTTGTCTTGATAAATTGACCCCATACATAGCAGAATGCGTGTGAAAAATGCTTGCAGCTTCTTGATGATATCACTAATAAAATCTGAAAGGTCTATATGTTCACTCAGGCAGCTAGAACTAAATTGAAGTGGTGAGTGGTGAGCCCCTGTATATATATTACTAGTGAAAGTTCTAGAAAACACTCGTAAGTTTTACAACATTCTAGAAACTTCTTGTAACTCAGCACTGAAACTACCTGGAATGTTCTGGAAAATTGATAAATTTGAAAATATCATTACCCATGTTACAAAAGCAAAGTTTGAAGAGAAAAATAGGTCTTTTCCATTTACTTTAGGCATAAGCAAATGGGAAATAACACTTTCTGTCCAGGAACAAGAAAAAGTAAAAATTTTGTTACATAGTGTATTACTTTCGCAACAGCAAAATTTACATTAGCATAAAGAGATCTCAGTGGATGTGTAACTACTTCAAATCCTCCGTTTACGATATAAAAACCAAACTAGAAAAGAAATGGGCATGACATTTAAAACAATAGAATAAGGAAATCTGGTAGAGAACGCTTCCTACTGATGATTCAATTTCAAGTTGTTTAACAACAGACAAAGCTTGTTTGCTCAATGACGTAGAGGTGAATATCTACAGTGAAGCATACTGGGAAATTAACTGAGTTTTAGGTTTGATCTCGCCAATGGTTTTTAAGATTTACACAAAACTGATGGCACCATAAGTGCTGACAGGAACAAAACGTTCTTCTTCATTAGATCATTTCTGCAGAACCAAGACTTTTGGGGCAGAAATTCGTTGTCCAATGATCCCAATCATGCAAAAAATATGAAGAAATGAAATCCGTATGTGAAAAATATACAATGGAACATTCACAACTGTGGGTAACCTACATAAAGTTTTGAACTTTTATAAACAATGTAAAACTAAAATGGTAAACGAGTTGTTAGAAGTAGCACAGGTTACGTGCCACAATATTTTACAATCATACATTATGCTAGCAGTAAACATTGTAAAACCTAATAATCACAAGTCTATTGTACGTATTAACGTATAGTAATAATTCATTGCAGCTACTCATTATTTGTTCATAAGTTTCCCCTATGTGTTTCCTGAAGTAGTTCTTATGCTGGATGTGGCCCTAGTGTTCTGGACCCATTTCACACAAACAAGAACTTACAGTTTCCCAGTTTGCTTCACTCAACATATCAAGACTTAAAGGTCCTATTCTTTCTCGTCTCATGACTTGAGACACACCACTTACCAAGTATATCATATATTTGCATAATACTTAGTGAAATTCACAGTTCACTCCAGACTTTAATCTAAATAATCTTAACTTTTTCACTTTACATTTGGACTGACTTATCTTGGTATTCTAATATTAGAACTATATGGACATGCGGAGGGTTACCAGTTGGCATGAGACTCGTAGATTAAAACTATTTGTTTTTTATCATACGAAGATTATCTGACATGATTTATTACATGTCATTAACATAATCAGCTTTTTCAAAAATTACCATGTCTTCAAAATAATTTCACAAAAGTAGTCACAGAACATTTGTTTCATCATTAATGTTATATTTTCGTAAATTAAGCTTATTAAACTTTTTTATTATTATTTTCTTAATTTAAGCTGTATCAAAAATTGTAATGTTATTTTTTCTCAGTTTAAGCCGTAACAAAATTGTTAAGATTTTATTTTAGTCTAGGGTGTATCAAACGTTTCAGTGTTATTTTGCTCACTAGCAGGTGTAATAACTATAGTCTGTAAACTGAAAGTTTTTATAATTTTATTTTAAATTAAGACCACGCATTTGAAATTTCTTTTTCCCCAAACCTCATAAATTTGATTGTCCATTACGACCAATAATGTCCACATATGAATCGTTTAATTACAAACTTGGTAAATACATAGCATGGGCATTCTCCAAATATGTAACATCAGTCAGCTCATTCATCAAAGACTCTTTTAATTTCAAGTCTAATCTGAATTAACTTAATTATAAAGCCTTAATGGCCAGTCTTGATGTAATATACCTCTTTACAGAAGTCTCAACTGCTAAAGCCTGCAAGATAGCCTTAGAACACTAAATCCGAGACCTTCACCCATCTACAGACATTCCCAGCAACCAATCAGCAATCCTCATAGAATTCACTACGATGAAGACAAACTTCATGTTCAACAACCACAACTATATACAAACAAATAGCCTAAGCATGGGCAACCCAGTATCACCAGTTCTAGCCAATATTTTTATGACACAAGTTGAAACACAAGCAATTAAAACAGCATTACATCCACCACTATACTGGTACAGATATGTAGATGACACGGTTGCGGGATTCAGATCTACAGATCACACACTTGTTTTTTTCAATCACATTAACTCGATACATCCCAACATTAACTTCACATGTAAACAGGAAGAAAGCAATCAAATATCATTTCTTAACCTCAAAATTACAAGAACTGACACACAATTCAAAACAGAAATACACCGAAAAACAACCCATACTGGACCACACATTCCTTGGGACTCAGCACATGAAACAAAACAAAAGCTCAACATTCTAAGAAACCAAATAAACACAGCCATAAAACTATGCTCACTAGTTAAAATTAAATATAATTTAGACGAAATAAAACAATACTTCATCAATATCAATAAGTTTCCTCCACAAACCGTATAAAACATTATACGCACACACCTAGACAGAAAGCAAAATCAACCAACAAAAGTAAATATATCTCACTAATCAAAAAATCACGAAACCATCTACTGCTGCATACCATATATTCCCGACATCACCAGAAAAATAACCAACATTTGGCAAAAACTAGTAACAAAATATGACATTCCAGTTAATACCAAATTTATTCAAAAACCAGGCACAAAACTGAGGTATATACTATGTAAAAACTACACTGTCAAACACCACACCAACATTATTTATAAAATACAATGTGATAACAGCCACGACTTCTATATTGGAGAAACAAATAGAAATATGGACAACCAGATTCAAAGAACATAAAAAGTCACCTTCACACGTTTTCGAAAACTGCAAATCAAATAAACACAACGTAACCATTGAAAACACTCAAATAATAAATAAAGAAACAAACATAAACAAACACAAAATTAAAGAAATCTTACTTATACAACAACTTAAACCCAAAATAAACCAATATGAAGGAACACCTTTATACCTATATTAAAAATAATAAAAAATAATATAAAATTATATATTCAAACATCTAACAGCGCCCTCTACATTCCGAAACTCATTTACACAACCCCTTCCAAACATAAGATCAGCTTCCGGTCGTAATTTTGGAAAAATGGACTGTTTACATGCTCCTCTGAACGGCTAATAAATTTAAGACTATTATTTTAGGAGTATGGACTGATTAGATGATGGTTTGAATTGCTAATAAATTTACTTTTTTCTAACCTTTGTTAACGATCTCTAGTATACGATCTTTATTGTCTGAAACATAAGAGTGTGATGAAAGTTAGCACATCGTGTTACGATGTTGTTATATTTATGTTTCTCTCTTGAGTAACTCTAAATTATCTTAATATTTTATAAACAGAATTAACGTTTTAGCTACAAATCTTCAATTGCTAATGTTATACTAAGGTTTTAGCTTAATAATTGTTTTTTGCAACATAAATCTAAGTATTGCGTCAAACCAAAGCTTGAGTATTTTCGTTTTTGTGAGTATTAAGTTTAAAGTTATATGACAAGCTTATTTTTGTTACTAGTGTGACTAAACCTAGTACTTAATTTCTGGTGAACGTAAAACATTTTTCTCGTGATGTATGTTTTATTTCCATAAACCCAGTAAAGGAAATGTAATGTAAAATTTTGTCAGGCTTAAAACTGTAGCACATGTTCTCTGTGTCAATTTACGAAATGTTTGAACGACCTTGTAAGGGTACTTTTCATTCAAAGAGATTAAAATAAACTCTACATAAAAACAAAGCATTTAATAAAATCAAAAAAAGTACGATACCTTATCCTACGCTACTTTTTAAGCAAAATCTAAAATCTATTTATTTAACTAAGTTTATGTAATAAAATATGTTTTTGAGCGTTTATATATTTGATTGCATCTTTTTTTTCCTTCAGTAAGTGAAACATTCAGAAAAACCATATTTGACAAAGCATAATCTCAGTAGTATATATGTTACAAAATATAAATTGTTTCTTTTGAATATCGTGCATAGCTACACAAGGGTTATCTGCGCTAGCCGTTTATACATTAATAGTTTAAGACCAGACGAAAGACAGTTGGTCATCTTCACCCACTGCCAAATCATGGGCTACTCTTTTACCAACGAATAGTAGAATTGACCGACATATTATAACGGCCCCACGGCTGAACGGGTGAGCATATTTGGTGTGACGGGGATTCGAACCCTCGAATTACGAGTTGAAACAGGGATTCGAACACCTTAACACTTCTGGCTGTGCCAGACTACAAAATATAATTATTTTGTTTAAAGTCTTGTGAATAATGTTACGTATTACAATTTGAAATAGCCTGAAACTGGATTAAATTATAGTTTAGATTTAGAAGTTAAATAATTATTGATCTTTATCAAATTTACTATAGTTGCCAACAAGATTTTAATACAAACGTTATTTAATACACAAAAAATAACAATTTATAATAACTGTTATTATAAATAATGATCTTTGTACAAAGTTTTACAAAATCACAAACAATATCGAATCTTCTTTCTGGTCTGGGACTTCCTTGATGTCTTGTTGAAGGTTCACGCTGAGCGAATTAATTTCTAATTGATACAAATAACACTTTTTTACGCAAACTCATGCGTTTTTATGAACTATTGTTTTTCTAAAGTACATATTTTATCTAATATTCATGATACATGTCAAGTAAAAACAAAAAAAAATCATATGAAATTTGAAATTAGTGATTATTTATAATAATTAATATTGATTAAATTATGAATTCACTAAATGTTTGTGATAACTGCTAAATAAAGGTCTGTCATTATATTCAATTTGAAACTAAAATTTAGATGAAATAATAGCTCTAGTTATTTCTCTTCAGTCTTTTAGCAGAAAAATATTACTAGCTGATCTCCAATAACCAAAATAATGAGAAAGAAGAATAAAATGTTTGTGAAGAATAAAATAAAATCCTAATTATTCACGTTTGCTTAACTTTTATAAATCAGACCAGGCATGGCCAGGTGGGTTAAACCGTGCGACTCATAATCTGAGAATCGCGGGTTCGCATCCCCGTCGCGCCAAACATGCTCGCCCTTTCAGCCGTGGGGACGTTATAATGTTACGGTCAATTCGTTGGTAAAAGAATAGCCCAAGAGTTGGCAGTGGGTGGTGATGACTAGTTGCCTTCCCTCTAGTCTTACACTGCTAAAGTAGGGACGGCTAGCGCAGATAGCCCTCGAGTAGCTTTGCGCGAAATTCAAAAATAAACAAACAAACAAGCAAAAACAAACAAACAAATTATAAATCTGGAAACTTATGGCTGTCTCATCGAAAATTCTCATCTATCGATTTAGAGTATTGAATACAATAAAACTAAACAACCAAGTTATGCAAGTATATCCGTATTTAATAACAAAAGAGGAATTCGGTCTGTACACAAGTATTCTGCTATTCACATAACTCATAAGGTATATACGCCGTTTGCGGAATCTGTTTTCATTAGAAAATTAGGAGACTTGTTTCTTTGTTTTGGAATTTCGCACAAAGCTACATGAGAGCTATCTGTGTTAGCCGTCCCTAATTTAGCAGTGTAAGACTAGAGGGAAGGCAACTAGTCATCACCACCCACAGCCAACTCTTGGGCTACTCTTTTACCACCGAATAGTGGGATTGATCGTCACATTATAACGCCCCCACGGCTGAAAGGACGAGCATGTTTGGTACCACTGGGGTTCGAACCCTCGACCCTCGGATTACGAGTCGAACGTCTTAACACACTTGGCCATGCCGGGCCAAATTAGGAGACACGTTACCAGTTGTGACATTATGACACCAAAGGTTTTACATTTGTTAAAAAAACAAACAACAGTTTATGCAAGAATAAATTCCAGGCTTTAAGATTACATAAAAGTAAGGGCATGGTAATTATTAAACATGAATAACTTTAAAATGAATTATATGAATAAACTTGAAATTATGTCCAAATACAACTCGTAATTTTCCATAAACTGAGGACATTTCAGTATCCTATAGGGAAACCAAACTTCTGTGACTTCGTGGTATATCTTAAAATTATAAATAAAAAAAGGAAATTTTATATCTTGTAAAATTTAGATGAAACTTCGACGAAATGGCTCACGCTGTGATATGTGGACCACTTAAGATTTAGAATTGCAGTCTAAAAAATCATTGTTAAGGCATTCATAATGTTTTCGTAATGCTATTAAGGTTTATCTTATGTAATACGGTCCACATGGTAATTTTAAATCTATGAATATTCAGTAGAAGACACGTTTGAATTTGTTTATAATTTTGAAAAATACATTTATATTATTATATTCTATACTGTACTAGTGGTGTTATTACGTCACGTTAATCAGATATATGAAACCCTTGATCTTTCTAGATATATGTGTTGTTTTGTTGTTCTTTTTCAGATATTATCTTAAAGATGCTTCTCAACTGAGTTTAAAAAATCCTACCAAACAGTCAAATTTATGCTTAAAGGCGAAATATGTTAAGACAAGCAGTTTAGCCTTGGCTTTATATGCCAACTTTAGTGTTTTAATGAAATATTTGGTTTATAATTATTTCCCAAACAAGTTAACTTTTCACCCTGTATACTATATTGAAAGGACTTGTAAACTTTCTAATCTCATATTCACCCAATGAATCTAGGGACAGTAAGTACCTTAATAATATTGGGCATCTTACATTTTAGCTACATACCCCCTGGCGCTTTACTGTGGCTCCCTCTTGGTAAACTTTGTGTAAAATGTAAGTGCATAATACGGAGCTTTTTTTTTTAATTTCGCGCAAAGCTACACGAGGGCTATCTGCACTAGCCGTCCCTAATTTAACAGAGTAAGACTGTAGGGAAGGCAGATATTCATCACCACACATTGCCAACTCTTGGGCTACTCTTTTACCAACGAATAGTGAGATTGACCGTCACATTATAACGCCCCCATGGCTGAAAGGGCGAGCATGTTTGGTGCGACGGAGATTCGACTCGGACCCAATAGAGAGCTATGCCATTTGGTGTATTTTTTAAAAAAGCAAACATCCAAACTTGAAAATAACTTGATCACGATATCTCGTTTGTGGATAATTATAATCAGCTTAAAATCATTAGTTTGTATTGTAAAGTTCTAGGCCTTAATACTGCAGAAAAGACAAAAAAAATCTACTAAAGCTCTGATTTATATGCTTTAAAAGATTTCAGCAAATTAAATTCCTTCTTATTGAGAAAACAAAAATACTAAGCAGTGCTTCAAGTAGTTAAGTGATGCTAAAAATCGGGTTTTGTTACCTGTGGTGGTTATGACACGAATAAACCATTATTTATGCGTGATAACGAGAAACCCACTTGAAGTAAAAATGGTTTCTCAAGACGGTTGTTATGGGTATTAATTAAACTGAAGTACAGAACAACGTTTCTTCTTTCGTAGGTCATCTTTAATCAAATATCTTGGGAATACATCTTCACTTCAAGTGAACCATTTTTTGCTTTGTGCCTAAAAATAATCAAGAAATACAGAAGGTTTCCTTTAAAGAAACCCTTTTTATTCTTGTTTATTTATAAAACCAGTCAGGCTCTAACTGGTTAATTCAGTACCTCATACGATGTTAAATGTGATATTGATTTATATCTGACTTTCACAATAAACGATATATGTATTTAAAAATAACACATTACTAAAGCTAAGCCTACAAGTTTTATCAATGTGTAACATCAAAGCAATGCAGTTTTCAGACATTTAAAGCTATTATTGAAGTTAAATTAAGGACACACGGGATCTACTACTATAAGTGTCTATATTCACGTGGGCGCGTGCAGTTTAAACATTGTAGTATTGCCAGCCGACAGTGTTGTTAAGCACTTGATTTGGCAACTTTTCTATATCATAATGCGAGCACAGGGAGATTTTCAACTAAACTTGCTCGGATCTTATTCAACCTAAAATATGAAATCAGAATCAGAAGAAGTTGATGTGATTAGTCAGGCACTGTTTGTTGCACTTAGGGTGAAGTTTAAAATGTATTGAAGTTACTCAAAACACTTACCTATATTACACTTATTAATGATAATAAACCAACTGCATCAGCTGAGAGCTTTGAAACAAAAATACTGGTACACTCTAACTTGAGACATCTACAAAACAATAAGGTGGACTTCAACGGAACCAGACATTCTGAATGACGTAGGATATTTGTGGATTAACAAAAATCTTATTTTAAAATTAAAGCAATCTATCTTGATCTTTGAGTCACTATATCTGATATGCACGATGTACTTCAAATAAACTGGAAATCAAACACAGTTAGAGGCAGATAGCCCTCGTGTAGCTTTGAGTGAAATTCAAAACAAACAAACAAAATATGGAACAGTGGCTCTCTACTACCTTGGCAATATTTCTCACAATCATCCACCTATTGACTATAGCGCCCCTCTTTCTAAAACTTTCACCTTGATATAACGTATTCTGATAACGAGAAATGTGTAAGATAATATTTGTACTTGAAAATGTATCCCCTCATCCCCAAGGAATCAAATGGAAAAAATACTTTTATCTCTCATCATAAACATGTATTATATAAATTTATAAGCGCTGTTTTTATGAGTAATTGGGATCTGCTTAAAGTTGAGAGTTTACCACAATAAAATAAAACCACTGTAAAAACACAATGCTCAGGCCCGGCCCGGCACGGCCAGGTGATTAAGGCACTCGCTCATAATTTGAGGGTCGTGGGTTCGAATCCCCGTCACGCCAAACATGCTCGCCCTTCCAGCCGTCGAGGTGTTACAAAGTGACGGTCAATCCCACTATTCGTTGGTAAAAGAGTAATCCAGGAGTTAGCGGTGGGTGGTGATGACTAGCTGCCTTCCCTTTAGTCTTACACTGCTAAGTTAGGGACGGCTAACACAGATAGCCCTCGAGTAGCTTTGTGCGAAATTCATAAAACAAACAAACACGTTTACATCAAAGTTTTGACTTGTTCATTTCGTGCAGACGCCCTTCGTTAGGCAGTGCAACACTGTCTTTAGTGCATGATGAAGGGCATTTATAGACGTCAGTTTTAACATAAATATACTATTAAGTAGTTAGATTTTAAACTATTAATCAATAAAAACACTGTCTTTAGTGCATGATGAAGGGCATTTATAGACGTCAGTTTTAACATCAATATACTATTAAGTAGTTAGATTTTAAACTATTAATCAATAATTATATAATTCATCCGTTTGCAGTTAAGCATGGACTTTCGCTGCTTCACTCATCGAGGGCATCGAAACGCGATTTCCACCTCTCTAAGCCTGCAAGGGCCCTGCACGGCCAAGTGTGTTGAGGCGTGCGACTCGTAATCTGAGGGTCGCGGGTTCGCATCCCCGTCGCGCTAAACATGCTTGCCCTTTCAGCCGTGGGGGCGTTATAATGTGACGGTCAATCTCACTATTCGGTGGTAAAAGAGTAGCCCAAGAGTTGGCGGTGGGTGGTGATGACTAGCTGCCTTTCCTCTAGTCTTACACTGCTAAATTAGGGACGGCTAGCACAGATAGCCCTCGAGTAGTTTTGTGCGAAATTCGAAAACACACAAACAAACAAGAAGCCTGCAAACCTTTCATTGTACCACTTAGGGGGTAAAATCTAGTTTATGTTAATTTAAAATATAGAAAACCCTAGCGGATAGTCGGTGACAGACTTTAGTTTTAATATATACAGTTATCTACATTAAGACGAAATTTTGACAGCCCTTAGTGATCTATATTTAAGATCTCTATAACCACAAATCTGGGGTTCAATTCTCCGCAGTGGACAACGAACGGATAACTTACTGCATAGTTTTGCTCTAAAAGAATAATAACAACAGTAGATATGTGAAACATCACAAAAACCTAATAACATATTAAAAAACACCTTATATATCTAGACGACTGAGACAGTTATCTTTCACTATTCCACTTTAATAGCTTCTCTTACAGTGATATTATATAAACGTCATCTTTTAAAATTATTTCTCAATATATAAAGTGTAGTTTTTTTTAAATTAATGTTGTTTTGTACATTAATTTAAAAAAAAACTACACTTTTTTTTTCTGAGATAAGATATGTAATTATAAAGCGAAAATTAGCAATAATTACAGAGACCTGCGATGGTTTTACTGTCTTGGATATTTTTACGTTCTGCAGTAAATCGTGTACTCTGAATCTCAAACCGATATCCATTTTTCTCCATTACGTACATATATTTCATATGCACTTTTACAAAACTGAATAATTTTCATAAACTCAAGTCACATTTTGTTATGCTTAGAATGCTGAGAATCATAGGCTATAAATTTCTCTGGACAAATCATAGCGTGAGAGTCGTATCGATAGTTCTAGAACCCAAACATAACAATAACAGTAAAATATTTATTGTGGTAAACGAAAGAATAATTTGATCTAAGAAAGTGTGTTTTTTTATTATTCCTGACCTTTTTAATATCCTTGTGTGAAAGAAAAAAAAATGAATATTATTTTCGAAATCTGTGTAGCTTAATTATGGAAAATTCGATGTTAAAACCAAACCAACTTTTATGAAGTTCAACTTAGCAGGCATGTGTTATTTGAAAGAAAAATAAGACGGAAACACCAAGAAAAAGTAATCGCAGATATGTTGACTGGATGTCGCAACCTGTTCATTGCAACCTTGTTTTTTTTTTAAATTTATACTGTTTGAACGTCTAGGAATTCAAAGTTCTTGTGAATGGAAGTAAAAGTAGAATACGTTATAATATGGCAACCATACCAAATCTGGAATATACAGTGCCGAAGAGACCTTTCACAAATACCAAGGTTCGACATTTAGCCTGCTCGAGCAAGTTATCCAGAAATCTGTATGACTGGCTTGATTTATAATTCTGTTTAAGCTGGTTTTTCTATACTCTACTAAGGTTTCTATATTCGGATTTACAATGCTAAATTCAGGGGTTTGATTTTCTAAGATGGACACAGTGGATAGGGTGATGTGGCTTAACCAAAAGAAAAAACACACACAAGAAGTTTTTTTTCTGTATTTCTATGTATTTTGAGTAATAATAATGTTAAATTCATGCTCATAATAATTTTAGTTTAGCTTAGAGGACGGAACAGCCAAGATGGACCAATAGATCCCACGTAGTCCTAAAATCTAATGTTGTTTTTCTTTAATACTAAGGGTTTTGTATCTGTAGAAATCAAAACGAAAGAACTCATGTGCTTTACTTTTTTTTTAGCTATTTACGTATGTATATATTACGGCCGAAAACATCATTAATAGTGAGTGTATCTAAATAATGAAACAATTAATTTCAATCCTTAGTGTTAAGTTATAACAGTTTACTTGATTAGATAAGGTATTTATTAATCTCTGATCAGATGTTATTATTATATTAATCTTTATAAAATACCTTAATCTGATCAGAGATTATTATTATATTAGTCTTAATTAAATACCTTACCCTGATCAGGGGTTATTATCATATTAATCTTAAGTAAATGTCTTACTTTGATCAGAGGTTATTATTGTATTAATCTTTATTAAATACCTTACTCTGATCAGATGTTATTATTATATTAATCTTTATTAATTACCTTACTCTGATCAGATGTTATTATTGTATTAATCTTTATTAAATACTTTACCCTGATCAGAGGTTATTATTATATTAATCTTAAGTAAATGTCTTACTTTGATCAGATGTTATTATCATATTAATCTCAAGTAAATACCTTACTCTGATCAGAGGTTATTATCATATTAATCTTAAGTAAATACCTTACTCTGATCAGAGGTTATTATTATATAATAAACTTATTCGTCAGTTTATCCATTAGTGACTAATTATTATATTTTCTCGTTCTAATTTACCTAACACAAAATACACGTTTATCCCTTAGGTTTGGGTTTATGTATTTTGTAGCTCGTGTGTGTGTAATTACTCTGTTCTTGTCTGTTTGTCCGTTTGAAATTATGCACAAAGCTACCGAATGGGCTATCTGTGCTCTGCCCATCACGGGTATCAAAACCCGGTTTCTAGCAGTGTGAGTCCGCGGATATACCACTGTGTCACTTGGGGAATTCTTTATTGTTCCTTATGTGTTCCAAAGTATGCGTTTATTTTTTAAAAAATAAGATTTATGTATTTAAATTATTTACTCTTACAGAACAGGCATGTCCAGGTGGTTAAGGCACTCTACTCGTAATCCGAGGGTCGCGGGTTCGTATCCCTGTCACACCAAACATGCTCGCTCTTTTAGCCGTGGGTGTGTTATAATGTGACGATCAATCCCAATAATCGTTGGTAAAAGAGTAGCCCAAGAGTTGGCGGCGAGTGGTAATGACTAACTGCCTTCCCTGTAGTTTTACCCTTGTAAATTAGGGGCGGCTAGCGCAGATAGCCCTCGAGTAAGTTTGCGCGAAATTCAAAACACACCAAACCAATCTTAGATACAGATGCACAGAAAATTTAATTAATTAGAATCACACTGCACAACAAAGTTTTTGCTTCTTGAACACTGTTGGGTGTTCCTTATATATTTTTGGCTGCTGATCATGAAAATCACATCCACATTTGCCCATTATGTACCGTTTCATCTAAATCTTCAGTTTCACCACGACATTACTACAATGGAAAACGATATCAGGGCAACTGGAATCAGTCAATTCTTGCTGACTACTGTTGGACACTGCAACGTGATGCACCGGACATTGAATACAAACGAAAATCAGGAGCAAAACACTTTTAATTATGTTGAACTTAATAACGTATTAGAAACATAAACGCAATTAAATACGTTATTGCCGGTAAACAGTTAACTGTCTATTTCTCAGAGTTCCTACGTAATGAATCAAAACCAAAACTATATTTGTGCTTACTCACCAGGCACCAGTCACAATTAGCAAAACTTTTTAGGAAGCAAAACTTTTTAAAAAAAATTATTGTGCAGTATGATTAAAGTATCATTAAATATATATAATAAACAAATATTATATCCGTAGTCTTCTGACTTCTGTTTCAATAACGTAAAAGCCAATGTATATTTTATATTTTACTGAAGTTTCTTTGAGGATTTCTTCCAATTTCTCGAGAAAAGGAGAAACCGTTTTCGGAAGTTCATTATTAGTAATAATATTTTAACAAATGTTCTACTGAATTGGAAACAGACAGTATTACAATATCTGATACTTGAACACATTACTTGGATTCACAAGCGAGTAGTTTTGATAATGTCGAAATTTTACTTCCTTCACATTTATGGATTTCCGTCATATTGAATGTAGTCCAGTGGTTAGAGTGTAAAAGCTTTTGAGCCTTGGATGTGTTATAAGTGTGACAGTCAAATCCAAATATTCGGTAAGATAAGAGTAGTTGCCTTTCCTCTAATCTTTAGGTTCAAATTTAGGGATGGCTATGCGTAGACAATTTTCTGTGAAGGCTTCTGAAAAAACAACAAACTAAAACAAAGTTCATAGAAAACTTTGCAATTAATTAGAGATGTAATCGCTATATAAATGTTTTTGAAACTCAACTATTAATTTTGTATTCACGGTCACACTTGGCCTGTTCTGATGCTCACCTTATTTCAACACGCATGCGTCATGAATAACATTCTTTCAATCAAGTTCACACAATATTATTAGGTAACAGTAATAGCGTACTTTATTTAATTTTGAGTTTCATTTGTTTTATTACTTTTTAATAAAAGTAATTATTGACGTACATTTCATAATGTTGTTCGTTCAGATATGTGGCTGTTATGGGGGACTCGAACGCCCGACGTCTTTACTTTCGTTCATAAGTTATTAGAAATTAACAAACATGTGTTCTTATTATACATCCCTGTGGTTTGTCTGTTTGTCTGTAAATGTCTATAATTATCTTTCTATGTTTTGTTATTCCGTTAGAAACAAAAACGGTTATTTTCCAAAAACTAGCCTCAGAGGGTAAATGGCCAGTTTTAAATATGGAAGGCCGTAAGGGGACTAAACTTTCATAATATTTTTGTTATTGTACGACTAGAAATAATTGCAACAAATAATGTATCCTGTTCTATAAATAATTTTGAAGGATAAATTTTACCTTTTCGAAATTTTTGCACGTACCCCTAATTTTTATTTACACCCTCTGCCCTCTAGATGCTGGTTTCTTTTCGTCTGATTCTTGTTCAATGCTTTCTAAAATATCGTCTAAGATAAAGAGATGTTGTTAAAATCAGTATAAGTCTTATAATCTACATGTATATAGATAAATACAGTTGCATAAAATATAACTGAAATAGTCATTCAACTCTGAAAGAAACAAGCCGTGTAAGGGTTAGCCTTGTCAGCATTACTAAACATTTCAATTCGCTTGACGTGGAGGGTCATTACAATGATAAGAATAAACCTTAACCATGTTAAGTAGAATCTTTGTGTATCTCGAGAATGGTAAAATAGCTGAAGTCCAGGAAATCATTATGTTTAATAGTAGAGTTATACAATCAATTTTTTTCTTCGTACATCTAAAGATTCCACAATTCCGTAGTCGATAGACAGGCATATGGCTTGACAGTAGGAGTTTATTAGTTAGATACTGTAAATGTAGGAAATAGTGGGAAACAAGTAAAAAAAAAAAATACATTCTTGGAAAATCTGTCTTGTTGCTACGTATTATACACATTCCCGGTCAAATACTGGGTTTTGGTTAGAATAAGAAAGAAATTCCGTCAGTGTCGTTTTGGTAGTTGCACTAAACGTTGCCAATGGGAAAAGAAGATAAACGCATGTATTGTACATCGATGCCGATAGTTACTGCCTCACATTCCACAGTCTCGTTTCAAATCACGTTTCTGGAGTTGTTCTTTATATGGCAAGAAATATGTTATAGCGTTTTACGTTTCTCTTTATCTTATCTTTCTCGTTTGCTGTCATTTCTTAGTGAACGTAAAGCATTTTTGCTCTGTATTTTTATGTTATCTGAATTTTCATGTAGTGATTTAAGGTATATATGTAAAAATATATAAATAGATATTAAACTAATCACAGACTGTCATCATCTATTTTTCTTCTATTTTGTTATTTTAACCATGCATTATTTTTAAAGCTGTGTATTCATAAGCTGGCTTAGTACAGAATGTATGTAAATTACAAACACGGTTTATTACGTTCAATAACGGGTATAACTTTGAACCAGTAAGTTATCGCCACAATTTTTTCGACGTAAGATTACTAATATACATCGTTCTGTCCACTACAGGTCATACCGATGGGAATAGATCTTTATTTGTTTTGAATGACGCGAAAAGCTACACGAGGGCTATCAGCGGTAGTCATTCTTAATTTAGCAGTGAAGGACTAGAGGGAAAGCAGATAGTCAACACTAACCATTGTCAACTTTTACCAAAGAATAATAGGATTGATCATGAGTTATAACGTCCCGACGGCTGAAAGAGCGAGCATGTTGGGTGCGACAGGGATTCGAAACTTTGACCCTCAGATCACGAATCTAGCGGCCTAACCAGCTGGTCTTTCTTATGTTAATTGTAGCGACCTCAGTTGCTAATGCACAAAACTCATGTTTTATAGTACATGGCTGAGCTATAACAATGCTCCTGTTTACAACTTTAAAAGAATTAATTCATATTTCTTTAACATTTTTCTCAGTTTTGACGTCCTTATATAACTACTTTTCAGGGAGAATTGCACCTGTTTCCGTGAGACATACGTTACGCTTTATTCCTGCATAAGGATATTTTGTTCATCAGAATTACTAGACACATGATGTTAAGTGAGTCTAAACCGATAAAAAACAAAAACAAACTGCAAAAGAGAGTTGGGTCTAAACCTGCTAATAAACGTGTTTGTGTATGTTTTTCTTGTAGCAAAGTCATATCGGATTATCTCTGTGTCTACCGAGGGGAATCGAACTTCTAATTTTAGCTTTATAAATCCGTTGACTTACCGCTGTCCCAGCTGGAGACTGCTAATAAGTAGTGGACACACATAACTACAGGTCGTTGATAGTGTGTGTTTTCTTATAACAAAGCCACTGTTGAGCCCACCGAGGGGAATCGAACCCCTGATTTTAGCGTTGTAAACACGTAGATTTACCGCTGTTCCAGCTGGAGACTGCTAATAAGTAGTGGACACACTTAACTACAGGTAGTTAATAGTGTGTGTTTTCTTATAACAAAGCCACTGCTGAGCCCACCGAGGGGAATCGAAGCCCTGATTTTAGCGTTGTAAACACGTAGACTTACCGCTGTACTAGCGGGGAGCTGGTCGTTAATAGAGTTATTTTCATTTTATTTTAGTTTAGTCGAAACTGTTGTAAAAAGTAAACTTAATTAGAAATGAAAAACCAATTTTTACAAGTTGTGTTTAGAAAATACTTGTAATGTGACTTGAACGAAGTGCATAATATAAAGAGAGATATGTAAATTTGTAATCAACGCGGCTAGAAATTGTTTACCTGTTTTTGTGATCTAAGAATCATTGCTCAGATATCTATGTAATAGCACTGGAACTTACAATTGTTTATCTCCAAGCGAATCTTGACAAGTATGTATGCACTACTGCTGGATATCAAAAAGTAACACAAAATGGCGTAGTTAAATAAACGTATTTACACGAATTTGATTCAGGTAATGAGAACAGTCAAGATGCAAGTTCTTCATGAGAAGTTTGAAATTCGTATTAACTGAAGCATCAATAATATAGATGCAATACAGGTAGTTGAGGAAAACTAATTCTATGTTTTAGCTCCATTTGGACAGTTTGTTTTTTGAACTTTGCACAAAGCTACAAGAGAGCTATCTGCGCTAGCCATCCCTAATTTAACAGTGTAAGACTAGAGGGAAGGCGGCTAGTCATCACCACCCACCGCCAACTCTTGGGCTAATCTTTTACCAACGAATAGTGGGATTGACCGTCACATTATAACGTCCCAACGGCTGAAAGGGTGAGCATGTTTGGTGCGACCGAGATTCGAGACTGTGATTCTCGGATTACGAGTCGAAACCATCTGGCCATGCCGGGGCCCATTTGGACAGATGCTGCTACAAATATCTGTAAATAAAGTGTAGGAGTAGATGAATTTTAGTAGACTCCTGAAAACATTATAAATGCATGTGAAACAAGCTTAGAATGAGAATGTCCTCAGATTAGACCATTCTGAAAAAAAATTATAAACACAAATGAAACTAATTTCGGTTTAAAACTTCTTCAGATTGGATTATCCTGAAAAAAAAATTAGAAATACATATGAAAATAGTTTCGGTTTACAACTTATTCAGGTTAGACCATCCTAACAAAATTAGAAATACAAATGAAAGTAACTCTGATTTAAGCCTAAAAGCGAGCAAAAAAGAACAATGTTTTGGGGTGTCGAAACATTGTATATATTTTCAAAGAAATCTGTCAAGTGAGTATTTTTTTTTTATTCCCACCTTCTTCCAGTTTGTGTGTTTGTTATTGAATTTTGCACAAAGCTACTCGAGGGCTATCTGTGCTAGCCTTTCCTAATTTAGCAGGGTAATTCTAGAGGGAAGGCAGCTAGTCATCACCACCCACCGCCACCTCTTGGTCTCCTCTTTTACCAACGAATAGTGGGATTGACTGTCACATTATAACGCACCCACGGCTGGGAGGGCGAGCATGTTTGCCGCGACGCGGGCTCGAACCCGCGCCCTTCGGATTACGAGTCGCACGTCTTACGCGCTAGGCCATGCCAGGCCTCCTTCTTTCAGAACAGGTACAAAGATCTAAAGCTATATCATCCAACTGGATAAACCCTTTAAACACGAGAAAATGAGTTAAAACATTTTTTAACAAAACAAGTCATTCCCAAACATTACAAACACACACATGTATGTATCTATACCCTTATTTGTGCAATCTGTGTTTGTCAAATGTCGTTCTAAAAATGTGTAAAATATGTCTTATTTCCACGAAAATAACTACTTTGTTTTCAAGTGCATCTGATAGACAGTTATTAATTTCTATAAGACACAATTATATAAAACAGAGTTCAATATAGGTTTACAGGAGAGAGTTACACTGAGTACCCACTACAACTGTCATTAATTTCAAGAGAGATCATTGGAAAGGGTAAAACGTAAAAACATTGTCAATTTCCATTTATGACCAAGCATTTAATAAAGCATATGAAACTCCAAATAGGCACGCCAGGTATGGATACTTGAAACGCTGAGTACGTAATATAAATATTATACACGTTTAAACAGTACACATAATACGTAATAAAACTAATTAGCTCCAAAACTAAAGCTAACAGTAATTATGTGTATATTGATTAATACACAAAAATTGCGCCATCTATCAAATATATACCTATTATTATATTTTTATACAATTTGTGTTTGTGTTTTCTGAGAGCAAAGCCACATCGGGCTATCTGCTGAGCCCACCGAGGGAACTCGAACCTCTGATTTTAGCGTAAAAATCCGGAGAGATACCGCTGTACTAGCGGGGTCTTTTATACAATTTACACAACATTTAGGAAAATCAATTATCTAGGGTTAACAGTAAGTAAATATATTTTATTTCAAAAGTTCGCATGCTTAAAAGTTACAAATTCTAATACTTGTTACTGTTCCATTAAGAACTTACTGTGCAATAGGATAAACCATCACAGGTCGGTAACCTTTTTGAGTTCGATTACGACAGTAGAAATATGATTGAAGCAATAAAGATTCTTAAACAAAAAGGGAGCAGAAACATTGGTAGTTCTGTTTATAAAGTTAGCAACGGAAAACCACTTGAATGTTTCCTTTCGCTTTAGAATATTTCACTTGCCTTATTGTACTTAGAAATACTGTTTGTTTTGGTGGGAACCTATGGATTTGCAAGAGACTGCTTCTCATTTGTTGTTGTTATTTTAGGACTTATCTGAGCAAATACAATACATGGTTTATAGACAGCGCTATTGGTTGATCGATTACTGGTCTTGAAATATAATACAAGCAGTACAATATTCCACGTGCTCACGAACCGATATCATTATGTACGAAGCACCAATCACAATTGTGTATATTTTTATTCGATATCCAGGTTTCTTGCAAAAAGTGTGTGCTGATGACATGTGACAGAGGAAAACGAACACTTTGTCTGAAGGCAGCCCATTACCACTCGGTTTATTAGTATTTGATTTGGGGCAAAATATTTGATTTTGTTTGTTTTCAATTTCGCGCAAAGCTACTTGAGTGCTAGCTAGGCTAGCCGTCGCTAATTGAACAGTGTAAGACCAGGGGAAAGACAGCTAGTCATCACTGCCAACTTTTGGGCTACTCTTGTACTAACAAATAATGGGATTGACCGTCAAATAATAACACCCCCACGGCTGAAGGTGCGAGAATGTTTCGTGTGACGACGATTCGAACCCGCGAACCTCAGATTGGTCGTGCCGGGCCACACAAAAAAGAATCATGGTATTTGAATTTATTTTACGTATTATTAAAGAATATGAAATTTAAACAACACGGATTCTTAGAATTTATTTAGTTAAACGTATTAACTACGTCAAGGCACGGCATGGCCAGGTAAGTTAAGGCGTTGGACTCGTAATGTGAGAATCCCCGTCGCACCAAACATGCTCGCCTTTTCAGTCCCACTATTCGTTGGTAAAAGAGTAGCCCAAGAGTTGGCGGTGGGTGGTGATGACTAGCTGCCTTCCCTCTAGTCTTACACTGCTAAATCAGGGACGGCAAGCACAGATAGCCTTTGTGTAGCTTTGCGCGAAATTCAAGAATAAAAGTGAGCTTTTTACAAGGATCTTAAGACTAAAACTGTTGTTAGAGAAGGAACTCATCTAATATAGTCAATTCCACGTACCCCGGCGTGGCCGAGTGGCGAAGGCACTTGACTCGTAATCCGAGGATGGCAGGTTTGAATCACCCTCGCATCAAATATGCTCGCCTTTTCAGCCGTGAGGGCGTTACAGTGTTACGGTCAATCCCACTATTTTTGGTAAAAGAGTAGCTCAAGATTTGGCGGTGGGTGGTGATGACTAGCTGCCTTCCCTCTAGTCTGACACTACTAAATTAAGGACCGCTAGTTCAGACAGCCCGTGAGTAGCTTTGCGCAAAATTTAAAACAAACCAAACCAATCAACTTATCAATTTCAATCAAATCTTACTTAACTTGTGAGGAGATCTCATGAAAAGAAAAGTGTTCTGTAACATAATCATCGGAGATAGCCCTCGAGTAGCTTTACGCGAAATTCAAAAAATCAAATCAATCAATTTACGTTTAAACCAACACTTGGAAAAAATCGATCTTAGAGAAAGGGTAAAATAGAGAAAAAAATGTTAGGGATAGATCTCCATGAATGTATTTCTTTTATTATAGATTTTATTTTTTCTCTCATTATAAACTGTATATATATATAAAACACGGCATGTCCACCATTTTACGCATTTATGTTAACTTGTTCTTGTGTTAACCCTAAACTTTGGTTTATTATTGTTTCTTTATTTATTTTCTGGTTGGAAGGACGCTCGATTAGCTAACTGTGAGTCGTGGATTTGAATTCTATTATCGAAAATCCTCGCTCGTTCAGCTGTTGTAGCGTTATATTATGAGCGTCAATCCTACTGTTGGGTTAAAGTACTCCACGAGATGACTGTGGGCGGTGTCAACTTGTTATCTTCCATTTTGTTTGTACCTCGTAAATTAGGAGCGACTAGCACAGATATATCTCGACTCGCGTTTATTTATTTTGTGTATTACGAGTTTCCTAGATTCTAAAATAACCTCAAATAATATATTATTCGTCGCTGATAATTTGGATTTTTTCCGTTTTCAACACAAAAAGCTTATATGATAAGAAATAATAAAACTTATACCCATTGAGTTCTATTTATAAGATCTTATCCATTCCACGAGATATTTGAGTAAATATGATAATATTACTATCCGCATATTTAGGCTTTCTTATGCAGCACAAAATATTAATTAAATAATTAATTAAATTTTTTGAGGTCAATGTTTCCGAATTTTTCGTACAGGTTATTCTTGCGATAAACGATGGCCATAAACTTAGGTTGATTCTTTAACTTACCTAAAAGTCGCATACTTCACTTCTTGTCCCGCAGAGACTCACACTTTCTTCGAAAGAAGCTGTGCTTATTGCAAAGGGTGATGCAGAGACTTGTATAAGTTAGTATGTGTTTGGAGTTATCTTCCATGAATGTGTTTATTTGTAAGCCTTTTCTTTTTACTTACCTAATTTACGGACTATGAAATACTGCCATACGAACATGATCTGTCTTGCTTGTTTTTGTTTTTTTTAATTTCGCGCAAAGCTTCGCGAGGGTTATCTGCACTAGTCGTCCCTAATTTAGCAGTGTAAGATTAGAGAGAAGGCATCTAGTCATCACCACCCACCGCCAACTCTTGGGCTACTCTTTTACCAACGAATAGTGGGAATTGATCGTCACATTACAACGTCCCCACGGCTAAAAGGGCGAGCATGTTTGGTATGACGGGGATTCGAACCTGCGGCCCTCCGATTGCGAGTCGAGTGCATAAACCACCTGACCTGACCTTTAAAGAATTTTACAATTCTAAAATAGGATCAAAAGCGTTTTAGTTCTCACTATGCTTTATGTATGTCTAAATGTTTATTTTTATTTTGAAATTCGTGCAAAGCTACACGTACCTGATTTAGCAGTGTACGATTAGAGGGAGGGCACCTAGTTACAACCCCCCACCGCCAATACATCACCCTCATTGCTGAAAGAGCGAGCGTGTTTCATTCGACGGGGATTTGAACCAGTGACCCTCAGATTACGAGTCAAGCTTTTTAACCACACGGCCATGCAGGGTCTGATCTGGCTTGAAAATGTTTTGTTTATTTGGTTTGTCGTTTTATGGCGTAAAGCAACTAGGCTATTTTCGCCGAAAATGTGTTGTTTCACTATTCTTGTTCCTGACAAACATTGTCCAGTATTTGGTAGCCACTAAGCCTTTCTACCGAGTTTTGGATCCATCCAGCCGATTTAAAACACGATAATTGTTTTATTTCTACGTATTAATCTTCTTTTCTGTCTGTATTCAAAAAATAATATTTTTGTTTGTTTGTTCAAAGCTACTCTATTGGCTGACTGTACTCTGTCAATCATCAGTATCGAAATTCGATTTTTATTGCTATAAACCCTCAGACTTACCAACACCAGAAAATTATTCTCTTCATAGCACCACCGAGTCCCGCGTTTTTCAGATATCTGTAACTTCAAGAGAAGGATAAAAACAATAACATTAACGTCAGGACATTACTCTAACTCTGTAAACAAAAACTCTGTATTTTTGAAATGATCAAGTAGAAATACGATTGTTCTTAAACTTAATATCCTACGATTGTTGAATTCAATTTGTTTGTTTTATGGTTAATAAAGCAATATATTTACATTAATTTATTGACTGTTGGAATTATTCACATAGCCACACAATGGACTATCTGTGCTCTACCCACCACGGGTATCGAAACCAGGTTTCTAGCGGTGTGAGTCTGCAGATGTACCGCTGTGCCACTTGGAGACAATGTATTTAGAACACACTGTTCTATGTTACCGTATTTACAAGTGTATTAGAAGAATTATGTAAATTTTTTTCTTAGTTTTTATCTCTCCCTCTTGGGAATTAAAATAGTTTTTTTTCTCTCACGTTCTAATACAGAAACACGAACATAATATGAAAATAATATATTCGATTGCACCATGTAAACCGGAAGGAAAAACAAAGAGGAAGCCAATGTTGGGAAAATATTCTGAATAGCCTAAATTCCACTCAAGATCTCGACAGTATGGTTTATAATTTTAGGTACTGAAAATGTAGACCAAGTTCAAAAAGCACTAATAAAACTTGATATAATAAACAATTACTAAGTTTTTAACGTTATCCAACCGAAATCAGGCCTAGCATGGCCAGGTAGTTGAGGCACTAGACTTGTAATCGAGGATGAAGGGTTTGAATTCCCGTCACACCAAACGTGTTCGCCCTTTTAACCGTGGTGGCGTTATAATGTGACTGTTAATTCTACTATTCGTTAATAAAAAAGTAACTCAAGAGTTGGCTATGAGTGGCGAATTTCAAAAACAAACGAATCGAAATCCCTAGCCTGTAATTGTTGTTTTTAAATATGTATTGACCAACATATAAACTTCGGTTAATGTGAAAAATATTCACAGGGTTGTGTGTTATCAAGAAACGACATTAACATATTTAAATTAAAATTACATATGAAACTTATAAGTAAAACAAACAAATTTCAAATTTAACAGACCATTTAAAACTATATATTTTTATTATTTTTGCATTTATACTGATTCATTTTTTTGCACGTATTAAGCAGAACACGTGCAAAGATAAGTAAACTGATAAACCCTTTCATTTCCACTTATACCCTTAATACAGAAATCGTATAAGGTAGTAAACATTTAGAAGGATATACCAGAAAAACCGCAATCGATTATTTTGGATTGATGGACACCGTGGCTCAGGTGGGTTAAGGCATTAGACTCGTGTGTAATTCGAGGGTCGCGGGTCCTCGAATCTCTGTCGCACTAAACATGCTCGCCCTTTCAGCCGTGGGGGCGTTATAATGTTACGGTCAATCCGACTATTCGTTAGTAAAAGAGTAGCCCAAGAGTTGGCGGTGGATGGTGATGACTAGCTGCCTTCCCTCTAGTCTTACACTGCTAAATTAGGGACGGCGAGCGCAGATAGCCATCGTGTAACTTTACGTGAAATTAAAAAAAAAAAAACTGATAGACTAGAATTCTCATCGAATCTACTCGGTTATTCTTCACTGACCGAGTAATGTGTTTTGACTGTCACTATTATAACTCAGCAACAGTTTCACAGAGTGAAAAGTGTTTTTCAAAAAAACGAACCGTAAACCAAAGGAAAACGGATTCATGGCCCGAAGAAACTAACAATTACACTTGTGCGGTCCAGTATATTATATTTTATTAGTCTAAGCCTAAATAGCATTTCGTTTCGTGGATTGTAATTTCTTAATTCTAAGACAGGGGAAGATAGTTTCATTACCTGTGCGTTTATTTTAATATTTTACTCTTGGGATTCTACAGTTTTTTTTTTTTTTGGTAAAATACCTACTTCAACATGCATATGTAACTAATACAGACTCGAGTTTTGGTTTTAGCTGAAGATCTTTGTCAGAGTCTAACTGACTTAAAACAGGCGACTTGCGTGTGTTTGACACTTAACGTTTAAGGTAAAAGAATCACAGAACATTTAATTAACAAAGCACGTAGTCCGCCATAATTTAAGTTGTAGGATTTTATAATTGTTTGTCTATGGCAGATATAAAAATGTTCTTTTGAACAGTAAAAACGAAACTTTGTTTAAACAGCACAAACTCTTTAACAATAGAGTACAAGAGTTTTAAAATAAAAGTAAAAACTTTCTGGACCTATATCTAATTTGTTTAAATTGATGAACTTTGACCCAGAGAAGTATTATTAAAATATACTAGTGAATGTAGTCAATCCCTGAGCGATATTGTTAAGTAATTAGATTTTATCGCCAGTTTGTAAGCTTTTCTTATAGGATTGTTTTTGTTGTTTTTAATTAAGCACAAAGCTGCACAATGGTCTATCTGTGGTCTTCCCACCATGGGTTACGAAACCGGGTGTCTAGTGTTGTAAGTCCGCAGACATGACGCTGTGCCACTTAAGTGGGCTTTTTTCATAGCAAAGCCACATCGAACTGTCTATTGTTTACACCGAGGGGAATCGAGCACCTGGTTTTAGCGTTGTAAATCTGTAGACTTATCACTGTTCCAGAGGGGGACTTTAACCAGTTTAAGGAGTAATTTCAATAATTGTTAGTTGAAAGGATGAAAACATCTCCTGATTTATATCAATGAAACCAACGTATAATTCAATCAATCGATGGGAAAATATTTTAATCATGGTTATTTTCTTTAGTAACAAAATTTTACTACAAAGAAATGTTAAACGAAACCTTAAAATAATAGGAGTATAGAAGGGACTGTCACAAATTATCCAAACTTAAAATATGAGTTTATAAAAAAAACACCATCAGATTGCATTTTAATAAAAAACATCTCTAGAAAACTTTTCTGGTGTTCCTGACAGGGTAACTTCGAGTCTACATTTTATAGTTCAGTATTTAGAATTAACGTTATAAGATATTCACAAGTACGCTTTGTGATACTGTTGAATTATTGGAAAAACCTTTAACAAAATAACATGGTGTATAACAAGCGACTAATAAATCGCAGAAGGACTTTATTTGCGCACCTATAACAATTTCCATGAGGACTTTGTATAAATATAAAAGAAACCTTCATAGACTACATATGGTATAAGCAAGTCCACAATTATTCTGTTTTTTTTTTTTTTTTTTTTCATAGATTAACCTTACAAACTCTACAGTTAGACAGTAGCAGTGTACCTCATTTTTATGACAGTAACGAAAGTCAAAAGTAATTTATCAAAAGCTGTGGACACAAAATTAAATATTTTTTTTCTGTTTTTTTCTTATAGTATATCCATTGAAAATATTTTATGTATCAAATAAATCAATTTTGTCCAACGCATGTGTTTGTTTCCAAAGCACTCCACAGTATATTTAAAAAATCTCTCTTCCAGTTTGCTAAATGATACTGAGATACTTTATTATTTTTTGAATGTTAAACAAAAACTAAGCAGGCTTTAGTATTTTCGTTTGATTGTATCCTTACTTAGAGTGGCCAAGCAGTTAAGAGTAATAGACTAGCGATTTGTTGGTCTTCGATTCGATACGTGCCACTTCTACACGTGCTTGGTATTTCAGTTGCAGGTGTAATTTATAAGAGTGACATAAAATCCTGTTATTCGATTTAATGAGGAAGTTGATGGAATATTCTTTACTCCGTCAACAATTCATTTGATCTAGAAATAATTATTTTTCAACAATATATACTTGCTGTTCTTTTGTAGCTATAATTTTGGAATAAAAATAACAACATTGGAGAATACCACCAACGTCATCTCATTAACTTCAGTTGAAATGAGCATACCCTAGTGGCCAGCATGTAGAACTATGGGTTTTTGGATCAGTCGTTCGTACCCTTTTATCTCCAAAAAAAATTAAATAAAAGGTTTAAGGTTCACACTTTAAGGCCGTGGGTGCGTTATAAAGGTAACACTAAAATATATTTGTTTAAAATATGGTTGTCCAGTTTGTTTTGAATTTCGCGCAATGCTACACGAGGGCTTTCTGCGTTAGCCGTCCCTAATTTAGCAGTGTAAGAATAGAGGGAAGACAGCTAGTCATCACCACCCACCGCCACCTCTTGGGCTACTCTTTTTACCAACGAATAGTGGGATTGACAGTAACATTATAACGTCCCTACGGCTGAAAGGGCTAGCTCGTTTGGTGTGACGGGTATTCGAAACCTCCACCCTAGGATTACGAGTCGAGTGCCTTAACCACCTGGCTGTTAACTATTTGTTTTCCCTCTATACCCTCATTTCAAAGATAGAGACGACTAAAGCAGATAACTCTTAATTAGCTTTTCGCAATTATGTGGAAAAACAAAATTAAGTTTATATTGGTATTTAGTATGTGCCAAACGGATTAGTTGTCCGTCATTTTAAACTATGTCTGAGGAAAGAGCAGACAGTCAGAAGCATCCGTACACACAAGAGTTTGTTCAGCTTTGAATCTAAAAAGAAGATTGACTGTGTCTTTTATAACACACCTTCAAGTAAAAGTACAACGCTTGTCATGGCACCAGCCTTGAACCTCGGGGTAAAGTAGCCACTAATCACTTAACGACGCTTAGTAGATTAATTTCGGTAAAAACCCAAATTGGATATTTGGAAGCAAGATAAAAGTAGTGTAATGCTCATCAGTAATTAACCCATTAAAAGATAAAACAGTATATCGAGGTGTTTCATTAGAAAGAAAGCGACGGTGGCATCTCCTACAAACGAAATAAAATTACGTACTGTATGAAAATCTTTAATAATAATTGGATCTTGTTTTACAAATGAGGCTATGTGTGGGTGTGTTTTTTTTATAGAAAAGCCACATCTGGCTATCTGCTGAGCACTCCGAGGAAAATTGAACCTCTGACTTCAGTGTTGTAAATCCGTAGACTTACCGCTGTACTAGCGAGGTGCAATGAACTTCAATGTTTATTTCTTTCTTTAGTTTATTAAATACCTACAGGACTATCTGTGATATCCATTCTTAATTTATCAGTAATAGACTACTGCACAATATACATAATATACCAGCAATGAATTTAATGTTAATGGCAGAGCTGAATTTTCAAATACGCAAAGGTATTGAGTTTCATTGATAATACAAATTTACGTCGTAAATCACACTATTTCAATATTCCATTGAATGAAGTAATTGATCTTAAGCCTAAAGCTGTAATTCCTTCCCCTGACGGAGAAAATTGAATCTTTAAACACGTGATTTAAGCTGATGGCTTTATCTGCTAGATAATGCAGTTTCATTTTCATTAAATGCTTCAGCATTGTGTTGATTGAGATATAGTTACGTTGACTCTACGGGTAATCCGTATCACATTATCATTTATTAATAGTGTTTTAGCAAAGCTTAAACCACGTCGTACAAATGTTTTGTTACTGGCATATGTCGCGGTTTTAAAAAAAATCCCAAATATTAAATATGAATTATTGTTTAAGAGTAAATTAATAAAATTAAACAACAACGCGTTGTCTGAGTATTTATTAACAAATAGTACAACAAAACTATTAGTATACTGAATTTCCTAGTTTCTGAAATATTATTTTTTTTTAAAATAAATTGATTTACAAATTTGATTAATCGGCGTTACAGAATTATAAGCAGTCACAATATTAGTTTGATAAATTTAGAGCTGGTACCAGTCTGTGAATGTTTTAATAAGATATCTAATACATGATGTTTAATCATTGTTACAAGTTTATCACACACTGAGGAAAACATATTTTACTAAAATACATAAAAATGAAGAACTTACTTTTGTGTAAAACGTATCAAGAAATACAGTTTAGATTCGTGCTCAAAGTAAAGCTGTCGAATAAATATTATTTTCTAACTAAATAGGTTGTTCCAAAACAGCATGTGTGATATTTAAAGTTTTGTACTTATTGTTCAGAGAATATGAAAAATATTCCGCTAGGTGGCTATCACTCGAATATAAAGATGAATGCGACCTGGTACGATTTTTGGAGTGAAGAGAAAGAAATCCGGCTGTGCGTGACCAGGTAGTTAGGACCCTCCACTCGTAATGAGAAAGTTGTGGTCTCGATTCCCTGTCACACCAAACATGCTCGCCCTTCCAGCTGTGGGACGTTATAAAGTTTCCATCAATTCCACTACTCGTCATTAAAAGAGTAGCCCAAAAGTTGGCTGTGGGTGGTGATGACTAACTCTCTTCCCTTGAATCTCACGCTGCTAAATTAGGGGCGACTAATGCAAATAGCCCTCGTGTGGCATCTGTGCTCTGCCCACCACAGGTATCGAAACCCGGATTTTAGCGTTGTAAGTCCGCAGACATGCCGCTGAGCCACTGGGAGGCGTAAATTGTGACTCACCGAGCAATGAAAAATCCAAGGAACGCCACCTGCAGTACGGAAGATTTATATTAAATAAGTCAATAAAATAATTTTATTAAAACATATATTTACTCGTTGACTTGTATAATATAGCATTATATTGGTGTAATCTTCTGAGCCATGAATGTACTTTTCCATACATGTTGCTATAGCAGCAGTTTTTTGAGTTAAATTTAACAAAAATAGTGTAAATAGGCAATGAACTCTTCATGTTAAATGTCGCCATGACAAAGTATTATCCAAGATATTTCATAAATCACATCTTTTTATTCCTATCTGGACATTAGAAATTCGGGATAATGAAGAACACACTATTTATTCTTTCCTTGTCTAACGTACATTTTAATAATGAGAAAAGTCATGTCAACAACTGATCACCTGCAATCCAACGTCATCATGCCAAAATGTGATGGTGAACCAATAAATCTAGTATTCACGTACTTGACACGTCATTTGTCAAATGACGTAAAACGCGAAACATTCCTGTTTTTCTCTTCCGTCAAAACTACACATTAATTTCTCACTATAGACTTTTAAATAGGAGCTTCAAACATACCAAAACATTTAAAAAATAGTTTTAGAGCTAAGAACCATTCAACTAATGGAATTTTATAAGAAATTCGCTTTTCTTTTACTACTGAATGATGAATATTATATATTTTCTAGATGAATATATGTCAAAAATTTGATATTTATCGATTAGATTAATCACTTCTATTGTACAGATATTATGAACATTTTTTATCAACCGTGTGGACTTCAATACTTTCAAAAACTTCACTCGTTCAACAAGATATAACGTAGGTATGTAAATCGTACACCACGTTTTCGTCTTACACTTTTTGTTTCTGTTACCACACAGTCGTGATAGTTTAGAAACGAAATTGCTACTTTTCCTCGCCAAGAAAATTTGTTAATATTAACCTCTATTCACAATAATTGAAATGAAAAATCAAAATTAACATTCACTCAGTAATAAGTATACCCAATTACTTGTTGTTAATATAATCAGTTGTTAGTATACCTAACCAACTGTATTTTTCTTACATTTTTATTTCTACAGATTAATAAAAGATATACTTTCGTCAGTTGTTAAAGATATTTTCAGGCATGAACACAATAATTTCTTCAGTTTTAATCAGTCTTGAAAGTGCAGGTTATACTTTAAGCTAATAATGCAAACATTGTCTACAATAAAAAATAACACAACATATGTTAAATATTCTGACTATGCTATTATATAAAACATAACTTTCAAAGAGATGATTGGTTTTTTTTTTTGCGGAACGCGTAAATATTAGTTGTCATAACTTCAAGTGTTGTCGTCATATGGTATTAAAACTTTTGTAAAAATTGAAGCCTGTGGTGTACACTGCCTATTTTGGCGTAGCGTTATTTTACATTATCAAATTACATAATGATCAGGTCTCTGACATGAATTCTGAATCCATTTTTGTTTGTACTCGATATCGGAGAACATAAGGACGGCTTGGTTACAGCACGTGTGGTCTTAATGGTTTAGTTTGTTTTGAATCTCGCACAAAGTTACACGAGGACTATCTGCCCTAGCCGTCCTTAATTTAGCAGTGTATGACCAGAGAGAAGGCAGCTAGTCATCACGACCCACTGTTAACTCTTGGGCTACTCTTTTGCCAACGAATAGTGGGATTGACCGTCACTTTGTAACACCCCCACGGCTGAAAGGGCGAGCATGTTTGGTGTGACGAGGACTCGAACCCGCGAACCTAGGATTATGAGTCGAATGCTTTAACCACCTGGTCATGCCGGGCCGGTCTTAAAAGAAGTCCTTTACAAGGAAAACAGTGTTATGGTTTAGAATGTCTCTTCTGATATTTAGCAATAGTATGGATATGATATTATATCATAATAAGACTAATGTTAATGTAATATCACACACACACATTACCTCTAAACCAAAACTTATATGTGCTGCAATGTTAAAACATTTTATATTCAAAACAGTTCATAACGGACACTTATCACGTTCATATATAATATACATACTTTGTTTTACGATATATATATATATATGCATTGTGTTTCATTTTCAGTCCGTGTATGTGAAAACATATTGTTTATAATACGTACGTGAAAAGGTTTTCTATAGCTGTATATTTTATAGCTGTGGAAATCACACGTTACCTTTAAAACTAGTGTAGTTATTTGTATGAGACACAATTCATAAGCGTTATGTTGCCTCTCATAGAGTTGTATAATAGTTCGCTGAAGAAACGACAGGGCTTTGTTTGTTGTTTTTTTTTAATTTCGCACAAAGCTACTCGACGGCTATCTGTGCTAGCCGTCCCTAATTTAGCAGTGTAAGACTAGAGGGAAGGCAGCTAGTCATCACCACCCACCGCCAACTCTTGGGCTACTCTTTTACCAACGAATAGTGGGATTGACCGTCACTTTATAACGCCCCTACGGCTGAAAAGGCGAGCATGTTTGGCGCGATGGGGATGCGAACCCGCGACCCTCAGATTACGAATCGCACGTCTCAACACGCTTGGCCATGCCGGGCCAGAAAAGGTAAACATGTTTAAAGATAGGTTTCGATCCAGTGAACAGGGCTTTACGGATGGTGACGTACATTTACAGCTTTACTGGTTATTCTGTGTAGTTCGTCAGCCTCGATCTTAGCAAAGGTGCGTTTAGCCAGCCTTTCATTTAATTGTGAAAACCAGTTGACAGAACTTTGTGTATCTATCAGTTTTGTTTTCTCAAGTTTTTAGTAAATTTTGCTTCGTATTATTTTCAACTACCACTTTAATCTATTATCCAATATTCATATTTATGGTGTATTCTTTCTATTTGTAGTTCAGATAAAATAAAGATTTAATATTTGTCTTTATAAACGAATTTTCTTTCGTCAGCCTTGAAGAAATATCTTTCACATTCACATTTATTTGTTATATCTTTCATTCATATGAAATCTGTAGAATCTAAATGCCTGTCACTCAATTAATATTCACTAAGATTGCCTAAGCACACACTTATGCTTTTAAAGCCTCAGGTATTGTCAATGACATAATAATGTGTTATAACTTTTAACTTCTATTCATTCGGGTGTGAAGATAAAATAAATTCTGCTTTTAAACAAAAAAATTCAAAATTAATAACTTTAGCCATGTCATATTTAAAGAGACAACAGCATTATTAAGATATTTCATGACAACATGATTTTATGTAACCAAGGAAACCGTGGTTTATATTTTATCGCATATTCGCTCGAATTTGTTACAAGTCACATAATTAGAAACGTGGCCCGGCATGGACAAGCGTGTTAAGGCGTGCGACTCGTAATCTGAGAGTCGCGGGTTCGCATCCCCGTCGCACCAAACATGCTCGCCCTTTCAGCCGTGGGGGCGTTATAATGTGACAGTCAATCCCACTATTCGTTGGTAAAAGGAGTAGCCCAAGAGTTGGCGGTGGGTGGTGATGACTAGCTGCCTTCCCTCTAGTCTTACACTGCTAAATTTGGGACGGCTAGCCCAGATATCCCTCGAGTAGCTTTGTGCAAAATTCCAAAAACAAACAAACAATTAGAAACGTGCCAGTTTACATCTTTTTGAAACTAGCTACCTTGTAAAGTTTACTCTAACTTATAAAAATATATCTTTATTTTGATCAAGTATAAGTTATTGGTAGGGCTTATATAAGTTAAAAAACAACAACAAAACTTCCCCTTTTCACACAGTGAATGAAATATGGTATAGACTGTTAGAACAAACTGACTTATCAACGTTCATTCTTTGAGTTCCGCACATGTTTCTTACATAACTGAGCCAAGCGTGGTTAACGTGTTGAACTATTGATCTGCAGGTCCATCGTCCTGCGTTCCATTAGCGCCCCCTACCCTTAAAGCACGCTTCACAATTTGAGGCGTGTTTTTATCATAAGAGTGACAGTCAAAGCTCACTATAGAGTAAGAAAAAAATACTAAACAATTAGCATGTAGTAGGTGTTGTTGACTAGACATCTTCCTTACGGTGAGGCCTGGCATGGCCAAACGCGTAAGGCGTGCGACTCGTAATCTGAGGGTCGCGGGTTCGCGCCCACGTCGCGCTAAACATGCTCGCCCTCCCAGCCGTGGGGGTCTATAATGTGACGGTCAATCCCATTATTCGTTGGTAAAAGAGTAGCCCAAGAGTTGGCGGTGGGTGGTGATGACTAGCTGCCTTCCCTCTAGTCTTACACTGCTAAATTTGGGACGGCTAGCCGAGATAGCCCTTGAGTAGCTTTGTGCGAAATTCCAAAACAAACAAACAAACAAATCCTTACTGTGTGTAGGACGTCTAGCGCCATCTATCAAAGAAAGTTGTTTTGAATAATTAATCAATTTGCAGTTTTCCTTCATCGTTATGTTTAAAATTGTATTTTAACCCTTTTATGAAATGATATTTCTTGGGTGTTTCCATAGTGACAGCAACAGACAGAAGTTTATATGATCTTTGTTATCAAAGATAACAATGTTATTTTGCAATGAACGGTTATCAAAGGTAAACTGTCTACAGAAACGAGCTCTTACGTTAACCTAGACGAACTGTTTTCGTTGTTGAAATCTAGTTTTTATATGCTTGACCTTCGAATTTACTTTAAAATTAAAGATTCCATAAGTTATTCTTCCCCACTGAGTCAGAGGTAACTTTACGGACTTGCAACACTAAATTTCAGGATTTTGTTTCCCGGGTTGAATTGTTTTATACCTAATACGTTGTTCCATAAACGTATATGGGATCTTTCAAGTTTGGTCCCTACTGTTCAAGGGGTTATGATAAATATTCCACTAGATGGCTATTACTCGAATATAAGAGTGTATGTAATATGACTGCTCGATTTGCCCCCCGCTAGTACAGCGGTAAGTCTACGGATTTACAACGCTAAAATCAAGGGTTCGATACCCCTCATTGGGCTCAGCAGATAGATCGATGTGGATTTGCTATAAGAAAACACACACACTGTTCAATTTCCTGAGTTCTAAATTCTCGCGTACCTATATTAATTAAAATATCATTACAGTATACAAACAGCTTCATACCTTGTCAAAAGCCAAGAAAATCTTAAATAATTGAGTTACCTGCAACACGTAAAAAGTAAGACAATAGACGTAGATGTTTTCACAGTTTTATAGAAAATAATAATTATTTATAGAATAGGGACACACTGAAGATCATAGCTAGTTAAACATAATCTGATGATTATGTCACAAAAATTTTTTTTTCATAAGATCTCCTCACAAGTTAGGTAAGCTTTGATTGAATTTAATAAATTGATTGGTTTAGTTTCTTTTAAATTTCGTGCAAAGCTACTCGAGGGCTATCTGCGCTATTCGTCCCTAATATAGCAGTGTTAGACAGCTAGTCATCACCACCCACCGTCAACTCTTGGGCTACTTTTTTACCAACGAATAGTGGGATTGACCATCATTATAACGCCCCTACGGCTGAAAGGGCGAGCATGTTTGGTGCGACGGGGAGTCGAACCCGCGACCCTCAGAAAACGAGTCAAACGCCTTAATCCACCGGGCCATGCCGGGCCTAATAAGCTGAAATAAGAAACTTATTTAACTTGTTTAAATGTTGAAGTTTATATCTTCCTTGTTTATATCTTCCTTCTAGAACAAGAAAGAATCCTCAATATCATCGACTCTTTCAGGCAGGATTTGATTAAATTAAACTATGAAATATTTTACCTTTTTATAAGCTGTGTGTTTGTGCGCCAACAATACCAGCCGTGATTCGATTCATTAGGAACTCTACCAACCTACCGTCAAATTGTATATTTTCCAGGCAGCATTTGAGTGAATAAGAACTTCAGCGTGGTTAAATACATTGGTTAAAAGGGTTTGACCTCCTGAGTATTGGTTAAATACATTGGTTAAAAGGGTTTGACCTCCTGAGTATTGGTTAAATACATTGGTTAAAAGGGTTTGACCTCCTGAGTATTGGTTAAATACATTGGTTAAAAGGGTTTGACCTCCTGAGTATTGGTCCTTGACAAGATTTCAAATCGGTCAAAATATTCGGAACTTTAACTAAAAGTTATATTTGAAAAAAAAAAAAAAACCAACTCGAAGCTATTCAATTAGCTGCTATTCCGAGGCTAAAATTCATCAACTCTCTACTTTAAATTTATCATAAATGTTCTTTTACATTGTATATTATGTCCCGTTGAGTTTGCTTCTTTGAAGTTACGCACAAAGCTACACAATACGCTATCTGTTCTCTTCCCACTACTGGTATCAAAATCCGGATTTTATCAATGTAAGTTAGCAGACATATCGCTGTGCCATTGGAGGCAAAACGAAGAGACATGTCCTTCGAAATTTCGTGTATAAAAATTAATTTTATACAACCCAAGAAGTTTCATAATTCATTCAAGAGTCACGTCCCAGAATGTTAGGACAAGAAGGAAACCAGGAATTCCCATGTAAATTGCGTATTTGATAAAATTCTCTGCTCTTTATATTTTATTAGGAAGGAAGAGTTTTCTTTCCAACAGATGCTTAATTTTTACCGAGTAATTGGTGTAATATGATGAAGGATCCAATATCCTTTACAGCATCATAAAACAGAGAGTGCTTGGTTTTCAAAGAATCCGCCGTGTTTATTAGAAACAAGAAGTGGGGGAAGGACACGGAGGCAAAGAATGCGTTGGCAAATATAACTTTATTGTGTTCACTTTGTTGTTTACCATTCAATTGGGTGGGAATCCTGTCTAAGACAGAGACGTCAACACAATTTGGTCCCAGAAAATGAATTCTTGTAGTTTTCACCAGTATTATGGCCATCCTATGAAATAACAGAAAAAATTAACTCGATGCTACAATACCTTAGACAAGTTGTTAATATTAAATCCTATCATGTAAATGACATTGGAAAATAAACGAAAATGGAAATAGATGCTGGTGACATAAAAGGCACACTTCAACATGTTTTTTTCCCGAGGTAAAAACACAAACAAACATTTATTTTCCTTCAATTTCTTTTGAGTAGTGTATAACTATTCCAAAACACATTTTATAAAAAAAAGCTAATTGTTATTTGAGCTAGAGGTGTTTGATTAATATTGTAAAGTTACAAACGCCTTTAAACATCTATTTTACGACAAACGTTCATTCTTTACGTGTATTATCAGATTTATTAGTGCTAACGTTACTTGTATTTCTTAACACAGTGTATAACGTTTTAAGAATGACGCACTTCAACCATTGCATTATTGTTGTTGTTTGAAGTTAAGCACAAAGCTACACAATGGGCTATCTGTGCTCTGCCTACCACGGGTATCGAAACCTGAATTCTATGGGTGTAGGTCCCTAGACATACCGCTGTGTCACTAGGGGGTTTAACCAGTGCAACTTACTTTACAAAATTGAACGTATTCTTCTATAATAATATTACTTTTATTCTATGTCAGACAGCTTGTTGCGTTTAATTTTTTTCACGATTTCTTACAAAAACATTAATATTAATTCGTACGTCATCACATTACAGACAGACTATAGCTCAGTATCACTTATCTTTATAAAAAGATCTTTGCGGTTTCCTGCAAAATGCGGAGAAAGAAGATTATTGGAACTCGTTTAAAAGACGTTTTTTGACCTATTTCTCATCGTCATTATAACAGCCTAATCCTGTAATTATCAGCCCCAACACGATAGCCAGTGTCTGAAATAACCTTTAATGACCAATACTTTTTGATAAACGACGTTTCATGTCTTTAAAAAAGGAATGAACGGAAAGTGTTGTCTCGGTTAACAACCTTTCTTTGAAAGTTACAAAATATTTATATTAGAAACGGATACATATGCTGAAAAAGTTCACGAAATGTTTGTTTGTTTGTTTGTTTTAATTTCGCACAAAGCTACTCGAGGGCTATTTCAGCTGTGGGGGTGTTATAAATGTGACGATCAATCCCATTTTTCGTTGGTAAAAGAGAGGTCCAAGAGTTAGCTGCGGATGGTGATGAGTAGCTGCTTTCCCTCTAGTCTTACACTAAATTAGGGACGGCTATCGCAGATAGCCCTCGTGTAGCTCTATGCGAAATAGCGGGATCGACCGTCGCATTATAATGCCCTCACGGCTGAAAGGGCGAGCATGTTTGGTGTGACGTGGATTCAAGCCCTCGGATTATGAGTCGAATGCATGAACCACCTGGCCATGCCGGGTCTCCCTCTTTTGAGAAAATAAAGTTTGAAGGAGACTTGAATTGGTAGTGAAAGAAACGTACAACGTTTCGACAAGCTTATGTCAACATAAGATGCAAGATGTTTACAAATACACAGAAATATCTAAACAGCGTGAAACAAGGTCACATGATTGGAGATTGCTTAACAGTTTAATGTAGTTATCTTGGTTCCCCATGGCGATGGTTTATAGTAGGGCTGTTTTGGTCAAATAAGACAGCTTTTTTTATTTTGCATTTATTAAATTTTGGTCATTTGTTTAAAATTACAGTGTTTTGTATAGATGTACTGTGATATTGTTTTTTAGTTGCTCTGGTGGTAATTAATGGTTTGTTTGTTTATTTCTTTTGAATTTCGCGCAAAGCTACTCGAGGGCTAAATGCGATAGCCATTCTTAATTTTGCAGTGTAAGAGTAGAGGGAAGGCACCTAGTCATCATCACCCACCGCCAACCCCTGGGCAACTCTTTTACCAACAAATAGTGGCATTGACCCTCACATTATAACGCAGCATGTTTGGTGGGAGGGGGATTCGAACCCGCGACCCCCAGATCACGTGTGGAACGCCTTAACCCGCCTGGCCATGCCGGGTCAGGTAATCAATGGAGGATTTTTGTTAAGTTGGTGAATCTATCTTCCAATTTACTTCTGTACTACAGTATCTAGAATTCTGGACAATTACAGTATGTTATCTTAAAGTTACGTTGGTATTGTGAAATTATATGTAATGTTTATTTAGTAATGATTGTAGCTCAGGTTTTTGAGTGAATTTCAAGCTGAGAGAATGTTCACGTCAAACTTTCTTTAATTATGAATTACGTTTTACCTAATTTAAACCTGAATGTTAAACTCCATGGTAATGTTCTTTTGTAGTCTGGTACATTGGTGTAAATTTCGCTTGTGACTTTATTTTGGGTGATTTTGTTCTGTATGAGCGATTTTCGATAATAGTTGGTGAAACTTTGGTGCAAAGAAAGGCAGAATCATAATGTTGATTTTTCTCATCCATGTCAGTTGATAAAAGTTTTGAATTGTTTGTTTTTGTTTTTGGAATTTCGCACAAAGCTACTCGAGGGCTATCTGTGCTAGCCGTCCCTAATTTAGCAGTGTAAGTCTAGAGGGAAGGCAGCGAGTCATCACCACCCACCGCCAACTCTTGGGCTACTCTTTTACCAACGAATAGTGGGATTGACCGTCCCATTATAACGCCCCCACGGCTGGGAGGGCGAGCATGTTTGGCGCGACGCGGGCGCGAACCCGCAACCCTCGGATTACGAATCGCACGACTTACGCGCTTGGCCATGCCAGGCCAAAAGTCTTGAAATTGTGTTAACTTCTGTTATCTAAAGTAAAAATTAACATATTAAAACCTGGATAGCTGTTGTTGCTTAAAGTTGATTTTTTTTTTTACCTAATCAAGAGAATTAGTGCATGTTTATATCATTTCTTACATGCGGTTTATAGATTAGTGCATGTATATATCATTTCTTACATGCGATGCGGTTTATGGATTAGTGCATGCTAATAACATTCTTACATGCGGTTTATCAGGAAGATTCTATCTACACACCGATAGTTTGCTGGAATATTTAAATCAATTATATAAATTTAAATTTGATGACGTGAAGCAAATCTCTTATAAAATAAAGTTTGGATTTTGCTTGAATGATGGCATTAAATTGTGGAAACGTTGTACATCTGTAAGGAAGTATCTTTCTCTACCCACTCAAGCTGTTTTCAAACTTTAATTATGTGAATTAATTGATTCAATTAAGATACATTCTGTTCCATTTATTGAAGGGTAAAATATCAAAGTATTATCAACTTTGTCCTACAGGTACTCGGCCATTTACTTATCATCTTATGTTTGGTAACCATGCTTGTGATATGTTTTTATTTCTTTTATTTTCACTAACAATAGGAGCAAAGCAACTCTCGGTGATCGAACTGTAGTTTTAGTTGTGAAACATTGTGAACCTGAACAGTTAAGCTCTAGTTTCACTTCACATGTAAAGCTTGTGAATATAAGCTTAGTGTAGTCGCCAGTACAACGTAAGCGCTGTGTTGGTCCGATGTTAAGTACAGTAGCTAGTATAGCGTGACCACTGTGTTGGTCCGATGTTAAGTATGGTCGCTAGTATAGCGTGACCACTGTGTTGGTCCGATGTTAAGTACAGTAGCTAGTGGTCCGATGTTAAGTATGGTCGCTAGTATAGTGTGACAACTGTGTTGGTCCGATGTTAAGTACAGTAGCTAGTATAGCGTGACCACTGTGTTGGTCCGATGTTAAGTACAGTAGCTAGTATAGCGTGACCACTGTGTTGGTCCGATGTTAAGTATGGTCGGTAGTATAGTGTGACCACTGTGTTGGTCCTAGGTTAAGTATGGTAGCTAGTATAGTGTGACAACTGTGTTGGTCCTAGGTTAAGTATGGTCGCCAATATATCGTGACCACTGTGTTGGTCCTCGTTCTTCGGGTACTTATCTCACTAGAATGCATTTTACATTTTTTTTCTTACTGTGGTTTGCATCTTATTTCACACTTTAAAGCAAAAGTTACAGTGAAAGTCAGTTTATTTATGCGCAATAGAGAATACATGCGCTATAATAAGTATATATTTAACTTTAATTTACTGTCGACCGCTGGATTACATCCTTTCAGATGTCTATTTAAAGTGTCACTCCGGGTACAACAGAGTGATGTTCCCTTTTTAAAACTGAGGACTAATCCACATCCGTTCGCTATACATTAAGATTTATAGGACGCCGTCATTAAAATGGCTCGCGTATTGATCACGGACACGCTACACGTTATTAATCCTTCCAGCACACGTAGATCTGTTCTACTCAATAGGCTAGTTTATCCTGAATACATTAAACTGAAGACAAAAGCCGAGATGCTTCGACTCTACTAAACATCGCATATCAGTACCCTACTATGTACCTCCTAAGGCTTTGTGCTGCTAATGACAATGCTGTACAGCATGACATATGAAAATCTGATTTCTAAACTATAATGAACTAACTTCGAATGAATAAAGTCAAATCAAATATCATATAAATATGCTGATGTCCTTACTATGTTTAATAATAATGTTGAAAGGTAGGAAGTATGTCATTATTTTAACAGCCGTGATATATAAATATACATGTGCTCTGTGATGTTGCCGCAGCTCGAAAGTAAATTAACTATACTTCAAATTTTATAAAAACTAACTCTTGTCTCTTTCTATACGTTATGTATTTCTACTTCCAAGTATACAGGGCCTGGCATGGCCAGGTGGGTTAAGGCGTTCGGCTCGTAAACTAAGGGTCGCGGATTTGAATCCCCTCTCACCAAACATGCTCGCCCTTTAAGCCGTGAGGGCGTTATAATGTTACGGTCAATCCCACTATTCGTTGGTAAAAGAGTAGCCCAAGAGTTGGCGGTGGGTGGTGATGACTAGCTGCCTTCCATATAGTCTTACACTGCTAAATTAGAGACGGCTAGCGCAGATAACCCTAGTGTAGCTTTGCGCGAAATTCAAAACAACCCGACCATGGTGCACAATCTGAAACCGTTGGAAGAAAGCGACTTCTTTTTACTTACAAGCATTCCAATGCAATTGAAAATAGTCTGATCTCAAACGGAACATACGAAAACAAAAATATACAGCGCGTATTTATTGTACAATTCCAAAACTATGAGAGAAGTCAGTAAATCAGGTGAACAAAAGGAACGTTAAAGCCGTAAGTGCAAATAATGAAATATTTCTCCAAACTACTTTGACTACCTCATGAAACGAAACTCAGCCACAGTAGTACGTAAAACTTACATACAATTAATAATATAAAACTAAAAAATATACAAATAATTAATAATAGTTAAACGATGTATTATTAAAAGTGTGCCGAGTTTTAACATCACGTGATTAGGGTGCTCGCCTCGTAATCTGAGAGTCACGGGTTCGAATTCCTGTCACATCAGACATGTTCACCCTTTCAGCTGTGGGGACATTAATAATTTGTCATGGTTAATCCCACTATTCCTAGGTAAAAGAGTAGCCCAAGAGTTGGCGGTGGGTGGTGACGACTAGGCTTATAGTGATAAATTAGGGACAGCCAGCGCAAACAACCCTCGTGTAGTTTTGTGCGAAATTCAAAACAAAGAAACACCTCAGAAGGTGTTTGAATTGATCTGAATTATTTCCCAACTATACACGTATGTCATCAAAAATATTTTGTTATTTTTTTTAAAATGGGAGATCGTCTAAGATGTGTGGGTAAGTTTAGTCTCAGGGGGACTGTTTTGTTTTGCGCAAAGCTACACGAGAGCTATTTGCGCTGGTCGACCCTAATTCAGCAATGTAAGACTATAGGGAAGGCAGCTAGTCATCACCACCCACCGTCAACCCTTGAGCTACTCTTTTACCAACGAATAGTGGGATTGACCGTTACATTATAATTCCCCCCACGGGTGAAGGGGCGAGCAAGTTTGGTGCGACGGTGATTCGAACCCACGACCCTCAGTTTACGAGTCGAAAATCTGAACCCACGTGGTCATGCTGGGCATTCAGGGGGACTGAAGAGATGAGATGGAAATATGTTTGTTATTATTGTCTTATTAGTTTATACAAGAAAACTCTTAAACGATTAATTTTAATGTTACTATTGTCTGAATTAATGTCAAGTATCTTTAGGCATTATAAATAAATGCTCGGTGACTCAAAACGTTTTTCGCATAAACTTTTAATGTTTATCGTGATTCAAGAGATCAAACGTCAGGTAAACCGTCGTCCAAGTAAAGATCTCGATAAAAGTGTTTGTTTTAACATTAAGTATTATATATGAGAAACCTGTTTCAACCGACTGGCAAAGTTTACCTCAGTGTTGTGGACGTTTGTTTTCATAACATACAATCGTGTTCAAATGTTTCTTCAATCTATAACTTGTTATAATATTTTGTTTATCTTTATGATAGCTTATAAAATTTAAAAAGAACTAAAATGTTGTTAAATAAATCTTATTTAAAAACAACGTTTCGCCGCTATTAACTGGCATAATTTGATACCTGATAACGCCATGTTAACAGTGGCGAAACGTTGTTTTTAAGGCGAAACGTTTTTAAGTGGCGATTTTTTCTTTCTAATTTTGACTGTTTTTGTATTCTTGATTTCACAGCAACTGGCTACTCATTTTCTGTTCGTCCTAGTATCGATTCTTTGAAGATTATGGTAACTTTGTAGTAGAAATGGTAATAATCGTTCTTATCATTTGGCTATAATCCAGCATGGAATATCTCTTTAATAAACTCCAGTGGCTGTACAATGCATTCAAATTTCCTGAACCTTCTGGTGTCTTTTGTTTTGAAATTTCGCCCAAGGCTACTCGACGGCTATCTGTGCTAGCCCTCCCTAATTTAGCAGTGTAAGACTAGAGGGAAGGCAGCTAGTCATCACCACCCACCGCCAACTCTTGGGCTGCTCTTTGACCAACGAATAGTGGGATTGACCGTCACATTATAACGCCCCCACGGCTGAAAGGGCGAGCATGTTTGAGCGACGGGATGCGAACCCGCGACCCTCAGATTACGAGTCGCACGCCTTAACACGCTTGGCCATGCCGGGCCCCTTCTGGTGTCTTAGCTCAATCCTTTCTCTCCAAATCGTTTGTTGGAGCGACCATTTTGATTCAGTGATAAATTTCAAAGTTTACAAAACGTACTCTCAATACATTTTCTATTTACCTTTACTTGCAATTTTATTTATATGTCTAACTGATAACTTATTACATGTAACCGTTTAATTCAGAGTTGGTGGAAGAAATTTTGAATTTGTAAGGCAACTCAGAATAGCGTAAAAGACACGTCAGTGTTAGAGAGGTCTAGAGTCATGCACCCCATGAACATTTTGAAAAAAATAGGTCGCCTTTAGTTTGAGTTTTATGCAAATGTTTCTGTAGTTTGTTGTAAGTTTACCATTTTCAGGCACTTATCTGTGATTTACGAAAATAGATGCTCTGTGTCACTGACACTCAGCACAGCTATAAGCAAACAAACGCATATAACTTGTATATTACCTTTCTAATTTATTACGCATTGTTATACTGTTTCATACATACTAGTATACGACTATCTAATTACATAGAAATAATTTTTGGAGTGCGAGTTAAAATTTAAAAAGCCCAGCAGTTGCTGTTTCAGAGTGCTGTTCCGGTTAATGCACACGTGTCGTATATAGTACTTGGCGTAGAACTACAGGGTAGGAAAGGTTTCTCTGCTTGTTCAATTTCAAGTAAACCCAGACAAGGGTTCTGTGCAAGAAAAGGATTTTAATGAAATTCAACGCTTTGATGCTTCAATACGTGAAAAGGTTTTCTGTTCAAATTCACTAAATAATGAAAACCAACGTTTTAAACTATTTTAAATATTTTATTCTACCAGTACACTGTTTCGACGTCATTCTTCACGAGCTATCTGAAAGAAATACTAATTTATACATTTTTCTTGTCACGTGATATCATATCACTTTTGTATTTATATGGTTTCTTGGTCAATCGCGATAGCACATTGAGCTGAATTTCAATACATTGACTTGACGGCCCTACATATCTGGATAGTACTTTATTTTGATTTGAAATGTTATTATATCTAGGGATTCTCTAACATTTAAAGCCGTAATGTTACAAATTTGACCTAAATTTGTAGTTTCGTTCCTCTAAAAGTTTGCGTTGTGTTGTTTTTATGTGTTCCGCTAGAGCTGAGTTTTCTATTTTATTATTTTTCACACAACCTTTATGTTCTTGTAATCCGTATTTGAAATATCTGATAGCTTGACCAAATATGAATACAGCCACGTTCACATTTCATTTTGTAAATCCCAGTTTCATCTTTAATTGTATTTTATTACCCAGTCACCCGTTGGTAAAGCGGTGGGTCTACGGATTTACACTGCTAAAATCAGGGGGTTCGATTCTCTTCAGTGGACTCGGCAGATAGCCCAATATGGCTTTGCTATAAGAAAACACACACATTTGTTCTCTAACATTTCTTTAGTCTTATTTTTAGGTTTAGATATGGGATAAAACTTTTATTATTTCCTAAAGTATTCAAATAATTGATCTATTAATTCTGGATTATAAGATACACTTAAAATTAATTTTTGTGTTTTTTTATAAACAGATTTTAACACAGTATTTTTTAACAAACTTTAGGCCTTTGTTAAATTTATTTAACGCTTTTCTCACTACGTTTAGTGTTAATATTCTTTCATCAGCCCGTCACATCAAACATGCTCGCCCTTTCAGCCGTGAGGGCGTTATAATGTGACAGTCAATCCCACTATTCGTTGGTAAAAGAGTAGCCCAAGAATTGGCGGTGGGTGGTGATGACTAGCTGCCTTCCCTCTAGTCTTACACTGCTAAATTAGGGACGGCTAGCACATGTAGCCCACGAGTAGCTTTGTGCGAAATTCATAAACAAACAAACAAACAAACAAATTCTTTCATCAGCTACATATTTCATTAATAACAACTATCTTCTCAAATCATCCCGCCCTTAACACATTTTTAAAGCCATGTAAACACATGTATAAAATACACGGATTTTTATCGTTTTTTATAAGATATGATTTCCAGAGTGGCGAAATTGCAACAGCAAAGGGATTTTGTATAAACTGGTGTTTCTTAGTTACCATCTGCCTAGTACGTCTAGAAAATGTATGCCTAAAATCATTAGAAATAATAAAAGGTGGAGTGTTAAACAGATGTAAAGAGCCATTAGGTCAATGTATTGATTTCTGGCGTGACGTAATACGAAGGTTCACTAAGGAATTACGTAAGTACAAGAGCAATGTAATACCACATGACAGGGAAAATATACACATAAGTAGTTTGTTTGTTTTAATTTCGCGCAAAGCTTCGCGAGGGCTAACTGCGCTAGCCGTTCCTAATTTAGCAGTGTAAGTCTAGAGGGAAGGCAGCTAATCATCACTACCCACCGGTAACTTTTGGACTACTCTTTAACCAACGAATAGTGGGATTGACCGTTTGGTTATAACGCCCCCACGGAAGAAAAAGGCGAGCATGTTTGGTGCGACGGGGATACGAATCCGCAACCTTCGGACTACGAGTCGAATGCCTTAACCCACCTGGCCATCCCGGGCCTTACATAAGTAGTGAAGTTTTTCAGATAACTCCTGTAGACAGTATAAATGTTATCAAAAAACTGTGCGTGTAGTGGAAGCAGCTGACGGCTTCAATATAGTTTTCAAAACCATATAAACATTAAACGCTGATTTTAAGTATTTATTAAACTTTCGACAATACACAAATTCCGATCATTCGTATTTAATTAGAGTATAATTTCATAATTCTTTTAAAATATTCTGATTTATTTTGTTTTCCAAAACAGTCATCTTGGAAGCACTAACTCTTTTGTTTCGCTACACGTTTGTATTGTTTTTGCGATCTAGGGCTGAATTTTCTCTAATATAAATCATTTATCACATCTTCAAACCTATAATTATAAAAATAACCTAGCATTCTTCATTTCAACTGTTACAAATGTCATATTTCAATTTTATTTTTAATTACTCGATTCATAAACAAGTTTATGAAGTGTGTCTCTTTGATTGTCCATTATCCTAGGTCGCTGTTTCAACCTTAACCAAACTTTATGATATGATAGTTTTGAAACAAGGGGCATCTTGATGAGGATTCAAAACCTTTCCACCCCGATTACTAATGTTATTGAGCATTTATCATCTTTGACGTTAGTTAATGTTAACTAATGTTTTATAGATGGCGCCAGGTCCTTACATGAAATTTTATTAAATTGTCTATAATGCAACATTGACATAGTGTGAGAGAGGACGTAAAAACGTTTTATATATCTTCGAAAGTTTTATACTACTTTCTATGAAAGAGTGCAAACGAATAAATCTTTGCAACTATTGCAATAATTCATAAAAATGGCTGAAGTTTATACTGAAGCAAGAAGAATAAGACTGAGACGAAAAGCCATATCTTGAATTATACCCACTTCTTCATTTGACCATAACCTTTCAACTTCGGCACCTAAGACACTTCTGCGGCCAATTACGGTCTATTTTGATAGTGTAGTAATGAATACTGTAGCAATGTGTTGTTTTATAAATAAATTGTGTGAAAATTAGGATTTGTGTGTCATTTGTCACAGCATCTACCCCATATGTTTTTTTTTCAGTTCATAACCAGGACAAAGGAAATATGTCACAACTTCTTAAATAATAAATTCGGTATTTCAGATATAACGAATTTGGCACAGCTCCAAGTTGGCGTAAAAAATATTGTAAAAATGGATTTTTTTTCTCTGTTAAAACGAGCCTCACGTTGTTTAATCATAAAAAAAACTTTCTAAAGGTAATTTTATAGAAATTTAATTGAACAATCGATTCAAGATTTTCTAGAACACTGTTTTTTTTTTTTTTAAATTTTCATCTTGGTTTATTAAAACTTTTTGCGAACGTTCCAAAGAATTTTGTTAATCTTACTATAACACTGCCAACGGGCACGTTTGATTAAATGATGACGAGTGAGGTCCGCACGAGGGAAGAAGCAAAATTAATGAACTGCCAAATCTACACAGTTCCGTGAGAGAAACGTTAGACTTTGGAGAAAGTTAATTAATGTGTTTCGTTAATTCAAAAACATTTACAGCTGAGAAACGTTACAAACATCACTCGACATGAAGGTGACGCTTGAAACCGCTAATCTAAAATTAAAAGCATATAAATCCGTGTTGATCGAAAGTTTCCATCAATTGTTTGTTTGTTTGTTTAATTTCGCGCAAAGCTACGCGAAGACTATCTGCGATAGCCGTCCCTAATTTAGCAGCGTATGACTAGAGGGAAGGCAGCTAGCTAGTCGTCACCACCCACCGCCAACTCTTGAGCTACCCTTTTACCAACGATTAGTAGTATTGACTGAAACATTATAATGCCCCCACGGATAAGAGGACGAGCATGTTTGGTGTGATGGAAATTCGAACCTTCAACCCTCGGATTACGAGTCGAGTGCCTTACGCGCTCGGCCATGCCGGGCCCGTTTCAAAGAAACACCAAATAAAAATTACTGCTAATTATTCTCAAGTAGACATATCTAGAAAACTAATAAATTAATATTTTTCACATGTAGTAAAAAGAACATAATGTGTTTCTTTTTTTTGACATTTCGGCATCAGGTTTACTTTGATTTCCTGAGCTAGAACTAATAATAATAATAATAATAATAAAAAAATTACGTAACATTAGCACACGTTCATACTTCTGGTTTTGCTTTTCATTCTATTTAGTGTGAAATCAAAACCCTAACATAAATTAATCTCAGGTATTCTTTACAACACCATGAGCAGTCATGATTGGATATTACTTTCCCTAATAAACATTCTTTACTGCGCAGTATTATTCAGAAATATAATCTCTTTCAGTTCTCCAGAAGTATGCTCATCTATATAATCACCTCTTAGAAACAACTACCTATTTAATATTCTTTATTAAGGATTTTCCACGATAAGAATATAACGATTCCCTGTAAATTTTCCTTGATGTGCGAAGGCTTCGTAAACTGTCTCTAGTTATTACGTATATAAAGATATAGGAATAGAAGGGATAAACGTTGCCAACAAGCTATAGGTAAATAAATGTTCGACGTGAGGAAGTGAGTATACAGTAAATCAACACGCTAAATTACCATAAAAAATAAAGCTTATTTAAATATCTAAATAATGAAAAATAACCACATAGGAAGCTAGTTTAATTAGCTTAACACATTAAGCTTTATCATGTGCTGTATTAAATTCAGAGATATGTGTGCTGATAAAAATACATTAACACCACGAGTTCATTTATGTTTCTAATCTTTATCGAAAATAACTGTTAGAGCTCTCATTGCTTGGTCTAGAAATCATTTCATTAACGTCTGGCGGCTGACGTACTGAAATCCATAAATTATTTCATTCATAAGCAGAATCTCATGTTAATCAGTTCTGCCACTGGCAGATAGAAAGAAGATTTTCGCAATTAACAGTAAACTCAGCCACACAAGTTTTCGAACAGTCTAAAAGTTACTGCAGGGCATACTTTGAGCTAAAACAAAAACCATGTGCTGTTTTTTTTGTCTTTCACTGAAACAGATGTGTACTACACATTAGACTAAAAAGAAAAAAATCTTGCGATGTAGCTCGTGGTGACGAGAATGTATTTAAAGCTGGAGGTTTAGTTGTTGAGGCTAAAAGTGGTTCGTGGTGATGAGAATGTATTTAAAGCTGGAGGTTTAGTTCTTGAGGCTAAAAGTGGTTCGTGGTGATGAGAATGTAATAAAAGTTGGAGGTTTAATTCTTGAGTCTTAAAGTGGTTCGTGGTAATGAGAATGTAATTAAAGCTGGAGGTTTAGTTCTTGAGGCTAAAAGTGGTTCGTGGTGATGAGAATGTAATTAAAGCTGGAGGTTTAATTCTTGAGTCTTAAAGTGGTTCGTGGTAATGAGAATGTAATTAAAGCTGGAGGTTTAGTTCTTGAGGCTAAAAGTGGTTCGTGGTGATGAGAATGTAATTAAAGCTGGAGGTTTAGTTCTTAAGGCTAAAAGTGGTTCATGGTGATGAGAATGTAATAAAAGTTGGAGGTTTAATTCTTGAGTCTTAAAGTGGTTCGTGGTAATGAGAATGTAATTAAAGCTGGAGGTTTAGTTCTTGAGTCTTAAAGTGGTTCGTGGTGATGAGAATGTAATTAAAGCTGGAGGTTTAATTCTTGAGTCTTAAAGTGGTTCGTGGTAATGAGAATGTAATTAAAGCTGGAGGTTTAGTTCTTGAGGCTAAAAGTGGTTCGTGGTAATGAGAATGTAATGAAAGCTGGAGGTTTAATTCTTAAGGCTGAAAGTGCTCGTGGTGATAAGATTATAATTAAAGCTGAAGTTTTAATTCTTAAGGCTGAAAGTGGTTCATGGTGATAAGATTATAATCAAAGCTGGAGTTTTAATTCTTAAGGCTGAAAGTGCTGGAAGAAAATATTATTTTTGTATTAAATACATGAAGTGTATGAGATATTTCTAACGTTGTGAAATTAGCTTTGAAAAAGAGATAGAAAAAAAAGAAAGCAAAACATAAATATACTCTTTACAGTCGCATATGGACAAAGATCTGCTTGAATTATGTCCAAAGCTATATGGGAACTATCAGAGTTAGCAGTGAAGGTCTAAAGGGAAAGCCACTCACCATCAACAATTGGAGCACTCTTTAACCAACAACCGTGGCATAATAACGCCCCCACAGCTGAAATGACGAGCATGTTTGGTGGGAGAGACACAGCTGCAACCCTCAGATGTCGAATCAATCGCACTGACCACCTGGCCAAGCCGGACAAACAAAGATCTCTTGTTATATTTTATTAAGACTAAAAGTAATATAATTAATTAATTTCAACGTAGAATATAATTAAATCAAATTAAAATGTTATATTTCACAAAACGTAGTACATTAAAAATGGAAGTTTTGGATGTTTTCAGGGGTTTATAAATTGTACTTCATAAGTAAAATGACATAACTAACGTATTTAGCATGTTATCTATCTTTCTACTGAATTGAAAATAAAGAATTAATAACTCGGTTTTAAAATGAATACAAATACAAACTCTCTTTAGTTATGTGGAATATAGATTAAAGGTGCATCCTTAATTTAACCTAAGACCCCAATTTGTGATCTCTTCAGTCATCGATAATATGTGCGAATTAATAAGTGGGCTCTTCTAGCAAAAAAACGTGATGATCCCATTATTTGAAAAATTAACACAGATAATGGGGTTTATAACTGACAATTAGTTCATCAAATTTACTATCACTTGGTTGCTTTTTGAGCGGAATGATATGTTTAGTGCGTTTATAACTATATTTCATCTGGTTTTGTCAAATTAGAATATTCGATTAACAGACACGTTTATCAAGAATGTCATCCTTTGTTTAAATGAATGTAGATGGAATACTTCATTATAGAACGAACTGGATTTTTTTATCAACAGAAAACAAATATTTCTTTCAGAACAGAGATAATTTGCTTGACGAACATTCAACAGATAAATGTTTGGAACTCAAAACTGAAACACCATATTAAACACGATCTATTATACTCACAACGTTGAATGTAACATCTTTCAATTTGTAATTTGTTATGGACGAAAATAAAATTTTAATAACGTGTCAATCTTGTTAAACAACTGTTTGCAGTTTCTCAACTGTCTAGTTACAAAATAACATTTTTTGATGTCCTGTTATCATCCATCGTTAAGTGTGGGTGTTCAATACGTGTTGGAAAACACATAAGCAAACAAAGATTGTACCAGAGATAACAATTACTAGCGGTTTCTTCACCCGTGAATTTACTGGCGAAAAGATGAGAATATAATGTTCAGAAAAATGTTAACCTTTGACTTGATAAGGCCTCAATGGGTCAGGTGTGAGTTACGGACTACAATGCTATATCTCGGTGTAGATTTATCGTGGGGAATCGAGCCGAGATAGATTTGCGCTTTAAACAGGCAAACAAACAATTTACTTATCTGATAAAAAAGAAGAGAAAAAAAATAAACGCAATGTATGTACCAAAAATCTGCGTGTAACAGATATAGGTTTAGAGTATTTATCATATATATGCGCACGATAATGAAAAGTATTAAATCTGTTCGAAATTTCTGTTTTAAAAATTATTATTTTATGTATCTGTATATGTTTGTATATGCACGTGATTTGTGTTTCATTATGGTCTAAGCCTTAACACTAGTTATGATCTACAAATTCCGGAGTGGTCCATAATATTCCATATAAATATTTTATGATCTTAAAAACTTTAGTGTTATGAGTGTCTTGTAGCTGTTTTTAGCCCTAAGCCATTAGAAAACAGCTCCATGTTTTTAATTTTACGAGTAAAACAGCGTTGCGTGTTTACAGAAGTTATTAATAATGTAAGGAATTTCGTCGGATTTTGATGGATTCTTACAACGGTTTAGATAATTACTTATGTATAAAAACAACAACACTATATTATTAATCAAGAAAGATCAAAGAGCAACATTCAACAATCATTACCGATGTCCTTAAGACAACTGTTTCGATTTCCTTTTGCAGAATTAAATACAGAAGTGAGCGAGGTGCAGAAAATACAAGTTTTTCCTGTCAGAGTTTAACATAAGGGACAAAGATTGATGGATCAGCAAGATTTATATGTATACAGCTTGAGATTGTGTTGTACATATTTCAGTCATTTATCATTTGATACTTTCTCTGTTAGAGCACTCTGCTGTATTTTGATGGAACAAAAATACTCTTATCTATTTACCCATCTATTGACCCATCCACCCTTACATCTATCTATCTATCTACATATATATATATACACAAACATACACACACGAACGGTTACAATGCGAAATTTTGTATATATGCAACCAGTAAGTAAACACCGTCTTGTTCTATTTCGAACAAAGCTACACGAGTGATGAACTAGATAGAAGGCAGCTAGTCACCACCACCCAACGCCAACTCTTGGGCTACTCTTTTACTAGCGAATAGTGAGACTGATCGTTAAATTATAATGACCCCTGAAAGGACGAGCCTCTTTGATGTGACAGGAATTTGAATCCGCGACCCTCAGATTACGAGTCGAGTGCCTTACCCACCTGGCCATGCCAGGGTTAATCTGATATGAATCTTATCGAGCTTACGAAACTTATTCTTGAAAGTTTCATGCAAAAACACCTAAACAACAAACTTGTAGGAGAGCCCTGATGCAAATTCTTGACTAGGAGTTTGATAACATCTTACAAATCTCAAATTTCAGTTTTGTAAAAGATTGTGTAACCATATTTAAATAATTTTAATACTGCAAAAAAAATATTCTCTGAACTACAAGTAATAATGTTGTATGGGCCCGGCATGCCCAAGCGTGTCAAGGCGTGTGACTCGTAATCTGAGGGTCGCGGGTTCGCATCCCCGTCGGGCCAAACATGCTCGCCTTCCCAGCCGTGGGGGCTGAGACGGTCAATGACGGTCAATCCCACTATTCGTTGGTAAAAGAGTAGCCCAAGAGTTTGGCGGTGGGTGGTGATGACTAGCTGCCTTCCCTCTAGCCTTCCCACTGCTAAATTAGGGACAGATAGCCCTCGAGTAGCTTTGTGCGAAATTCAAAAACAAACCAACAATAATGTTGTATACTTCATTCCATTGTTTTATATTTAACAAAAAGGGACTCTTTTTTTTTTGGATTGGGCTTCAATTTATTTATTGGTACCATTGTATGTTAACAATAAAGCATCAGTTAATAAAACCTTCACCACGACCAAACTTTGTGTTTTCTTTCTAGGGTTGTAGTAGCTGAAACATTGAGAAAACTTCTCTTCAATATTTATTTCTACCTTTTTAATAAGTTTTGCTTTGTATATGATACGTTTATTCTCAAAACATGTATGATTTTTATAAATATAACTCACGAGTTTGTTTATTATAAGAATATATATATATATTTATTTAATAAGTTATAGGGGGCAATCAACGTTTTTTTTAATCTTCTTACGTTTTATGTTTCTAACGTGTGGACTTTGTTGGGAAAAACAGACATCACTCTTTAGCATGAATTAAATACTACTGGTAATTAAGCTGAGAACAAAACAATCCGTTTTGCACTCGTATGAGAAGAGATCAGTTATTTTTCAAACAATACTGTTAACGGAATAACTAAAATAAATTAAAACGTTAAAAGGTAATCTATAAATCCCAAGAAAGGAAATCAAGATAAAATAAAAAAAAACTGTTATGTTTAGAACTTACGTCAAAGAGCTGAAGATGAAACTGTTTTATATCTTGTCAAACGCAAGACTACAATAATGTATCAAAATTTATAGTGATATACTTCAAACCTACAAACTTAACAATCAACAGGCACATCAAACGTGTGTACTTGCAAATAAATACGCGTGGCAAAATAGTTCTGTGAGTGTATAAATATAGTTATTAAGAAATAATTATTTTATTAATACTATATGCTAACACTAAGAGTTATCACATAAATAGTGACACCAACAAGTTTTGATTTATTCATTATTTATTTTTATTACGTGTATTGATACTTACAACTTAAATGTCAACGTTTTGTTATGCAACACTCGTTATGTTATCAGATTTCAATGCACGCGTGTTGTTTTTATTGTTTGTTATTATTACTGGTTCGTTGTTGTTCTAAGCCTAATTGTGATATGTTTTCAGACGTTAATGCATTACAGCTGTTTTCTAGACAAACGCCGACAGGATTAAAAACCGACGATGTTTTTTTTTTTCTTTAGAAGATAAGTGGTAGAATGAATTCATAGAATATTAAAATATTTGCAATCCTCCAGTGTGCAACCAATTCATTCTACTTTCATTTTTTGAATATTAATCTCAATGCTACTTTCAGTGAACTGAAATAACACTTGTTTCCTTAACCAATAGTAAAATTGTTTCTTTATTTTACTTCGAGTGTAATGGCTAAATTAATGTTAAGCCTAATTGAATCGGTCTTTAAATCTAAGGCAACGAATAAGCAGAAAATATCGAACCTGTTTACAGAAGAAAAAACTAGGTTATAATTAATTCAAACGTTTATATCAAACTAGAGGGAAAACGTATGACACATTTCTTTTCAACTGTACCAGTGAGTATAAAACAAAGAGTAAATTAGGCATCGATCAAGAAACATAGAAATACTGTTGATTATTATTAAGTCATAAACATAACAAGAAGATCACTTTCTTTTTGGTTACGTTGAGAACTTTTGTAAGCACTTAGAAACTTTAATTACTACTAAAGAAACGCTTGCGATAAGTCTCACGATTCTAGCCTCAGTCTGAGAGTCTCCTTTTCAGAAATAATGTACTTTAATTAAGGTATGAAAGGCCTAGAAAGAATGCCAGTTTTGTACTGCAAACGTCTGTCCAAGGGGTTACCGAACAAAGTTATTATTTTGAGAAGAGAAGAACAAATGGAACTATGTTACGTGTACTTATAAAAAGTCAAACCGATCTACAAACACAGTTTGGAATTTTCTTTGCTTAGAATTAAGCACAAAGCTGCACAATGGGCTGTCTGTGTTGGAATTAATTATCATATGCAAATCAAAAACTGAACACGCAAGAATGTCACAAATAAATTTATATATACTTTAAATTCATTATGATTATGTTGTATAACTATCAGCGTATCAGGATCTTAAATGGATTATATTTAGGGTTACAACAAAGTACGATAAGAATAATTACCGTTAAAATGTAACAGTTGCTTGTTATGCAATCGCACGACTTTCATACTCAGCGTCACTCAGTTGTTTTCTTGTTAGAGTATCTAAATTACTGAGATATTTATATCATGTCAAAACATATTCCGTATGAACATTCTGACTGTAACAAACTGTATCTGTTTTATTTGACAAATGTTGATAAATGGAAAATTTTTTTAATCAGAAAGAAAAACATACTTGTTATTTGTATATTGTACAATGAGAAATTTGTAAAAAAAATACGTAATTTAATGCACAATGCATCATAGGTGCTTCTATAATTATTACGTATGAACTTGTTATGCGAAAGCTTTCTATATAAATATGCCTCTTGGATTATGGTAAAAACGTCCAATTGTCAGCAGTTACACAAGTTATAAGTAATGTCATATGGAAACCTAATTCAAAGTGACTTGAACATGCTACATAGCATCGTATATTCCAGTAATTATTTTCTCATAACCTGAATTTCAAACAGTCATCTCCAATGTTGGAGAAGTAATTTTTAAATAGCGCTTTGAGTGGTAACGAAGCTATTTCTTCCCGTTTCTGAAGCATAAATTACAATAAAAATGAATTCTGAAGTTTATGAAAACATTACCTTAAATTTTAATCAATTATAACTCTTACAGACTTGAGAAAATTGAACATCTTTTCACAAAAAAAAATATTCTTATAAATGCTTTATATATCATTCATCCAATATCAAGTGAAACATATTAGTATCAAACTTAACACTAAAAAGTATTATAGTTCGCTTGCGATTTAAGCCTTGTTCTATAAAAATAACACACATGATATGGTCACGTGGGCACACAAAAAAATCACTTCCTAACGTTATCCATAATCCGGGAATTAAAAAAAAAAAGGAAACCATAGTGAGAATAATTTATTTCACCGTTTTCAACGTTTATTTTTTTTTCAATTACTTTAAGTGATAGTAAAATTTGTAAAATGTTTTGCATCCACATTCATCATACGAAACGTCATGAAAGAGATTTACTGATAGAAATGCATTCGAAAAATTCTTTAGCCAGATAACGCTTCTAATAAATTTCAAAGCCACTGTGCAAGCTAAGACAGGTTATATGCCATTTGTTGACATGACATTCACAGATGAAATAAAGAAGAAAACCATGTCAAAGTCGACTAAAAAGTTTTTCTTGAACTCTATCCGATAATGATTATATCCTGCTTTTGAGAAATGTATCCCATGGAGACCTGAATAAAAAAAAAACGGCTGAAAATCTTCTTTGGCGATGGTGAAAAATGGCTCATCTTTTTACGACAAAATCCGTTAAGCCTTCTGACAATTTTTATTTCCTATAGCCCAACACAGCTTTATATGGGAAAGTTGTCATGGAGATAGATGGACCACGTGTGGTAGTTGTTAATTTTCTTTGGGAAGATAGTTCATTCCTATTTAGTTGTCTTTCTCGCTAACACTAAGACTTGAGAAGGACACAGAAGAAAGACCTACCGCCTGCTTAGAAACGAAATCAATATAACTGAATGGGTATCCTACAGTTCTGGCACAGAGTGTTCTATTAGGTTCTGGCACAGAGTTTCTTCCATTCTATTATTTCTCTGTCTCCTCTTTTAACTGATAAGAGTATAAACAGCTATAAATGAGCGCAGCTGTAAGACTGTCTTTAGTTTAATAAACTGAAAGCTTTTATCAAAAGCTTTAACACAGAACTACGCCATTGAGTTTCTTGCGCTCTATCCACCAAGAAGGATCGAACTTCGGATTTTGACGTTGTAGATCCGTGAACTTATCGCTGACCCACCCGCAGACAAATTGATACAAGGGATTGATTTTTTACCTACCAAATCACAAATGCCATAATCTCAAACCATGTTTGATTTTTATTTTTATTCTTATTTGACAAGAGAGGTATTCAGTAATACTAAAGATAACTCAGAAAGGTTCGTTTAGTATGAACAAATAATACCTGTTAAAATTGAAATGTATTCTTGTTTTATTAGTATGAACAAATAATACCTGTTAATGTTGAGATGTATTATTGTATTATTAGTATGAACAAATAATAGCTGTTAAAGTTGAGATGTATCATTGTTTCATATAAAACTGTTTATTAATAGCTGATTCCTGAATGTATATTCTAATGTTTATTTTAATATTTTTAAGCGCAACGTGCATCTGCCGTACACGTAGTTGATATTGTGATACAAAAACAACGGCATAATAAAAGACAATGCAAACAACAATCAAAAAGTAGGACACATCTTTTTTTTGCACATTCTGAAGCTGTCAGCAATGTGTAGAAAATCTATATGGAAATGCCACTTTGCTAAGGGGTTTCTCTCTTAACCCTTAACCTTTAACCCTTGATTTCCCCTCTGTATGTTTGTTATGACAATACTAACATCATCCCAGGTATTGCTGTATGTTTATATATATATATATTGATAATGAAGTCTGCCGCTGTTTACTTTAACACAAACAGATAGTCTGTCTGGTTATGAGTTAAAAGTAGTGAAATAGAGCTTACAGTAGGGGGAAAAAAGTCCTTTTTCTGCCTGCCACAACAGAGGTCCACTTTCGCTGCCAAAGAGATTTTCTCCACCGTTGCCTCCTTCACTTAAAGGGATTAAGGACAGTTTACTCGGTCCAGCATAAATCCTTTGTCATTTATTGCACGCACCGTTCACTTTTGAGTGCACGGTTCACTGGAAAAAAGCACATTATTGGAGTTGTAGTTGCTTTAGTTTGGATTCATATGACAGTTTTAGTCTTTGCGAGTTCGAGTTTATGAGACGTTTGGTCAGAAAAAAAATTATGTTGCTAGTCAGACTCTTGAAAATTTCTACTGAACACTGAGCAAGTAAAAAAAAAAAAAACAGCGAAAAAGTTATTGTTAGTGATAGGTGAGATATTACTCTGGCGTAACATGAAAAGTTTAGAAATGAGAGGACATGTAACTAAAGAAATACTTTAATATATTATTTGAATTTATTTGTAAGGAAACTTAAAACTTACTATTTCACGTCCGTGACAGTATTACAAATTCTTAGCACGTTTCTAATCGTGTATTTACTTTATTGTAGGTCCGGCATGGCCAAGCGTGTTAAGGCGTGCGACTCGTAATCTGAGGGTCGCGGGTTCGCATCCCCGTTGCGTCAAACATGTTCGCCCTTTCAGCCGTGGAGGCGTTATGATATGACGGTCAATCCCACTATTCGTTGGTAAAAGAGCAGCCCAAGAGTTGGCGGTGGGTGGTGATCACTAGCTGCCTTAGCTTTAGTCTTACACTGATAAATTAGGCACGGCTAATGCTCGAGTAGCTTTGCGCGAAATTCAAAAACAAACAAAGTTCGGTGTCATTATATATTCTCTTTAAAACGTTTAAAAATGGACGTTATCCATGTAAGTAGTTGCACTGATAAAACTAATAAAGATCTCTCGGCATGAACGCTTTTAGAAAATAAATAAAATATTTTTAAAAGTTAAATTGGTAATGAAAGAACAAAAAACACATTTTATAAGTTTTATTTTCAATTAAGGTTTTATATCAATATATTACTACGCCACAGTTGAACAGATTTACGCTATTCAATCTTACGTAGCCCTCTCTGTTTCTCAAAAGCAGTTTCTCTTTCATTTTAACTTTATTTAACAGTACCTATACAACGAAGTAATAGAATGACAGAGTTATTCGTTCTGCGGAAGTTTCTCGTCATTACTAAAACTTTATTGGGACTTCCCGTACATTCAATTAAAATTTAGATATCCGAGACTGATAAAACCCTTGTAATCGGCTCTTTTTTATACCACGGAAGGAAAATGCCTTGAACTCACTCCTCCCAACTTCTTGTATAAATGCACGCAACAAAATGCAAAGAGTAACAAAACCATTACTTTCAACCAGAGTAGTGATCAATATTTGTGTTACATTATACCTTTAATGAGTTCTTTCAGAATCAAATTACACGCCAGATGTAGAATTGCAGCCATACAATAAAATCATTTTAATGTATACTCTATATTTATAAAACGCAGATCAATAGCGTTGGTTGCAAGCAAGTTTTTTTTATTCATCTACATTCTAAAACTATAGCTGAAAGGTAATAAAAGATTAAGAAATAACAATATTTATCTAAGAAATGTTCAAGTTGTTAACGTTTGTGTTTTTTATGTAATAAATCATTTTAATTGGGAATTCATATTTTTCGATTTACGTTTCAGAAAATGCACATATTTTAGTTTATTATCATATTATATTAATTCTATTATTTATATCCTTAAGGTTGGTTTACCTCGTAAAACAATTTATTCGAATGTCTCAGTGTTATTTACAAGTTAATTTAGTTCTTTAGCGCCACATTATTCGTATAAGGTGAGGTTTGTTCTTTCAGAGTAGCCCCGAGTGTCTTAGCGGTAGACTTGACAGCTTATGGCGCTAAAATTAGGGGTTCTATCCTGCATTAGGTACTGGAAAAATAAAACAATGTGTGTGCTTTGAATTTCGCGCAAAGCTACACGAGGGCTATCTGCGCAGTGTAATTTAGCAGTGTAAGACTAAAGCGAAGGCAATTAGTCATCACCACCCATCTCCAACTGTTGGGCTGCTCTTTTACCAAAGAATAGTGGAATTGACCGTCACATTATAACGCCCCCAACGGTTGAAAGGGCGAGCATATTTGATGTGACGGGATTCAAACACGCGACTTTAAGATTACGAGTTCAGCGCCTTAACCGCCGTGCTGTGCCGTGCCTTACACGGATGGGTTGGTTTCAAGAATTTGTGATGGTAATAGTCGCTTTTACTTTTGTCGAATTGTGATTATGTAAAGTTTTTACGGATTTCTGTACATTCTTATGGCTGTATCTCTTCTTGATTGTATCGGGTTGTGGAAGCTTTATCCTGTAGTCTTGTAAGTTTATTTTGCTATATATTAGACATATAGTCTGAAAAGACAAACTAAAAAAAAACAAACAAACAAACTCTTGGAACCTTGCCTGAACTTATGACTCCAAGAAGTTGATGGATCGAGTGTAAACTACAAAAAGCCTTTGCTTTAAGTTCAAGACAGATTGTTTAGTTTTAATGTCACAAGTTGAACTCACTCGTGATTCATCTAAGCAGTGTTTTATATTATGTTTCATCTATGTAAAAATTGTCAGCACGTTTTTTGTTGAAAGGTCATAAATACGTGAACCTCTGAATGGAAGTTCCAAAATAAGTCTTTTCTTACATAATAGAACTTTCAAAAAGGCACCTGAAATGTTAAAACTGCAAAATAAGCTTTTAATAAACAGAACAATACTTGTGTCCTTAGGATAACAAGTCTGATTTTTAAGTACCTATTACTAAAATTCAAGTTAAAAACAAAATCGTTTTAGTCTTAGTAAACAGAACGCAGATATGTAGTCTTAGTGTGAACGTTATATCTACGTAAACATAAGAAAAGTGTGACTTTATGACGTAGTAGAGTAGTTAAATGAACACAATTTTGCATTGGAAACGAATGGAATTTGCGTTAGAAGAAAACCAAACCTTGGAGGGAGTGTTTTTATCGCAACAAGCTATTGTATTATGGTCGCAAATAATATATAATTATTGAAACATGGCAGCCTATTCGTCATGGACATTTAGAAAAATAAACAAGAGAAAGATTATTTATAGTTAACTCGTTACTTAAAAAGTAACTTGTCTATTTTTACTGTTTTCATGCATCAAATCATTAAACCATAATATTTGCTTTGCTTGCTTCTTTGCAGTTAAGCACAAAGATACACGCATCTGCTCACCTATAGAAACCAGGTTTTTAGCATTATTAGTACGCAGACATACCACTGTGCCACTAGGAGGTAGATTTCTGTGAAAAATCTTGCAAATATTGTATAACTCACTTACGTCACAATATAAATCGCGTGTGTAACTGGTAAAGAAATAAAGTTATTTGGTCAGTATTAACATAATAAACTAGTTAATTACCTACATTATTAAAGTTAGTTTCCGTTGTTATAGTAAGCTTGTTAAAGTTTATTAACATTAATTATTGTTGCTACTTAATAAACCTGAAGAGTGCTACAATAAAATTCGTGTAATGTTAACAAGTTATATGATAACGGGTTATTTAACACATGCTACAAACCCGACCATTGCATGTAACTGTAACATTGGTATTATGTGACCAAAGTCAGTCACAGGCCCTGGATGGCCAGATGGTTAGGGAGTTCAACTCGTAACCTGAAGTTCGTGGGTTCGAATCCCACTGACATACACGCCCTTTCAGCCGTGGGGTTGCTATACGTTACAGTCAATCCCGCTATTTGTTGGTAAAATATTAGTTCAAGAATTGGCGGTAGGTGGTGATGATTAGCTGCTGCCTTACCTCTATTATTGGCCCGATATGGCTAAGTGGTTAAGGCACTCGTCTCGTGATCTGAAGATCGTGGGTTCGAATCTCCAACACACTAAACATGCTCGTCCTTTCAGCAGTGGAGGCGTTATAATGTTACGATTAATTGCCACTATTCGTTGGTAAAAGAGTAGCCCAAGAGTTGGCGGTGGCCGTCCCTAATTTAGCAGTGTAAGACTAGAGGGAAGGCAGCTAGTCATCACCACCCAACGCCAACTCTTGGGCTACTCTTTTACCAACGAATAGTAGAATTGATCGTCACATTATAACGTCCCCACGGCTGAAAGGGCGAGCATGTTTGGCGCGACCGGGATGCGAACCCACGACCCTCAGATTACGAGTCGCACGCCTTAACACGCTTGGCCAAAACTTATAAATAATTAATTTTTACTTTAACTGATAATAGTAGCAGGGTGGAAGTCCGAGATATTCTTCCGCTAAAATTGTATTCGTATGAAAATGCCTCTCAGTGAAACAGTGGTATGTATGCAGTCTCGTACTCGTAGAAGCCGAGTTTAGATACTCTTTGTGGGCAGGGCGTAGGTAGCTCATTGTGTATCTTTGTGCTTACTTCCAACAAATGAATCAATCGTAAGAAAATACAAAAGTACCGGTATGAATGAGAACTGCCGCAGAGAAATTATTCCGAATAAGTTTTACTTTAATATAATGATGAATTATAAACAGTGAGTATTTCAGGGTTAATTCACTGTATTTCATCACTTAAATCTACGTTGTTAACTCTAAAGAACACGAATATTTTGTTTTTAATTGGAATTTCATTAACATTTAAAAAGCTGTAAGAGTTTTCGTTAATAATTTATATTTTTACGATCAAAAAAAGAATCTGTCACTGACTTGTGAAAGGTACGTTTACTGAATTTCAACCTAACGTTTTGGGGTTCGATTCTTCCTGTAAGAGAGAGCATGGACAGTTTAATGTGTTGATTCACGTTGAAACTAAAAATAATGGATATGAATTACAAGTATAAGCTAAGTGATTTAAGGCATAACTAACAAGGTAACCTCGTGACCAAGATAAGTAAACTGATACAAATGTTCTTATAACAAATCCAGTAAAATACCTTTTCCTCTGCTTCTGGGAAATAAACTGACTCCTATGTATTTCTTACTGCAATTTCTGTAAGTTTCGCTCTAAAGTTAATTGGAAATACACCTATATCGATGATTTAGGTGCTGTCAGGTTCTGTAAATCCACCTTCTTAGGTTTTGAGGAACTACAGATAAATCATATTGTTAAACGACATTCAGACTCAATTTGTGGAAATGGAAACCTGTAACTTGACAGCGACGGTTAGAATTACCACGTTTTTCAGTTGTAAAACAATGAGAATGAGACTTGTGAAATGAGAAACCTGCCCTATCAACAAGTAAAATTGGTAACTGTTTTACCATCATTGACATGTCTAGAGACGATAAATATAATATATATACAGACCTTGATATTCAAGGTGGATGAATAAGGCTTAGTAACTACATAACTTGCACGTACTTATGGATATTTTTTTTATTATATTTATGAAAGAATATCTAAATTCAATAATAAGTATGAGGGTAATATTCATTAAATGTTGCATTTATTGTTGATAATCACTCTTTATACGTGTAAGAACCTACACAACTTGACGATTAGCCAAGTTAGTTAGGGGAAAAAAATCAAGGCTTAAGTGGATGTGAAAATCACAGTGTGCTTAGGGTTACGATAGTGGATGTGGAAGAGACAGCCAAATTAGGATAGTGGTTAACTGAAAGACAACGAGAGGATTTATAATTTTATTCAAGACTTCTAAATAAGGAAACTAACTAAAAGATTGGTATTTTATTTTTACTGTTAACTACTAATGAGAACATGGCGAACATTAGTGAACGAATGAACATTTACTAATCAATATTTAAATATAATTATAAATTTTCAAAGGGTCAGTTCAGAAATAAGGAAAACGATTAATCATTAGTGAAGTGGGACAATGAGTTTAACTGTAATATATGAGAGGATTGGAATATTACTTAATACGTTAATTTTAAGATAATTATATTCCTAAGAAGTTAAAAAGGAATGATTTGTTTTTTTTTTTATTTTAGGGCAAAGCCATATTGGATTAACTCCTGTTTCCACCGCGGAAAAAAATCCTGGATGTTAAAACACTTTAAATATCAAGTCATCCCTTAAACAATGTCCGATTTTAGGTTCAGAAAAAGAGAAAGGATTTCAAACTCCTTTAATGCTATTTAATTAATAAAGTATGTTCCATTATTATTAATTACTTCCTGCTAATGATTCACAAGCTTCTGAATGCCACTTCTATAGAAATCTTGAGGTTTGGAGGAAAAAAATGTAGAGAGGGTAGTTTTGATATCTTCATGTGTCCCAAGCTCTTTCCCATCAAGATAGTTCTGCAAACTTCAGAATAGACGATAATAAGATGGGGGCAAGATCTGGAGAATAAGGAGGATGTGGAAGTTTTTCCCAGTCTAGCTCGTCAATCTTTGTAGATGTGGTCCTTGCTGTATGGGGCCATGCATCATCCTGGTGTAAAACAACATCTTTACGATTGATCAAAGCAGGTTTTTCTTCTTTCGGTGCAACATTCAAGTGTTCTAACTGTTGACAATAGAAGTCTGATGTAATCGTTAAATTGAGTGTCAGCAACTCAAAGTGGATCAAACCAACAATATCCCACCAAACGTTAAACAAGACTTTCCTTAGATGGAGGTCCATTTTGGACTGTGCTTTAGCCACATTAACTGCACTGAGCCATTGTCAGCGGCGCTTTACATTTTTATAATATATCTATTTTTCATCTCCAGTCACTAACCTGTCCAAAATAGGTGAGTTAAGTTCACGAGAGTGCAGATAAGTGCAAATGTCCAATCTTGCTCTAAGGTTGGCTTCTGTCAAATCATGAGGGACCCATTTTCCAAGTTTTGACATCATAAAAGACAACAAAGGTAACTTTACCAAAAGGAAACTTTACGATAATAATATGTAACTTTTTAAAAGATGTTATTTGTTATCTAGGTTATTAAAAGTTTGTAGGTTATATATATTTAGATATATATGAAGATATATGAAGATATCATGATCAAATTAGTTTGATCAGGTGACTCATAGATTGTTTGTTTTTTGAATTTCGCGAAAAGCTACACGAAAGCTATCTGTGCTAGCCGTCCCTAATTTTGCAAGAGAGAGAAGGCAAATAGACATCACCACCCACCGCCAACTCTAGGACTACTCTTTTACCAACGAATAGTGGGATTAACTGGAACATTATGACGCCCCCACAGCTGAAATTACAAGCATGTTTGGTGTGACGGGAATTCAAACCCGCAATCCTCAGGTTATGAGTCGAGCGCCCTTACAACCTAGCCATGCCGGGCCTTGCCACACAGAATATTATTTAAGAAAATCACATAATACAGGTTCAGATAATAGTAGCAAAGTTTATTGGATTCAAGAATGCTGGTTGAAATAAATTAAAAAATGCTCTTAAGAAAGTCCATTCAAGACCATTATTCTTCAGAGTCAGTGGTTTGTTTTTTTATTTATATTTTTACATTAATGACAGATAAAAGTATACTTTTTAAATTAATGACGTTTGTTGGTGACTGTGTTGAGGACGTTAGAACGACTTGAATTCATTAGTAAATTAAATGAATACTTTTCAAATGACTTTTAATTACAGTTAGTGCAAGGCAGTTAATTTAGTCATTGTAACTTGGACTACATCACAAATATAAAATAAAATAACCTTCACATGGAGATACGCAAGTCAATAAAACCAGCAGGACAGATAGAAGGGTAATAGAATGTTATGAGTTATTTGTACAGGTATATTAATTATAAGTTAAAAGAAGTAAGTATCTCTTCAAAAGAAACACTAGTTGTATCTCATTTGGAATGCTGCGTGCAGTTTTATTTTAGAAAGACCATTACAAAAGGTTCGGGCTAATACTCTTATGATGAAGAAAGTTTTATCTTAAGAGGTTTGCTTAAATCAACTTTCTTTCTCTTGAGAGAATAAACTACAATGTGAATTTATTGAGATTTACAAATTTATCCAGGAAATAGATATGGCAAATGCCTATGGTTTAATTATGAAGATAAATATTTTGAAAATCCGGGTTAACTTTAGTTATTGTTTCTTTTTCCAACAGGATGTTGTTCTTATAGTAAGACTCGCCGTAAGCAGTAATACTGCAGATACCTTTAAAGAGTTTAATATGTAATCAACATTTCTCTGTAAATCAGAGTATGGGTTCTATTATTTCCATTTTAATTATTTTTCTTTAGGGTTAATTATAGAGGGTCAGTCGCAAAGGACCAAATGCTTCCATGTTCTCAGTAACTTATGTTCTCAAAATGTTTGTTTTCTCAACAACTTATCTTCTTCTTTAAAAAACAAAACCCAATAACATATCGTTCTTTAAGGGTTTTTTTGTACCCTTAAATCTTTTAAATATACTTTTTCCTTCCAAACAATTGATGATGACGTATTAACTAAGTTGGGGCCTGGCATGGCCTAGCGCGTTAAGGCGTGCGCTTCGTAATCTGAGGGTCGCGGGTTCGCGCCCGAGTGGTGCAAAACATGTTCGCCCTTCCAGCCGTGGGGGCGTTATAATGTGACGGTCAATCCCACTATCCATTGATAAAAACGTAGTTCAAGAGTTGGCGGTCAGTGGTGATGACTAGCTGCCTTTCTTCTAGCCTTACACTACTAAATTAGGGACGGCTAGCACAGATAGCCCTCGAGTAGCTTTGTGCGAAATTCCAAAAACAACAACAACATCAATTAACTGAGTTTGTTAAGAAATATATTGAAGTGGTGGATTTCGATGCATTGCAAGAAAAGCATCAGAATTTCCGTATAGAAAATAAAAGCTGAGCTATTGGCTTTAGCTATTTCATTTATGTCTTTTTACTACAAATATATTGGAAAGCTAACAGAGATGCTTATGCTTCATTTTTAATTAATTTTAAGTTTCATATTCCTAATTTTTTCTCTTAACGTAGCGAGAAATAAATTATTATTCAGTAATGTTACACAGAAGCTCAGTTGTTTGTTTTATTTCACTTATAACTTTTTAAGACGTCTTCTACTAGTCACTGATCTTATAACATACAATTTTTATGTCTCTCACGCTTACACTTACATAAATGATTTAATTGTAGCTTGTTAACGAATTCCATATTTTAAGTTGTTTGACTGAAAGCTATGTTGGAGCTGAGAAAGCGATTGTTCTCATTGTTATTAACTTTGGAGATAAGATCGTAGTTATAACATGTGATGTAATCATTGTTATTTGAAACTAAACCCTTTTGTGGCTATATGCTCATGTCTCATGCAAATATTGACGTATAAAGTATATTTAGACATATAATGGATAGAAAAACCAATCAGTTTTGATTAAAAAGTACATACAAAATACACCATTTTATTTCAATATCAATTTGTTGACGTAAAATAAAAAAAAAACAAGTATTATATATATATTTAATGATATCTCAAATAGGTCCGCGTTCGCTGACTGCCAATTATAAAATTTCGTTTTGTTTATTACACGCAAACAGACGTTAAGGAATAGAAAGCACTTCTTATTCAAATACACACACACATATATATATATATATTTTCAAAAATAGCCTGTATTCCTTACTGATGTCCTAAACGATATAAAAATGATATATTAATGATGTCGTAAAGATATTAAACAAGCTTTAAAAGTTTTAACTTTATAAAGTGTGAAATATCTCTTTCATTTAACTTACTTAACGCAATAAAACCGGAACTAAAATTGGTATTACAGTGTGATATAAATTTTCATTTGCTTGATTGAAACTGGTAGAACACAATCACATGACATCACTTTCAAATAAAACGCTATATATTTCACACGGGATTCAAAGATGTTTAGACGTCAGAAGTGTTTAGAAACAGTGATCATTTAGTTCTGTAACGTTTGTCTAAACATTAGTGTCCGTTTCATCATAATAATATATGCTCGTCGTTTATGTTGATATTATTATGGGAAAAGATGACAATTTTAAAAATGCATATGTATATATATTCACACTTTAAGAAATACACATAACGTATATAACGTAATGTATTATAACTTATCCTGAAGGAAATCCCACCTTATGTTGCCTACTATAAGTATTACAATTTATCTGTGAAAAGACTCCGATTTTTATGTGACGTGGGCTTGGCATGGCCAGGTGGTTAGGGCACTCGATTCGTAATCTGAGGGTCGCTGGTTCGAATCTCCGTCTCACCAAACATGCTAGTTACTTCAGCCGAGGGGGCGATATAATGTCACGGTCAATCCCACTATCCATTGATAAAAACGTAGTTCAAGAGTTGGCGGTGAGTGGTGGTGACTAGCTGCCTTCCTTCTAGTCTTACACTACTAAATTAGGGACGGCTAGCGCAAATAGCCCTCGTGTAGCTTTACGCAAAATTCAAAACAAAAGGCTCATTACTAGCTTCCTTTCTTATGGATGAAATAAACATGTAGTAGTTTTATTTGGTATGTAATATTGTGGACCTACTTACTAAGTTATTCTCGTGACAAGTTAAACTTAATGTTTGTCTGTGTGCCTCTGATACATGGTTCGGTATCATTTGAATATTATTCGAGTCACTGTGTAAGCCCCTCACAAATCAGGTTTTCGACGTAGCATGAATGCTTTAATTTCATTACACACAAATTAGAATGTATAAAAAAGTTGTTTGTTCTGTGATAAATTGTTTGTCGTAGGAGGTTCAAAATGGAATTCGATATGAAGTGAGAGCATACAAACGACATACTTTAAAATAACATAAACAAATATTAAAGATAAACTTTCCACCATATACTGAATTTATGTATGCAAGATTTGAGGAAAAGATAGAAAAATATAACTTTTAGGACACGAAGTTTCAGCATTTGAACAGTTTGTTGTTTTTATTTCATATGACATAAGTTAAAACATGCAGTAAAAACATTAATGGACATCGGTTGGTAATATATACGTGCGCGTGTAATATGCATATATATAACCATATGAAGACTGAAAAGGGATCAGTTAATGAAAAATTACATTTCTTTCATGCATTATTATACAAACAGTGGACAAAAATCCCTGCTGAAAGTAATCGAGACAAAGATAAAATAATTAAAACTTCGTGACTTCAAACAGACGATGTATTTCTACTGTTCTTGTTTCTTTTATGAAAGACGCTATTAATGTCAATGATAGTATCTTGTTACTATATCATCTATGTATATGTATCTACTCATAAAACTCTCAGAACTGCGAATCCTATAGGTTAGCATGACAGACTTTGTTAATCATAAGTGAGCTAATATGTTGTCTAATATACTTAAAAAAACACAAAAATGATTGTTTTAACGTTGTTTCAGTTTACGGATTAGACGGGAACTTAATTTTCGTCTATTTAGTCTTATTATAACAAACCTTTATATGAATGTTATGAGTTAAAGGCATTGTTTACCTCAGTTCAGAGACTATCAAAAATACTTGCCTTATAAAAGAATGATTAAAAAAATACTTTCTAGTTCAGCTAGTTTGATGAGCTCTGGAACTGAGCAAAATGCCTCAAATTTGACATGATAATATAGACGTTTTCTTCTAGAAAATACTTTGTAGCTCAGCTAGGTCGATGAACTCTGGAACTGAGTAAAATGTCTCAAATTTAACATGCTAATATACATTTTTTCTTTTAGAAAATACTTTGTAGCTCAGCTAGGTCAATGAGGTCTGGAACTGAGCAAAATGCCTCAAAGTTGACAAACTAATATACAATTTTTCTTCTAGAAATCCGTGTTAGTCCAGAAAAAGTGACGTAATTCAAAATGCTATCAATGTTATATAGCTGAGCACATTATATTTAAATGAGTTTAAATGTGATAATCACTACATAACGTAACAACCACAGCAACTTGAAGTCGAGATAGAATGGTAGGTATCTAAAGTACGATTTGAAGATGTTTGACATTTCAAGGTCTCGATGATACCTTGAATTCACCGCATTCGAGAAGGACATTTCCACAACTAAATTACCATAAAAGGTTTATTGCTTCAGTGAAACTTAAGATAGGGTAGGTATGAAAATTTCAGAAGGCCTGAAAATAGAAGCGTTAACATCGTCCCGTTTGTTGTTTTTTCCAACAGGCTGTTGGAGCCATTAAAGTCCTCAAACCTACAAGGTTTATTATCTCTCTTTAAGCTGATTTTCTATATAGATATACAGCAACATTTAAAATATATTTTTACTCAAAGTAAAATAAAATATTAGGATGTTACATTCTTGTTCTTTGGTTTGTATTGGTTTTGTTTGTTTTTTTATTTCTTCCAACGAGCCCGGCAATGCCAGGTGGATAAAGCACTCGACTTTTAATCTGAGGGTCGCTGGTTCGAATCCCTGTCACACCAAACATGCTCTCTCTTTCAGTCGTGGGAGCATTATAATGTGACGTTCAATCCCACTATTCATTGGTTAAAGAGTTACCCAAGAGTTGGCGGTGGGTGGTTATGACTAGCTGCTTTCTTTGCTAAATTAGGGAAGGCTAACGCAGATAGTCTTCGAGTAGGTTTGGGCGAAATTCAAAAACAAAAAAACAATTTCTTCCATCACTACACGATGGCTATCTGCGCTAGCCTTCTCTAATTTAGCAATGTAAGACTAGAGTGAAGTTAACTGGTTATCACCTTCCACCACCAACTGTTGAGCTACTCTTTTTACCAACGAACCTTGTGACATACCGTCATATTATAACTTCCCCAGGACTGAAAGGACATGCATGTTTGGTGTGACGGCGATTCGAACACGTGATCCTCAGCTTACGAGTTAAGATTCCTAATCACCTGGTCATTCAGGTTGGCATCTTAACCTCTGGAAATTTAGTAGAGGCCTTTTTAACCTGTTTGTCAATGTAACAGCAATACAGCATGATTCTTGAAATGTTAATAACATTACATCTTCACTCACTGTTTTGGAGTGGCGCTGTACACAACCCATATTTTAAGGATATTATTATCCACTTCCTGACCTATCTTTATGGGCGTATAAAAACATGAGAACAAACCTGTTTATAAAACCGATGACCTTTGACCTCCATTAAAATGTTTCCCTGTTGACTTCTACAGTTTGTTAGATTGAAATTATTATTGTCAAATTGTATAGTTGATGACCTCACTGTAGATTTTTTTATGATAAAAACCAAACTGCGATTTAAGGAGAATTGGTGGACCCAAATTTTGTAAGCTTAGTGTCAGTTTCATGTTCGCAAATGTTAGATTCTCACGAATTCTTAACTGCTTCACTGTCTATCACAAACGTGCCAGTAGTAACAGAAGTACTCTACTTACTTGAAACTCGGGATACTGAAAAGCACGCAGGATGCACATCTGATTTACCTTTGACGAAGCTAACCCCACTTTACAAAATTGCTCGTTTTATTTGGTTTCTTTTTTTGACAGTTAGTTGAAAAATGCCGTGAAATAACTAATGAATTTTAAAAAAAAATCTTTCTCTGTAACACGTTTATGTACTAATAAGAAATTAAATTAATTAAGTTTCCCTAACAAAATTAAGATATTATCACAATTAACAAACATTTCGTAGTTTAAATCTCATATTGTTTTATTTACAATTTGTTGTAAAACTCGAACTTTCAATAGCCTACTGTTACTTCTGAGAAGAAGTGTAAATTCCAAACGCTAACTGTACTAATTAATATGGCCGGGCATTGACAGGTGGTTAAGGCACTCGACTCGTAATCTGAAGGTGGCGGTTTCGAATCCCCGTCACACCAACCCAGTTTGCCCTTTCAGCCGTGGGGGCGTTGTAATGTTACTGTCAATCCCACTATTCGTTGGTGAAAGAGTAGCCCAAGAATTGCGGGTGGATGGTGATGATTAGCTGCTTTCCCTCTGGTCTCACACTGCTAAATTAAAGACAGCTAGTGCAGATAGCCCTTGTGTAACGTTACGCGAAATTCAAACACAAACAAGCAACTAATTAATATATCGTTTGTCAGAAAAATTAAAACAACTTTTTATTGTTTGTTTGTCTTTTAATTTCGAGCAAAGCTACACGAGGGCTGTCTGCGCTAGCCGTCCCTAATTTAGCAGTATAAGACTAGAGGGAAGGCAGCTAGTCATCACCACCCACCACCAACTCTTGGACTACACTTTTACCAACGAATAGTGAAATTGATCGGCACATGATAACGCCCCCACGGCTGAAAACAAGCACGTTTGGTGCGACGTGGATGCAAACCCGCGATCCTCAGATTACGAGTCGCACTCCTTAACCCATCTGGTCATGCCGGGCCAGCTTTTTATTGATTTTCATTACTCGCTGGACTGCTTAGCTTCTAAACTAATATACAGTTTATAAGTTTGTTGTTAAACACTATTTATGCTCTATCCATCAGAGGTATCTAAACCCGAATCTTAGACACACCACTGAGACACTGGCGGGCACTACTTGTAAGCCACTTAGTGATTGAACTTAAGTGATATTCATCCATAAAACCGTGTCGTTTTAAAAATCTAGATGGTTTTGTCCTAGGCGTCTCTTTCTAGAACAGTAAAATGCTTTTATAAATAACTGTAACGCAATTAATCTTTAGTTGCGGATAAATCTTAAACCTCTAGGTGTAATTAGTGAGATCTCGAGACACGTTAGTGTGTCATGCTTCCCAAACAGCCTGCTGGACAAACTGGATGTTGTTATTTGTTTGTTTGTTTTGAATTTCGCGCAAAGCTACGCGAAGGCTCTCTGCGCTAGTCGTCTTTAATTTAGCAGTGTAAGATTACAAGGTAAACAGCTAGTTTTCGCCACCCATCGTCAACCTTTTGGCTACCTTTTAATTAGCGAGTACCAGGAATAGGAATAATCGTAACAGTATAACGCCCACGCGATTGAAGAGGACAAGTATGTTTTGGAGTGACGGGGATTCGAACTCGTGACTGGTGGATTGCGAGTCGAGTGCCCTAACTCCCAGGCCATGTTGAATATCCTGTAAGGATAATAGAGTGAAATATACTTCCATAATATACCAGCAATGAATTTAATGTTAATGGCATAGATGAATTTTTAAATCCGTAAAGGTATTGACTTTCAGTTATAATACATTTAGGACAAATTAACGTCGTAAATCATTTCATTTCAGTATTCCAATGAACGAAACTATGGATCTTAAGCCTAAAGCTGATAGTTTCCCCTATCGGAGAAAATTTAATATTTAAACACGTGATTTAAATTGACGGCCTTATCTGCAAGATAATGCAGATTCGTTTTTGATAAACACTTTTGGCATTATTAACCTGTTGAGATTTTTTTTTTAGAAATTTGGTACCCAGGTAGATATTTGCAACATACAACTAGGTACCACATTTGGTTTAAATAAAATCCATGTTATGCAAAGTTATTCAACAAAAAGTGCTCAAATTTAATCAAAATGTTCCACACATCTACACATAAAGGAAGTCTGAGCTATCGGTCTGAAATTTTCAGTACAGCTTCGGCTAATACTAAAATTGACCGCCTTTGTTTTGTTATTTGACTCAGAACAACAAAAATGAAAAGACGTGAAGGTATATAAGTATTGATTGGATGAGGAACACTAGCCCTTTAATTGCACAGAAATATGTCTACCGGATTCACACGATTAGGAACTGGGTTTCGATAGCCGTGATGGTCATTCAGAGCACAGATAACCCATTGCGTAACTCTGTGTTTAATTCCAAACAGGCAAACTAAATTAGCAGTCTCGAGCTTATGATTTTTTTCTTTCTTTAAAAATAGTATGAATGAACGGTTATTGTTCATTTATCATTCTCACTTTTCTAGCAAAATTTTTGTCTATTTTTAATGAATTTTTCTTAATTAAAGAGCGTTTAGCGTCACGTGATATTACTTTACCAGTTCATGTGAATAATGATGGCTGCCTGATACACTACGCTGACTACATGCGAGTGATGACACGAAACTGTTGACTCAGATTTCATGGTTTTATTATAAAGGAAGTTATCTAGTTGTTTTAAACAGGAAAAGCTATCATGATATATTTTAAAGTATTTGGTTGGTTCTGTAAAGTATAGGTCTGTTTCAAATAATAGAGTAGCAAGACTAAGGTAAGCTACCAATGAGTATTTTTTTTTTTTTTTTACTTGCTGTGATTTGTTAGTTTACATTAACAGAAAGTCACGATATCCAATCAAAAGCACCTTAGGTATGAAACAAAAGCCAAAAATCGAAACAAGACTTAATTGAAGGAATAAACTGAAACTTGGTAGTCAAACTGGTAGCTACACTTGCAGTATTGATAATAATTCTACAGTAAGTATACATTTAATAGTTAACTAATCGACGTATTTTATTTTACCCTCCACCATATTGTTTGTTTGTTTAGAATTAAGCACAAAGCTACACAATGGGCTATTTGTGCTCTGCCTACCAGGGGTATATTTTATCTTCCAGAATATTGTTTGTTTGTTTAAAATTAAGCACAAAGCTACACAATGGACTATTTGTGCTCTGCCTACCAGGGGTATATTTTATCCTCCAGAATATTGTTTGTTTGTTTAAAATTAAGCACAAAGCTACACAATGGGCTATCTGTGCTCTGCCTACAAAGGGTTTTTAGCGTGTAAGTCCGCAGACATGTCATTGTGCCACTGAGGGGGGGCTCCTCCAATATACCCTCAACTGAATAACAGTTTATAATTCAGCAAACATTATAGTATAAGTTTACATTATTGACTCGTATTAATAACCATGTGATACTTTAGTTGAGGTTTAAAATCAACCGAATGTTTAACAGATATAAGTCAAAATATGAAACCAAGTTTGCAAAATTCAGTAACAGCACGTTTCTTCATGCTGCAAGGTGTCTCCTTTTTTGTTTCTTCTTGAGAGCAAGACACGAGGACCCCGCTAGTACAGCGGTTAGTCTACGGATTTCCAAAGTTAACATCAGCGGTTGGATTCTCTTCGTTGAGCTCAGCAGATTGCCCAGTGTGCCTTCGCTAAAAGAAAACACACATTTAAATGTTTTGTGAATATTTTGCAAAATCATTTAGTCTTATAAGCAGACCATGAGAGCTTTGAATATTTCAAATGTTCATTATTATAGTTAAGTGGGGTAGTGTAAAAATAAATATTTTTAATGTATTTCTGAAGTATTAATCACACAGTATTTTTTTCGTCACTACAGGCTCTGCTTGATATTAAAAACAATTATTAGAAAACTGTATGGGATTCTTATACTCCTTTCCTTGTTGCAGTTTTTCTAAGTAGAAACCCCATTGTATTTATAGTTTCGTTTATTATAACAGCTCAACATCCAGTGAAGGTTTTACTCCAGTCCGTTTGTTATATTTGCATAGCTGGAATTTGATATGCAAACATAACAAACGAACTGGAGAAAAACCTTTACTGGATGTTGGACTGTCATTATAAGCGAAACTATGAATACAATGGGATTTCTATTTACAAAACACACATACAAAAATAGTAACCATGCCAAAAGTCACAAAAACTAAAAGTTTTTTTTTTATAAATTTCATTGTAAAACTAACAAAACTTCAAAATCGTCATTTTATGAAAATATTTTCTTTTAAAACAATAAAACTACATTTTTCACGTTAATTTGTTTTTCTTCTGGGCTTGTCTGATAACTAATCTGTTTGTTAAAAACGTTCTTTTATCATGTCTTTGCTTCAGTGTATAATAACAATAAGAGTAGACGTTAAACTAGCCTTGCTGTAAAGGATTTAGCTGCTAACATCTGACTGAGGCTGCTACTAAAGCCAAATTAAATTTTCATATCTAAGCACTTTATGTTCCTAATCCTGGAGATGTTTAAGCTTATTTCAGCTGTATACATCAAACTCTATCTGCAGATTGCGAAATGACACAGGCCCGGCATGGCCAAGAGTGTTAAGGCGTTCGACTCGTAATCCTAGGGTAGCGGATTCGAATCCCCGTCACAGAAACTTCTTGCTCTTTCAGCCGTGGGGGGGTTATTATGTGACGATTAATCCCACTATTCGTTAGTAAAAGAGTAGCTCAAGATTTGGCGGTGGGTGGTGATGACTAGCTGCCTTCCCTCTAGTCTTACACTGCTAAATTAGGGACGGCTAGCGCAGATAGCCCTCGAGTAGCTTTGCGCGAAATTCAAAAACAAACAAGAGGACATATTTTTCAGTGTAATTTTGTTGTTTCACTGAGATAATATAACTATTTTCGTCGCTATTAATTGAATTATTTGAAATTTAAAAACATACCAGTGTTTTGTTGAGAATACGCAGATGATGTTTAGGTATTAGTATTTCATAGAAGATAAACTAAACGTAAAATTCAAAGTGAGTTATTACAATTTACCTCTTAGAATTAAATGGACTTATACAAAAAGTAAACTTGGTGTAAATACTAAACCACTAAGTACAATAAGATTTGATATGTAAGAGAGATAATCTTTATGTACAATGTTGATTTGTTTGTTTATAATTAAACACAAAGTTACACGATAGGCTGGCTAGTTGTGCTCTGCTCATCACGAATATGAAAACCTGGTTTTCAACGTAGTAAATCCATTGTGCCACACGAATGGCATGTAAAATGCTCATTTGCATGTAATAACATACAAACAAATGTGTTAATATGAGTTATAAACATATGAATAAACAAACCCTAAGATTGTTTGTTTGCTTTTGAATTTCACGCAAAGTTACCCGAGGGCTACCTGCGCTAGCCGTCTTTCAGTTAGCAGTTTAAAACTAGAAGAAAGGCTGCTAGTTTTCATCACCCACCGAACACTCTCTTTTACCACCGAATAGCGGGATTAACTGTCATATTAAAATGCCATCGCGGCTAAAAGAGTTAATATGTTTGATGTGAAAAGGATTCGAATCTACGACTCTTAGCTTGCGACTCGAGTGCCCTAACCACCTTTTGGCCATGCCAGGTCAAAAAAGGTCATTTATAAGATACGTGTTTTATCATTTTGTTATATTCTATAAGACTGTTGTTGTATGTTTTTTTTTTTAATTAATCACAAAGGTACAGAATAAGCTATCTCTGCTTCGTTCATCACAAGTATTGAAGTCCAGTTTCTAGCATTGTAAGTCTGCAGACAAGCTACTGTGCCACTAGAGGGCCAAACCGTAAAAAGGAGGAACATCGAACTATGGAACTGTTTCACAATAGTGATCGCCAAGAAATGTTACAAAAATTATATTACAAAGCACAAGTATAAACCATCTTTAAAAGCAGACTTGTCTTTGAACCAACATTCGAGATCTGCTATCTCAATGGTTAAAGTTGATAAAATAGTGATAATAGCAGAATAGTGGATTTTCGATTGTTAGAAGTTTTCAAAATTCATCCATTTCGTCTTCGTATTATTATCTATATCACTCTCATTTTACAAGCCTATATAAAAACGGTTATAAATATTTTATTCAAATCTGAACAGTCGTACTAAAAAAACTTCTGTTTAAGTCATAGGGCTATTTTTATTTTTATTCTTGACAAAAGGAGAGATTTTGTCAGTTTTCCATCTCTACTAACCAAGTTTTATTCGTAGCTATTCAAGCACCAAAGTCTACAGCAAAAACGCCTAGTTATACTGCGCCAAAACCTATGCATAACTACTAAACAAACTCCTGTAAGAGTTGTAGGGCTACTTTTAAGTTTCGTCCCCCACTAGTACAGCTGTATGTCTCCGGATTTACAACGCTAAAATCAGGGGTTCGATTTCCCTCGGTGGGCTCTGCAGATAGCCCGATGTGGCTTTGCTGTAAGAGAAACACAAACACACACTTTTAAGTTTATTCTTAAAAATTGAAATTTCTTACTTCTAAATCTTTCACTACCAGCGTAAGCTCTTTGAAACCATTTAAACATTATAAACTCATAATACTAGTCTGAAACGTTCTGTTTTATACTAGTCTGAAACGTTCTGGTTTTTACTAGTCTGAAACGTTCTGGTTTATACTAGTGGGAAACGTTCTGGTTTTTACTAGTCGGAAACGTATCGTTTTGTGAATAAACAAAGCGTATAATCATTAATACTTAGGCTGGAACACTATTATGATTATATGCTTTGTTTATTAAAAACTTGAATAATTTCTCCGACATTAATAAAATTGTATATTTTAATTGTGCGAACTAATTGTAAACCGTCACGTTAAAGATTCATCATTTTTCGAGTTCGCTGTTGTACCGTGTTTCCACATGTTTTCAGTTACCATTTCAGTGCATTTTGTAACAGTAAACAATTATAATAGTCGCTTTCTTTACTCTTGTGAGTGGTCATCTATTTTACTGATTATCGTACTCTACTTGTTCAATGTGCGTTTACACAAAAACTCAGGCACAAAACCACCTGGTTCGGTAAATAATGGTGGGCGAAGAGGAAAGCAACCAATGTAAGCAGTGCAATGTTGAAAAACATCTAACATTCAATTGAACGCACATGCATGTATGAAGCTTAAAATCTGTTCTCACAAAATGAAATAAAAGAGTCTGAGAAACAAAATAACTAAAAACTGTTAAGTTAAAAGGGGAAAAGGAGAAGTCATACATGTACAGAAACAAGCTGAATCAAAATCCAACGATTCATTTTTTATGCCTACAATTAGGGACTTTAAAAAAGCTAAGAATCATATATCTATGTTATTTTATGAAGTTAGAAGTCTTTATTTTGACCGCACTAAAATCTGATAAATACTGTAGACACGAAGTCAAAATAAGGATTTGTAGCTTCAAAAATAATGTAGACACTATTTAGAGCCTACTTTATTTACCCTTTTTAAGTCTTTAATTGTAGGCTTGAAAGTATAATATTTGTATTTTTTATTCAACGAATGTCTACTATTTTGATGACCGTATTTTTAATTATCTTGTTATTATAAAAATCACTACTGTAAGCTCTAGAAGAAATGTTTTTATTAACACCCAACTTTCCGTCCTTCAGCCTTCTTCGAGTGTTAAATATTGTTATTTTTTTATCTACTAGTCAAACGATACGCTGCAATATAAGAGTGCAATTCAAAAACAATGTGCGCCTGCGTAATACGATGGTACGTGATGTACATGTATGAAGGAATAGAAGCATTGAGGGGAAGAATAAGTTTGGAAATACACATATGAAATAAATTAAAATATTAGATAAAATTAAAGGATAAACCGAAATATACGTCATTTATAAGAAAGTGTACGTTAATAATGTACAGGATATTAACTAAAGTGGTTAATAATAAACTAATACAGGATATTAACTAAAGTGGTTAATAATAAGCTAATACAGGATATTTACTAAAGTGGTTAATAATAAGCTACTACAGGATATTAACTAAAGTGGTTAATAATAAGCTACTACAGGATATTAACTAAAGTGGTTAATAATAAGCTACTACAGAATATTAACTAAAGTGGTTAATAATAAGCTACTACAGGATATTAACTAAAGTGGTTAATAATAAGCTACTACAGGATATTAACTAAAGTGGTTAATAATAAGCTACTACAGGATATTAACCAAAGTGGTTAATAATAAGCTACTACAGGATATTAACTAAAGTGGTTAATAATAAGCTACTACAGGATATTAACCAAAGTGGTTAATAATAAGCTACTACAGGATATTAACTAAAGTGGTTAATAATAAGCTACTACAGGATATTAACCAAAGTGGTTAATAATAAGCTACTACAGGATATTAACTAAAGTGGTTAATAATAAGCTACTACAGGATATTAACTAAAGTGGTTAATAATAAGCTACTACAGGATATTAACTAAAGTGGTTAATAATAAGCTACTACAGGATATTAACTAAAGTGGTTAATAATAAGCTAATACAGGATATTAACTAAAGTGGTTAATAATAAGCTAATACAGGATATTAACTAAAGTGGTTAATAATAAGCTACTACAGGATATTTACTAAAGTGGTTAATAATAAGCTAATACAGGATATTAACTAAAGTGGTTAATAATAAACTAATACAGGATATTTACTAAAGTGGTTAATAATAAGCTACTACAGGATATTAACTAAAGTGGTTAATAATAAACTAATACAGGATATTTACTAAAGTGGTTAATAATAAGCTACTACAGGATATTAACTAAAGTGGTTAATAATAAGCTACTACAGGATATTAACTAAAGTGGTTAATAATAAGCTACTACAGGATATTAACTAAAGTGGTTAATAATAAGCTACTACAGGATATTTACCAAAGTGGTTAATAATAAGCTACTACAGGATATTTACTAAAGTGGTTAATAATAAGCTACTACAGGATATTTACTAAAGTGGTTAATAATAAGCTACTACAAAATATTTACTAAAGTGGTTAATAATAAGCTACTACAGGATATTAACTAAAGTGGTTAATAATAAACTAATACAGGATATTTACTAAAGTGGTTAATAATAAGCTACTACAGGATATTAACTAAAGTGGTTAATAATAAGCTAATACAGGATATTAACTAAAGTGGTTAATAATAAGCTACTACAGGATATTAACCAAAGTGGTTAATAATAAGCTACTACAGGATACTAACTAAAGTGGTTAATAATAAGCTACTACAGGATATTAACTAAAGTGGTTAATAATAAGCTACTACAGGATATTAACTAAAGTGGTTAATAATAAGCTACTACAGGATATTAACTAAAGTGGTTAATAATAAGCTACTACAGGATATTAACTAAAGTGGTTAATAATAAGCTACTACAGGATATTAACTAAAGTGGTTAATAATAAACTAATACAGGATATTTACTAAAGTGGTTAATAATAAGCTACTACAGGATATTAACTAAAGTGGTTAATAATAAGCTACTACAGGATATTAACTAAAGTGGTTAATATTAAGCTACTACAGGATATTTACTAAAGTGGTTAATAATAAGCTACTACAGGATATTAACTAAAGTGGTTAATAATAAGCTACTACAGGATATTAACTAAAGTGGTTAATAATAAGCTAATACAGGATATTAACTAAAGTGGTTAATAATAAGCTACTACAGGATATTAACTAAAGTGGTTAATAATAAGCTACTACAGGATATTAACTAAAGTGGTTTAATAAACAGGATTTTAACTAAAGTGGTTAATAATAAGCTACTACAGGATATTAACCAAAGTGGTTAATAATAAGCTACTACAGGATATTAACTAAAGTGGTTAATAATAAGCTACTACAGGATATTAACTAAAGTGGTTAATAATAAGCTACTACAGGATATTAACTAAAGTGGTTAATAATAAGCTACTACAGGATATTAACTAAAGTGGTTAATAATAAGCTACTACAGGATATTAACCAAAGTGGTTAATAATAAAGTGGTTAATAATAAGCTACTACAGGATATTAACTAAAGTGGTTAATAATAAGCTACTACAGGATATTAACTAAAGTGGTTAATAATAAGCTACTACAGGATATTAACTAAAGTGGTTAATAATAAGCTACTACAGGATATTAACCAAAGTGGTTAATAATAAGCTACTACAGGATATTAACTAAAGTGGTTAATAATAAGCTACTACAGGATATTAACCAAAGTGGTTAATAATAAGCTACTACAGGATATTAACTAAAGTGGTTAATAATACTACAGGATATTAACTAAAGTGGTTAATAATAAGCTACTACAGGATATTAACCAAAGTGGTTAATAATAAGCTACTACAGGATATTAACTAAAGTGGTTAATAATAAGCTACTACAGGATATTAACTAAAGTGGTTAATAATAAGCTACTACAGGATATTAACTAAAGTGGTTAATAATAAGCTACTACAGGATATTAACTAAAGTGGTTAATAATAAGCTACTACAGGATATTAACTAAAGTGGTTAATAATAAGCTACTACAGGATATTAACTAAAGTGGTTAATAATAAGCTACTACAGGATATTAACTAAAGTGGTTAATAATAAGCTACAGGATATTAACTAAAGTGGTTAATAATAAGCTACTACAGGATATTAACTAAAGTGGTTAATAATAAGCTACTACAGGATATTAACTAAAGTGATTAATAATAAGCTACTACAGGATATTTACTAAAGTGATTAATAATAAGCTACTACAGGATATTAACTAAAGTGGTTAATAATAAGCTACTACAGGATATTAACTAAAGTGGTTAATAATAATCTACTATTGTAGAACTGAAGAGCGGGTTGTATATATTATTAAATATCGTGTTTTAATTATGTATTCCCAACTCACGATGACTTAGTTATTCTGAAGGCTTATAACAGTACAAATTGGATTACTCGCCGTGGGTTGCCCATTATCTAGAATTGTACTTTACTATAAACAAGTAAAAAAGTACTGTCTATATCTGCATCTATACATAGATAATAATATACGAAAATTTTGAATGCCAACTTATATTTCGATTATTGAAAACGTTTGTAACCTTTAAAGGGCTACTTTATATTGTCTGCCAATAAACGTCTATATTTCACTAAATTTGTGAGTTTAAACCTTTGTCTTGTAACTGATACATTACCCTGTGTAAAATTTTCAGCTGTGACATTTTAATGTCACGAACATGTTTGCGAAATCTTATACGTGAGGTTCGACCAGTTCCTGCAATACATGTAAACTAGGAATTTTGTGGATTATATATCGCACACAACATTTATATTGGAATAAACCTCACCCAAGCTACTGTCTTTTGTGTAGCGCATTGTTAAAAGTACGAGTATAGTAAGTGCAAAAACAGGACGAATAAATAATTATTTTATTTCTTCAATTTCTTTGAAACAAAATAATGTGTACCATCAAATATTTGTTATTTATCAGTGTAGTCCAGTTTTATCCTGTACCAATCCAAAAAGATACATTGTCATTTACAGAGTTTAATACACTTGTATATTGTACCGATACAAACAGATACCCTGTAATACTTATGGTGTAATCCAGTGGTGTCCTTTACGGATTCAAAAATATACTATGTTAAATATAGGTATAGTCCAGTTTAATCCTGTACCAATCCAAAAAGGTACATTTTCATTTACAGGGTGTAATCCACTTGTATAATGCACCGATACAAACAAATACATTGTTATATATAAGGCTTAACTGAATGGTACGCTGTAGTATATAAAATGTTATCCAGTCGTACCCTCTATGGATCCAAAAAGGTATATTGTCGCCTGTAGAATGTAATTCAGTAGCACACTGTACGGATCCAAATATATTTATTTTTTAAGCTGAGTTTGCTCTTGAAACTTTATCTATGGATGTTACTAGTTGTTATTCTTCTGAAAAATCGGTTGCTACCTTATATTCTGCTCGACATGTTATGGCTTAGAAACGTATTTTGAGTAAACGTCAGTAGAATTTTGATGGTTATATGGTCTGAATTTGTAGTTAAAGAAACAACAATTGTTCTGTTAAAGACTGTTAAAATGTTCTCTAGTAACTATATTTATTTGCGTAATGATTTGTTTGTTTGTCTGTTGAAGCTCGCACGAAGCCATTTTCACTGTTTGTTCAGGACATTTTTGAGATTGAAGTGATAAACAGAGAAGGGTTAAATACCCTACATTACGTCAAATATTGAGAAACTTCCAATCAACGAATTATGACATTGGCAGTCAAGCTATTACGTCACTACAGCTCAAAATGCAAGCGTGTTTGAATACGGGTTTCGGTCTCGAGACTTACATATTGTAAGTATATTGTTAAAGATGTGAAATTGTTAATTATGGTCGAAATTAATACAATTTTTAAAGGTGGTGAAATCCAAAATAGATAAAAATAGGTATTTTGCCCAAGCTTTTGATTAAAAAACGGTTTATGAATTTAGTAGATTTAACGATAATTCTGGTGTGCAAGAAAGGTAAGGATATTCTGTAAGGATTAGTAAGAATGTGTGTGTTTTCATTCTGTTAAAGAAGCTTTTATGATTTGTTTGAAGTTAAACACAAGGCTACACAATGGGCCGTCCATGTTCTGCTCACCAGGAATATAGATACCCAGTTTATAGCGCTGTAAAAGTAAGCAAGCAGAACGCTGTACCCCTAGCGAATTTAATAGAAGATCGTGCATTATTTTAAAAGTAATATTACGTATTATATAAATATGACCAAAACGTCAATATTAAAATTATACCAAATGTGTTAATTTAGTTACATTTAAATATTTATCTCGTAAGAAAAGTTTCTTTAACAACTACATAGAAATTAAAGAAAAAGGCTTCGGTTATATTTTTAGCCATTTCTCTACTTCGAATTGACTATGTATATACTTCGTTAAGTCGAGAATATAGCAAGGGTTGAAGACAGCGTGTGGTGGTCTCTTGTTTGTTTGTTTTAATTTCAAGCAAAACTACACGAGGGATGTTTGCGCTAACCGTTCCTAATTTAGCGATGTAAGACTAGAGGGAAGACAGCTAGTCATCACCGCCCACCGCCAACACTTGAGCAACTCTTTCATCAATGAATAGTGGAATTGACCGTTACATTATAACGCCCCCACGGCTGAAAGGGCGAGCACATTTTGTGGGATGGGGATTCGAGCCTTGGATTCGAGTCAAGCACCTTAACCACCTGGCAATGCCGGGCTCTCACTGAGGTCTTTCTCACCTGTGTATTATCCTAGAAATAAATAAAATGATACATAGAATTAATAAACAATAGAGTTTACGTTTAAGAACTAACTAGCTAATTTTTACCTGACTTTAGTATTTCATAGTTTCAGGTATTTTCTTAACAATTTTTTTTTAAATTAGTTTCGATTACTCCAAATATCATGTTATACATTGTTATTGTTGTATAAGATGAACTGCTTATTTATTTCATTTTTTATCTTAATAAAGCTACTAATATTGCGACAATTGTACTAAGCTGTATTTTGTTACAAAGTATAAATATATCACTTTAACGTTTTATTCTACTTAATTTCTTAGTAAGTTTTATTTGTGTATTTTCAAAGCAAATGTTTTCCCTATTTATCCTGCTTCATTCTTTGTTGTTCCCCGCTAATAACCCGATGTGGTTTTACTATAAGAAAACATAGACACTCATTTTATGTTCCACCATATTATATCAAGATATAATGTTGTTGATCTGTGTTTGTTTTTAAAACGTATCATTTAAATTTCAGGTAAAACTCTAAACATTAATCCCATGGGACGGAACAAAGTTTAAACTTCTTGATGTCAGTGTACTCATTTTCTGAAATGAATAAAGCTGGCTCATTTATAAAGTACAAAACTAAAAAACGGTTTTCCACGAAATTATTCAAAGGATTATCTAACAGTCTGGACTCAGCACGGACAGGTGATTAAGGCTTTCGCTTCGTAATACGAGGGTCGCGTATTACCAAATATGTTCGCGCTTTCAGCCGTGGGGACATTATAATGCGACGGTCAATCTCACTATTCTTTGGTAAAAGAGTAGCCCAAGAGTTGACGGTGGGTGGTGATGACTAGCTACCTTCCCTCTAGTCTTACAATGCTAAGTTAGGGATAGCTAGCGCAGATAGCCCTCGCGTAGCTTTGCGCAAAATTCAAAAACAAAACAAAGAATCTAACAGATTTAAGTATACGTCTCTCGTCATAAAAATATGATAATGTGAAAACGTATTTAATGAGAGATTATAGCACGTATTTAATGATAGATTACAGACTGGTTTCCCATAACTATTTGTCTTTTTTTTTTTATTCAGTTTTCTGAAGGTTATATTTAATAGTCACTTCGTAGTTGTAGCGATAATAGATATATATTATGTTGAAATGACACAATAAACTTGAAAGTTTTCTTAAAGCTAACATAAATGTGTAAAAATAGAAATGCTTAGTTTCCTTATTTATATAAAATTATTGTTGTTTAAAACAACTATGTTATTTCATGTTGCCGCGTTCATTGTTTAATTTTATTGTTTGATAATGGTTATTTCTGTCGAAATAAATAAGCGATAAATTAAACAGCACAATTTAAAGACTGATAGACGACTTAGTGGTTTCAACAGCAACGATCCTTTTTGCTTATGCGTGAGGTTGCCAGGATCCTAGCAACATTTCCCTGTCAAGATGTCACTAAGTATATTGTTAATACTGACTCTGAGTTTCCAAACACTTTTGTCGCATATCAGTTTTGGGTCTTCGTGTGTATCCAAAACGACAACTACGGAAACATCCCGAAGCTACTCATTATCCAGCGTAGATTTGTGTACGTGTAATCCATACTTATTAAATAAAGAGCTTCATTCATTGTGCAATTCATATAATTATTCAATACACGAACAGTTTAAAATAACCTAAACTATTTTCCTTATCGTTAGTAAATTATCTATATTTTTGTTATGTTATATTTACGAATATCTTTGTTGAATTTGACTTACAAATACTGGAAAAGTAACTTGATTGACTATCTGGAATTAGGAACACAGCTACACAATGGGCTATCTGTGCTCTGCCCACCACGGTTATGGAAACCCGGTTTCTAACGGTACGAGTCAGCGAGCATCCCGCTGTGCCACTGGGGAGCCGAAAATTAGAATCAGCTTCTCATATTATAGATAAGCAAGAACAGTATTTTTTGGGGGGTTCCATCTCTTGTTGATGGTAATTTTCATTACAAAAGAATATTAACTTGGATGTCGTGATGGCAAATAAATAATTCATAAAATAAGAATGTTGAGGTTCGATTTTCTTTTAGTTCACAAATCAGTGCCGTTAAGTGTACGTATGTCGTCATAAAAATATGATAATGACAAACGTAATTAATGAGAGATTATAGCACGTATAATCACTAATTTCCCATAATTATTAGGGCCCGGCATGGCCAAGTGTGTTGAGGCGTGCGACTCGTAATCTGAGGGTCGCGGGTTCGCATCCCCGTCGCGCCAAATATGCTCGCCCTTTCAGCCGTGGGGGCGTTATAATGTTACGATCAATCACACTATTCGTTGGTAAAAAAATAGCCCAAGAGTTGACGGTGGGTGGTGATGACTAGCTGCCTTCCCTCTAGTCTCACACTTCTAAACTAGGGACGACTAGCACAGATAGCCCTCGAATAGCTTTGTGCGAAATTAAAAACAAAACAAAAAACATAATCATTAGTCTTTCTTCTTATTCAGTTTTCTGAAGGTTCAAAAAATTAATATTTTGGTCACTTTTGGAGAATATAGAATTTATGAGCAAATTAGCAGAAAACTAACTGTTAATCATAAGGTCAGAAATGTATTTGCAATCGTCTAATGCATGTAATTAAGCGATTGAAAAATATCACCCTTAATATTGACAAACAAATTTAATAAGGTCACACGTTAAGGATATCAGTTTATTATGATCTTAAAATGATAATATGTTTCAGGAGACGTATTTTGGTTGTTTTGAGCTGCACGTTATCTTAGTTTATGAGAACAAAATGACTTTAAATAAATTTAAAAATCATGATCAAAATTCGGAAAATGTATGTTTCTCAGGTCTTGTTTATTTAACTCCGGCCCAGCATAACTAGGTGGTTAGGGCGCTTCCATATTACTTTAAAATAGCTATCAGTATCAACGCAAGTAAACAAATATCGTCTAGAGAACCATATGAGCAGAAATATGAGATGAATAACAAAAACAACGAAAAAAAAACACTGGAGTATAATCACGTATTTATGTAGAAATATATCATTAGGATGACAGAATACTGAAATATATGGAGTCTGTATATAGAAACTGTATTACTAATAGAAGAAATAAGTAACTGATTCAACAAAAGTGTTAGGGCGTGGCTCGGCATGACCAGGTGGCTAAAGCACTCGACTCATAATCCTAGGGTAGCGGATTTGAATCCCCGTCACACAAACTTCTTGTCCTTTCAGCCGTGGGGTGTGTTATTATGTGACGGTTAATCCCACTATTCGTTAGTAAAAGAGTATCCTAAGAGTTGGCGGTGAGCGATGATGGCTAGCTTCTTACCCTCTAGTCTTACTCTATAAAATTATGGACGGATAGCGCAGATAGCCCTCGTGTAGCTTAGGGAGGAATTCATAAACAAACAAACACTTGTTTAAGTTTATTCTTTTTAATACATCGAGTGGAGATTTTATTAAATATTATATGAAATACCAAGGTTAATGTTTTAGTTCGTATTATAAGTTGTGCTCTATATTTTTGCGTACTAATATTACTATTACAGAACGGTTTTGATTCAGCTGGAAACATATAAGGAATTTTCAACCTAAACTTTCTTTATGTCTGTTCAAACTGATAAAAATGATACCTGCTTTGTTTTATCTAATTATTTAATTCATGAGGACTCAATTTTTTGCGGAACTGTCATGCTGTCATTTCTTGGAAACTTGGAATTCTGTTGAAGAACGTAGTCAAACCACGCTTGACACCGAACAGTAGGTACTGTGTGTGTGTGTGTTTTCTTAAAGCAAAGCCACATAGGGCTATCTACTGAGTCCATCGAGAGGAATCGAACCCCTTCAGTAGGTACTAATACATAGATATGTGTGCCAAAACGTTTTCTCCGGAAATTAGATGAATAAAATCGACACTACTCTGGTGCACTTAACGTAAATGATTTGCGTAGTAACTGTACCATGAAAAGGAAGTTACATGCACTGTGTTTTAAACCAAAAAGAATTATTACATCAAAATGCCAAGAAATAATCGCGTAAGTGTAACTGTACCATGAAAAGGAAGTTACATGCACTGTGTTTTAAACCAAAAAGAATTATTACATCAAAATGCCAAGAAATAATCGCGTAAGTGTAACTGTACAATGTTTTCAGGCTACTTATATAGTTCTCTTACCTAAGAATGATACACATAAATATATGTTATGGGTCCTGATTTTTCCTATTGGTCTGAAGTGAGTATGGAACATCAGTAGTCTACTTACGTAGGGTGTTCAGGGCCACTAGGAGCCACTTATTATCTGGCACGGCCTTTACGGAACTTGGTGGATATTGGTTTGCATAATTTTATAACTCCTCCTTTATTATAACAAATTAATTTCAATTTGGGCCTGGCATGGCCTGGCGCGTAAGGCGTGCGACTCGTAATCCGAACGTCGCGGGTTCGCGCCCGCGTCGCGCCAAACATGCTCGCCCTCCCAGCCGTGGAGGCGTTATAATGTGACGGTCAATCCCACTATTCGTCGGTAAAAGAGTAGCCCAAGAGTTGGCGGTGGGTGGTGATGACTAGCTGCCTTCCCTCTAGTCTTACACTGCTAAATTAGGGACGGCTCGGAGCAGTGGGCTAACAACCTGCTCACTTAAATACTTGTTGAAGAATCCGCAAGCGATTGCGGCCCTATGTTCCTAGATGGAATCTAATAATGATAACTAACTAACTGACTAATTTCGATTTAAAAAATAATGTAAATTTGTGTAAAATCCTAATGAAAACATGGTTTCAGGAATAATATATTCGTTTTTACTTCAGTATGATAGTTCCAAAGACAGCATCTGATTCATTTTCATTTGACCTTTATTTGTTTTAAATTTTGAGCAAAGCTGCACGAGGTCTATCTCCGCTATCCATCCCAAATTTAGGAGTAAAAGGGAAGATAGCTAGCCATCACCATCCACCGCTAGCTCTTGAACTATTCTGTTACCAACGAGTAAATATGATTCACCATCAGATTGTAATGTTCCCACGACCGAAAAGGTGAACATGTTTGGTAGATTGAGAATCCTTACACGTACCACGCCAGTTCCCTAACTACTTGGACAGGACATTGACCTTTATTTCATGACATCATTCAGATGACAAATGCCCTTCAATGTGCATAACTAGAATAAATCGTTTGAGAAATAAATATTGATTTACAATATTTTTCGGTAACTTTCAATGTTCTAAATAATACTGATGTTGTCATTTGGTTAGTAAACTGTATGTCATTATTAAAAATGGGAATAATATTTTAAATACAAACTATTCTGAGATACCTTTGTCGAAACTATAGATTAATCACGAAAACCCTTTTCCCATAAAGATAATTATGCGTAAAACACACTGAACTACATAGTTAGAAGTTTCCTATTTATCAGCAACTAATTCAAGTAGCCTCGAATACCTTAATTTTCAACCAACACAGAACAAATTGTTAAAGTGCATGTAGAAACACTAATTCCGTTAATTACAAACTTAAGATCTGGTATTAGTTTTAACATGCCACCTGGTATGCTTTAATTACACACATGGTGTTACATTACACGATGTACAAGTTCAAATGTAATTTGTAGTGACACTACACATAGTTATACGTGTTCTAAGGACATTATAGAATTGTTTTTAAGGAAATAACATTTTTTTACATGGTCTTCATATATTTTTTGCTTAGATTATACATTTTCAATAAAATGTGTGTGTATATATTTCCTTATAACAGAGCCATTTCGGGTTATCTGCTTCGTCCATCGAGAGGAATCGAACCCCTCATTTTAGCGTAATAAATCCGTAGACTTACCGCTCTACGGAGGGACGTTAACAAAATGTAGAGAAAAGACAAGGAAAACGTATATTTTTAATAAGCAGGCAACTCTAGACATGAATAGCTGCAGTCCTGTCAGTCTACAGTAAATTTGACCCATAGCTTTAGAAGATCTGCATCATTTCAAGTATAATTATTTCTGTAGTATATATAATAATACTGTTATGAAGTAAGCAAAATTTTGTTGGTTATTACATGAACAATTTTTATTTATGACTTGCTCTGCATCTTTCTTCTAAATTTGGCAGCAGTTAAATACCACAAGTTAAAGAAAATGTTGCGTCCTCGATCAGACAGTCACTGAGCTTTTAATGACATATGATGTTTCACAATAAAAATACACAGTATTTTCTCATATTTTTAGGACAAGAGGTGCAATATACTTTGTTTAGCTCATCTTCATACAAAACAAGAATTTATTTGCATAAATATTATTGCCAGGTGAGTGGAAATTAAATGATACTGTCTGAGGGTTACAGGAATATTACGCTCATGAATAAAAAACACACGTAGGTTCAAGAATGTTAGAAATGAAACAAACATCCTATAACCCAAGCGCTTTCGAAACTTCCACTTCAGTTTGCCCCCGAAGAGAAAAGATCCACCTTTCGAAAGCGCTCGGATTATAGGGTTTTTATTTCAAGACCATTATGTAATATGACATCTGCTGGAGTAGACACGATGAAGTCCATGAAGTGGAATCAGAGGGCGAGGCTGTCTAAGGGTAAGAACGATACCATAGATCAACAAGAGTAACAGTTCCATGAAGTGGCACCAGATAGGTCGTTGCTAGAGGAAGGAGTAAGATGATGAAATAAATCATCTACTATGAGTTCTGAAATAGTTCGCGAACGTGAGGCAGCATTTTTGGACAGTCGAGTATCGTTTTTGCTACTAAAGTATCTATCCACCTTTCTCTCAAAATTTGACTTTCTCCATTTCTTTAATGTATAAGAAAATGAGGCTAAGCAGACATCAAGATGGCATATACTGGTCTTTAAGCAAGTAATTTTTGAACGTTGTTTTTATGCAAGTAAAGCTCTGGGCTAATTGTTCTATTGGCAAAATTAATTATGTGCTGTTATTTTGAAGGTCAGGATCTGAACTGTTTGAAAATTCATCTAGTCGCGAAAATAGTTAGATTTTGTTACTATACAAGATCCCGTATTTCTTAGGTGCAAAGTGGTGTAGCACAGTGATGTTTCACAACAAAGATAAATATATCAGTTGGTTTGACAACCGATTTTCGATATTCGTCCAAGCCTGTCTCAGATTAGTATAATGAAAATCCTACTTTGATTACTCAGAAAAAGTAGCGTCATATAAAAATAGAATTAGATATTGAACTACTAACCGATTAATTCGTACCTGTATGTGCATATGTGTACAGTGTGGGTGTGTGTATGTTTGTGAGAGTGAGTGTTATCGTGTTTGAATGTTCAGCATATGAAGGTAGACGTAATTCAGTTAAGCGTTAATAGCTGTATGCAAGCATGTGTGAGTGTGATTGGAGATGAAGGTTAAAGTTATTTGGTTTTTCACATTGCTGTTACTAGTTTATAGTTAACACTGGTATTTAAGATTTTTAGGTTGACCACATTGGTTTATAAAGGATGATACCACATTGGATAAGCACTTATAAGTAGTACTTATACATTCTTTCCAAACTGTATCATATCCTAACTCTGTATATAGTAGGAACTCTCTGTAATTAAAATACTGAAAACAACTTTAGCCTGAGAGGAAACATTATGAAAACACATTTTCAAAATAACGTGTTCGACTATTGACAATTGTAATTACAAATTTTCAAACCATTCTAATTACAAACTGAGGTCTGTAGATCTAAAAATGTGACACTGTAGTGTGAGACTGCCAAAACGAACTGCGACGCATCAAATTTTGAGAAGGAAAAAAAACAACAATTTTTAACGACCACAACAGAATCATTAATCTTTTTTAGCTAGCCTTTATAATTTAAATATATAAGCAGAATATAAACAGGTTCGTTTTAATATATTTCCTTCAGATTAGTCTGAATGTATTTCACCTAATTGTATTCAGTATACTTCCCATTGACATCGTATGATCAAACAGATTTTTGGAAAAATTTCATCCTAGTCTGTAGGTTATTCTGAAGTCAACACAACAGACCTAACACTTTATTTCTTAATAGAATAATTAATTAGAACTCTGGGACATAAAAATAATATAATGTTAAACAGTTAATAAGATATTAACGTATGAAATTTGCTATAATTTTCATCAAATAAAATATGTAAAGATTACTTATTTTAAGTCTCAGAAAAAAATAGACATCTTAATAGGTTAAGAAATATTACGCAATTTAAACAGTACTGGTAGTTATGTTGTCTCCATTCATTAATGACACTTAACTCAAACTCTAAACTAAACAAATTAAATAATATCATTCGTTGGTATAGATAGGAAACCTATTCAATATTATAAGAATAATTGTTGTTTCACTAAGACCACATATTAAGCTGTTTTACCTACACTGTGTACGTTCTGCTTTTCCTTAACGTTGCTGTGAAACCATAACGTTTAAAGAAAACCGCTAATTGTAAGTGTAAAAATCTATTTATCTGTAAGTCCTTATATAATTTATAGTGTTGATGGTTTCATACTGAATCCTTGTAACGTGTAATGACAATCCTTATATATATATATATATGTGTATAAGTGATGACATAAAGAGAAGGTTGTATTTTTATCCTGTTATACCAGATTCTTGTGTTTACGTTTCGCATATCTTGTGTATAATAATGTTACCAACCTCTTGTTGTTAATAATGTAGCACGTTCCTTATGGAATACTACACACTTTTTGTGGTTAAGAAATGCTATGCACGCAATGTAGTCTATATTGATATTGTAATCCATATTTATGGTTAATATTTTCAGATAAATTAAGAGAAGTATTCATTTCTTCCTGTATCATTAATGTTTAAAGAAATTAAAGAGTGCTCGTGCAGAGTGCACGTGCCTTTCTTCTTATACATTACAGATATTCTAGTTGTTTTTAAGCAAATGTAAATGTTTTATCATAGAGCAATGTTTATTCCTGCCATACAATGCAAGGCATATAAGCTTTTATAATAATCGTAAATAGAGTACGGAAATAAAAATACGGTTCTATGTACTAACTTGCGTTTTGTTGACGAGAAGATGAGGCTAGAGATCATTCGTATTTAAACCACAAATTTCTTTGTTTGTTTGTTTTTTGAACTTCGCGGAAAGCTACACGAGAGCTATCTGTGCGACCCGTCCCTAATTTAGTAGTGTACGACAAGAGGGAAGGCAACTAGTCATCATCACCCACCGCCAACTCTAGGGTTACTATTTTATCCACGAATAGTGGGATTGACCGTCACATTATAACGCAACCAAGGCTGAAAGGGGGAGAATGGTCGGTGCGACGGGGACGCGAACTCGCGATCTTCATATTACAAGTCGAGCACCTTAACCACCTGGTCACGACGAGCTTACCATAAATTTAATGTACTCATTGTTTGTGTCCGATTAACCACTTAACCTGGTCTCACGAAACACAATATTAGAAGTAATTATGGAAAGATAAAGAAAAGAGTATAATAAAGAAAATAACAGAAATATTACTACATTAAGGTGTAAAAATAAACTATAAGTGAGAACAGCCAATGTTGAAAGTTTCAATACAATTAGAGTAGTCATATAACCAATTAAAAAGTTCCACATCAGTGAAAAAATTATAAAAATACAGGAAATCGTAATGTATTTAGAAATAATGATACTGATTAAGAAATAGTTGTTACAATTAAAATATTGTATTACAAGAGTTTAAAAATCATTGTTTTAATTATTAAAAGTTGGAGTTTGAGCTTTTTTGCAAAACTTTGAATACTGCATGTGAAGCTTCTGAAAATAGACGTACTTGAGAAATAACATGGAAACTTAGAGTACGTTATTCATGAGTTAGACGACGCTCGAGTACAAATTAGATTAACGACCTTTATAAATAGATGTGAACACAACATAAGGTCAACATTAATAACAAGCGGCTTCAATGGGCATGTAGCTAACAGAATCAAACATTTGAAGAACAAAAGCTGGAGACATGAACATTCTACAGATAAATAGAAGTCTGAAATGTTCTGGAAGAATCAGAGATAATTTATTTGACAACGTAGAAGAGAAGGGAACGTATTCAACGCAACTACAGAGGACCGTTGTGGAGCTCAGGCATGTTTGGTAATCCATTTCAAGCAAGAGGAGCTCAATATATCTATGAAAATGAACGCACCCTGACTGCTAACAACTGCAGTTACTGCTCCACTATATCAATTTTTATGAACATGATTCATTGGTCATGGATTCATCTTTCAGCAAGACAATGATCCTAAGCACGCAGCAAGTGTGGTGAAACGTTATCATGACGGTAAAAAAACCAATTGAACACAGTACGTGTGGCAAAATGCTATCCTCGTGGTAAAGAAAACCAACTGAACACAACAGGTATGGTGAAACGTTATCTTGATAGTGAAAAAGTAGATATAACGATTGTGGTGAAACCTTATCATGACGGTAAAGAAACCACTTGAATACAGTACGTGTGGTAAAATGTTATCCTCGTGGTAAAGAAAACCAACTGAACACAACAGGTATGGTGAAACGTTATCTTGATAGTGAAGAAGTAGATATAACGATTGTGATGAAACCTTATCATGACGGTAAAGAAACAAAAGAAAAATTAAAAATGTGATAAAATATTATCTTGACGACAAAGAACCCGATGAAACACAAAGATTGTGGTTAAAAACGTTATCTTGACGACAAAGAACCCGATGAAACACAAAGAGTGTGGTTAAAAACGTTATCTTGATGACAAAGAACCCGATGAAATACAAAGAGTGTAGTTAAAAACGTTATCTTGATGGCAAAGAATCCGATGAAACACAAATAGTGTAGTTAAAAACGTTATTTTGACGAGAAAGAACCCGATGAAACACAAAGAGTGCGGTTAAAAACGTTATCTTGATGACAAAGAACCCGATGAAACACAAAGAGTGTGGTTAAAAACGTTATCTTGATGGCAAAGAACCCGATAGAACATTTACAACCTTGGCTTTGCGTTGTGAAAGTTTTGATAAGAAAGATCTTATGGAAAAGTTGAGAAGGTTAGGTTGCGACAAAACACTATGGTTTAATTGTTTAAAGTAATACACGGTATCTAGAACAATGTTTGACAATTGTATACTAATAACCATTTCTATGATAGTATGAAAGCAAGGGGTTAAACAAAGATAACGTATGACGAGAAACCCACTTGAAGTAAAAACGTATTCTAAATACGGCTAATACGGGTGTTAAAACTTAAATTAAAATAAAGGTCACATTTTTAGGTCATCTTCAGGTTAATAAGGTGAATTTGCAACTGACATTTGCTGAGAACATGTATTAGAAATGAGAATGTGAACAGGTACGAGATTGTAGGGGGCGTTGCCGATAGATTTTGTTTCGTTTGTTTGTTTTTGAATTTCGCGCAAAGCTACACGAGAACTATCTGCACTAGCCGTCTATAATTTAATAGTGTACGACTAGAACGAAGGCAGCTGGTCATCACCACCAACCGCTAACTGTTGGGCTACTCTTTTACTAACGAATAAGGGGATTGACCGTCACATTATATCGCTCTACGGCTGAAAGGGCGAGCATGTTTGATTGACGGGGATTCGAACCCGCGACCCTCAGACTACGAGTCGAACGCCTCAGTCCACCTGACCATGCGTTGACGATAGATGTTACGTTATTAATTAATGTAACATCAGTCTTTAGAATACATATCCGAAAGAACTAGCACATTTAACGACTCATTCGTTCCTCTTTTGTGTTTTTGCGATAATTCGTCATTACTTGTTTGTGTCTTCTGTAAGTGAACAGCTTGTGTGTTTCCATAATTATTTCCAGTTATGTATTTTCTAATTTCTGATACTTGCTTCCCTACTCACATTTAGCTAAATCTTGACCAAGACATATTGTATGGCATCAAAAATAAATTATGACAAAAATGTAATTTTTAAGGGAAAGAAACTTACATTAACTGAGGAGTTGTGGGATATTGTTAACCCGTCATAATTTTGTATTTATTACTTTCGTGAGATTTTAGTTGGAGAGATTGGTTCTACATTGTCTAGTAAGTTCATAGTGTTGGGACAAGGTTATGAAGAAATATGTTGTTTGTTTGTTTGTTTTTTAATTTTGCGAAAGGCTGCAACAGGACTATCTATGCTTGCCTCCATAATTCAGGAGTATAAGAGTATAGGGAAGGCATCTAGTCATCACCACCCACCGCCATCTGTTGGGTTACTCTTTTACCAACGAACATTAGGATTGACTGTCATTTTATTACAATGCCCTAACGGCTGAATGGACGAGCATATTTAGTGCGACGGGGATTTGAACTCACGATCCTCAGATCGTGCCTTAGCCACCTGGTTCTGTTAAACTAAAGAAATGTAACCTCCTTTTCAATCCAAAATAATATAATCACGTGATATGCTTTTGAGAGTCTTGGTAGACTAAGATAGTCATTGAACTATAAACACAATATGTGTCTATAAATAACTTCAAAAATCATAAAGGTGAGTCAGTTTTTATCAGAAATTTCGTACAATCAAAGTAATGATCACTTGATTAGAAACACAAATAAAATTACTACATATACATTGCATGTTTTAATATCATTTTGAGGATAAAGTTTGTCTTAAATATGCAAATTTGTTGAAATTATTTAATAATCACACATGGTGTTCTCGTAAGAGTAAACCACCTTGGATTTATAATGTTTTTCGATCACTTTTAACCTTTTATTCACATATGTGTTTTTACACAACTCATAAAATGTTGTGAATATACGAGGGCTGTTCAAAAACCAGTTGGTTCCAGGAGAATCTGCTTGGTGTCGCTAGGTTTGCACGGATCAGCTAATTACGACGCCATTTCCCGATTGCAGATATCTTCATTTGTGTATTAGCTACGCGGTTTTAAGTGAAGTGCGATTTTTTCGTTTGGCGGATTTCAGAATGAATGACCTGAAGGAGCAACGACTTGCTGTAAAATTTTGTGTTAAACTTGGAAAATCTGCGACTGAAACTTTTGCTATGCTTAACACGGCTTACGGTGATGTTGCTATGAATCGTACGGCATGTTTGAAGTGGCATGAACGTTTTAAGGATGGTCGACAGTCCATTGAAGATGATGAGCGTCCTTTACGTCCTTCCACGTCAACTGACGACCCACACGTCGACAAAATCAACACCCTGGTGCGGGCAAATCGACGTCTGACTGTCAGGGAGCTTGCTGAAGAGTGTGGGATATCAGTTGGATCTTGTTACGAGATTTTGACCGAAAAATTGAAGATGCACCGCGTTGCTGCGAAATTCAGCCCTCAGAACTCGTGAGTTTTTGGCCAAACACTCGATCACTGTTTTTCCCCACCCCCCTACTCACCTGACCTTGCTCCTTGCGATGTTTTCATGTTCCCCAAACTAAAAAGACCCTTGAAAGGAAGAAGATTTGAGACGATTCCCGAGATTAAGGCAAATGCGACGAAGGAGCTGGAGGACATTACAAAAGAATCGTACCAGGACTGTTTCAACAAGTGGAAACACCGTTGGGATAAGTGTGTGCGTTGGGGAGGAGAGTACTTTGAAGGGGTCCCAGACCTGTAACTTCTAAATAAAGTACATATTGTTTTATGACGTCAGTCCGCGTATTTTTTTAACAGACCTCGTATGATACATTCTACACGCTATACCAGCAACACGAATAACGTATAAATAATGTTAAAAAAACCTGAATTCGAACCCAAAGCTCTATATTATAGGTTATACTCGTCTTCCATAACACAAATGTAGTACTTATCGGTAATCCATGATTCTCGGACGGTTGTCAAAGGAACACTTTATACAACAGATAGATACATTACACTGATCACTCAGAATAGAGTGTCCTTGGAGCTGGTGGTGAGCACTTCTTTCTATTCTACCAATTTACAAATATTCACAGTTATGTGTATTTAAAGCCATTTGTGTAGCTTTGCGCGAAATTTCTAAAATGAAAAAAGAATTATTTTATATGTAAGTTTTATGTATACATAATTAAGGTTTATTCAATAAACCCTCGGATTACGAGTCGAGTGCCTTAACCACCTGGCCAAGCCGGGCACAATTCTTCTGTTAATTCATTTACCAGATCGTTTATGATAAAATAAAATAAAAATGAAGTTATTTTAGAAAAGAGGTTCAGATTGAATGATATGAATTGTGTGTAATCAGCACGAGAGAAAACAATTATACATATAATTAAGGGAACATCTGTTTATTCCGAAGTAATCAAATATGTTTATGTACAGAACATTTTAAATCTAGTAATCTATAATCATACGTAAGAAACATTTTACTACAATTATGCCAATAATTCTCATAATATTAAATATCAACCACTTTAATGGTTGGCTCGGGATGGCCAAGTGGTTAAGGCGTTCGACTTGAAATCTAAGGGTCGCAGGTTCGAATCACCTTTGCACCAAATAAGTTTGCTCTTTCAGCCGCGGGGGCGTTATAACGTTATGGTCAATCGAACCATTTGTTGGTAAAAGAGCAGCCCAAGAGTTGGCAGTGGGTGGTGGTGACCAGCTACCTTCCCTCTAGTTTTACACTGCTAAATTAGGGACGGCTAGCGCAGATAGCCTTCGTGTTGCTTTGCACTAAATTCAAAACAAACTCTACCAACTTAACTGGTTTTTATTATTAGAGAAGAATTATGAGGAGTCTTTATTTTTTAATTATAAAAAACAACCATCAACAAATAAGGAAATAAGTAATTAGTTATTTTTACGTATACTGTAGAATTTGTATAAAGAAATATTAAGTCACAATAAGGTCAAGCGGTGAAGTATAGATTGTGATCATGTAGTACGAGAAATGCCATTTCTGCTGACATCCGATTGGAAACATTTCGTATAACATTTCGAGGTGCTGGCTCAGACCTTCATCAGATATACAGAAGATAATATTCAAGTCTGTCAAACAGAGACCGCAAATTTAATAGCAAAGCTTTCGCTCAAAGTGGTCTGATAGGTAAGCTGGTGTAACAGACGGACATTGTCCAGAGGGAAAGATGAGTTGGAAGAAATACATTAATATGTTACTGTATTTAGTACTCTAAATAAAAGAGCTGTTTGAGAGATGTACTTCTATAACACGTTTTGTAAGCAGATAAGTAAATTTAGGTATTCCTTGATGTGGCTACCAGAAACCCAACTGCTTAGCACGTTTCCGGCAAACCTTTTCATTTTTAACCTCAAGATGACCTAAGAAGGTCAAAACATTGTTTTCTGATTTATTAGTAAAAGTGTTAATACCCATCCGAGCCGTCCTGAGATACACGAATCCATACAGTCCACCACAAGATGGCGCTATTACTAATAATATGTCTGTTATCTTACTGAATGAAGTTAAGGGTAACTTGATATAAGGGTTGGGGTAATATCAGTTGTTTCTTTACTAAGTGCTGTCGTGTCGATGTCAGTTCAAATAACATCAGTTTGGAATAATTCACACAAAAATTCTTCACACACTCATTATGTGTGATGATAGAACTAATTGGTTCACTCTGTCTGCTTACTTCTTAACTTTGCTGTATGGTTCACCCATATGGAGAAAATCACATCAAAAAAGACGTGCAACCTTAGGAAAACTGTATGCATCATGTGAAATCACTCTAGTTACACTGTAAAGAAATACAAGCTGTGTTCAAATAAAGCAACATACAATGTATTCACACAGTAATTGGGCCTACACTTAGTCCAAACCGTGTTTTACGCAACGCAACGTTCAAAAGATATTTTGATACGTTTTTTTTCTTTACAGATTATATATTGCTTCGTTTTAAAGTTTCAAATTATTTTCTATTATACATCGTAAAAAGGTAACTTTTTACTTGCTTAAACTAGAAACTAGGCTTAACTGGTTGGTTCCGAATAACATAGGGCCAAGTCATCATAACTCAACGCCAACTCTTGAGCTACTCTTTTACCAATGAAAACTGGGATTAACCGAAAATTATAACGCCCCCGGTGCTAAAAGGGTGGGCATATTTGGAGTGACGGGAATTCAAACCCACTACCCTCAAATTACGAGTCGAGTGCCCTAACTACTTGGCCATGCCGGGCCTGAAATCTCACTAATAGAACAATTCTGCATAATAGATTGCAGAAATGGTCGAATATGCATAGGAAGGACTGATTCTGTATACCACGTGTTCCACACAACACATGGAAAGAAAAGCATGACCAATGTATTTTAATATTCTTTGGTCATGTATTTTCTTTCTATGCACTATGCATAAAATGTTGTTTGGAGAATAAAGTTTCATCATATTAATTCAACCTTTATTAACGTGTTACGCAAAATCGTCATGTTACGCAGAATTCATCCATTATGGAAAAATCGAACCGTATTTCAACTCGTTAGAAAGAATTTGTCTATTATAGAGTGTCAACTTCTATGACAGCTCGGTATGAATACAGATCGATTTGTTATGCAGAACCGATTCATTACTCAGAATGTACCCATATTTTTAACTTGTTATCCAGAATCGACGGCCCGGCCCGGCCCGGCCCGGCCTGGCCAGGTGGTTAGGGCACTCGGCTCGTTATCCGAGGGTCGCGGGTTCGAATCCCTGTCACACCAAACATGCTCGCCCTTTCAGCCGTGAGGACGTTATAATGTTACGGTGAATCCCACAATTCGTTGGTAAAAGAGCAGCCCAAGAGTTGGCGGTGGGTGGTGATGACTTACTGCCTTCCCTCTAGTCTTACACTGCTAAATTTGGGACAGCTAGCACAGATAGCCCTCGAGTAGCTTTGTGCGAAATTCAAAAACAAACAAACAAAACAATCTAGACAAAGCATTGATGTTCCAAAAACGATGATACCAAAAGTATACCTTTTCATACAAAAGTTATGTACGTGTGTTCAAAATGCTCACAACAACTTATGCAGACCAGAATAATAACTCATACTTGTTTGTTAGATCATCTTCAACTTTCTCAATTGATTCTCGGGTATTTATTTAATAACTACTCAATGCATGTAGACTAAAACATCAATACAGAATAGTAAACAAAAAGTTTGGCCAAAACTGTAGTATCGAACAGCTACGCTATATTCGTAAGAATTATGCAAATTTTGCCACTTATACAAAATAGTACGTCTTAATGGCAACGATTATTCGTGTATTTCGTATTATCCATTAGGCTATTTAAGTTGTGAGCAATTTCTAAAAAAGGTATGCTACTCATTTTGAACGTGACGTCATCAATCGTCAGAGCAAACGTTTTCTTACTCTGAAGACTAGTATTGAATAATTTTATAGAAACATATAAAACAACGTATTGAGAAGTATTTGTGTGTTTCCTTATAGCAAAGCCACATCGGGATATCTGCTGTGTCCACCGAGGGCAATCGAACCGTTGATTTTAGTGTTGTAAATTCGAAGATTTACTGCTATTCAAACGAGAAACAAGATGAAGGAAAAATATATGAATGTTGTTTAACCTAAGAACTTCAAGTTTTGTTTTTTAAACTCCCCTGAAGAACATTATTTTTGAAAGGCTGGCTGATCAAGTGCTTGTCAACCATGTTTTACCGACTACATTTGAACCTTTCAAAATTGTTTTAAGTCTCTATGGTATAATATACAGATTGGATGACTGGATGAACCTCTACCATTTCTTCTGGAATATAATTGTGGTAGGCAAAGACGTTTAGTAAATAATTAATGTATTACTGTGACAGTTTTAGCCAGTTAGGGTTTCGTTTACTAACGAAACCATGGTCATAAATAATAAAGTAAACATTTCTGAAACGTATAACGTATAATTAAGGAGTTCGACTAAGTACCAACTGTTTCAATTATTCAGTGACTTTGTAGAGAAAAATAACACTCCTCTACATAAAAATTTTCTCAACCCAAACCAGCCGTTTTTACATATATATGTTTCAATTGTTAATTATAATCATTCAATGTTAACAATGCATGTCAGGACTCATACCTTTGGTTCCGATCACATCTTACTGTTGAATTGGATGTTACCATTTTTTAATTTAAACATTTATTAACCCTAGAAACGCCCACCGCTAGTACAGTGGTAAGTCTACGGATGTAAGACGCTAAAATCAGGGTTTCGATTCTCCTAAGTGGGCTCATCAGATAGCCCGATGTGGCTTTGCTATAAGAAAACACATAAACCATAAACACAACCTAACAACAAGAATAGAAATCATAATATAATGTGCTTCGTGTGGGTAATGTTCAAAGAGTAATTATCTGTTAGAAAGCTGGTAATGAGTGTGTTTTGTTGTAGCAAAGCCACATCGGGCTATCTGCTGAGTCCACCGAGGGAAATCGAACCTCTGATTTGCAGAAAGCTGGTAATATAAAGATGCAGATGAAGAAACAAAGATAATTTTAAAATAGGGCCCAAGGTTCGTTTGATTTCTTGTGTGTTTCTTAAACTTTGTGTCATGATTGTTAACCTGAAGTGTAAAATAGTTATTAGAAACCTTAAGTCATAAAATAGCTTAAGGGACACCAGATAAAAGTTATCTTAGTGGTATAACATGCCTTACCGCTGACGATTTGTTTGTTTGTTTTTGAATTTCGCACAAAGCTACTCGAGGGCTATCTGTGCTAGCCGTCCCTAATTTAGCAGTGTAAGACTAGAGGGAAGGCAGCTAGTCATCACCACCCACTGACAACTCTTGGGCTACCTTTTTACCAACGAATAGTGGGATTGGCCGTAACATTATAACGTCCCACGGCTGAAAGGGGAGCATGTTTGGCACGACGGGGATGCCAACTCGCGATCCTCAGATTACGAGTCGTACGCCTTAACACGCTTGGCCATGCCGGGCCGCCACTGACGAAAAGGCACTGTAAAACCTTAAGTCATCAAATAGCTTATGAGGCACTAGTTAAAAATGATCATAGTCATAGAATATGCCTTACCACTGACGGAAGGCCCAGTATTGACAAGATTCTAAGTATTCAACCTTATTTGTTTCTGTAGAGTGGTTTGGATGTTTGCTGCAAATGCATTTAATAAAACTCTAAAGGATACTTCACATATAAATGGTGGTTGATGGTTTGCCATGGCTCACAGTTGACAAAAAGACTGGTTAAAGTGTTATCAAAGATTGTACTTAGCTTTTGGTATCGTTGATGACGTAGTCCTGATGTGTACAACACGACTCTCTGCGTAATTCATGGCCACCAGCAGTTGTTAAGCAGTATTCTACAGTACACTACTGTGCAAAAATATTTAAGATGAACAAAATATCACTTTTCTATCAACATTAATTTTCAGGGTTGAGCATCCTAAACAATTGCACCAATACGTCTTATAATATGCGTAAAATACTGAAACGAAAAGAAAATATTACTACCGTACTATTTTAATTCCCCCCCCAGTGGCTCAGCGGTACGTCTGCGGACTTACAACGCTAAAAACCAGGTTTCGATACCCGTGATGGGCAGAGCACAGATAGCCCATTGAGTAGCTTTGTGCTTAATTGAAAACAACAACAACAACTATTTTAATAGGAGTTTGTATACCACAGTCGTCTTGGCTTGCGCAGACGATCCTTGTTTCTTACTGTGATGTCCTGAAGACGGAGAGCTCTACACACAAAAAAAAACCCAACAAAACACAGCATAACAAAAGTAATCATGAAAAGTAAATTTTAACTATCAACAATAAGTGAAAGGAACTTCAATATGTACACTGTATTGAACATTGGATGATGCGTACTGTATACACCTACCCATGATGTAGCTTTTGTAGTTTTACCAAAGAATCGCAGATAAATCGACTGGTACCTTTACTGTTATCTTACTTGTATTTTCCAAAATATAAATACACGTTAGAATTTAGTTGGTCTATGTAATGAAATAAATGAACATATAACTTTCAAAACCAGCCATTTTCAAAATGAAAATGTTTGTTCGTTTGTTTAGAATTTCGCCGAAAACTACACGAGGGCTATCTGTGCCGTCCCTAATTTATCAGTGTAAGACTAGAGGGAAAACAGCTAGTCATCACCACCCACCGCCAACTCTTGGGATACTTTTTTACCAACAAATAGTGGGATTGACAGTTGCATTATAACTCCCTCACGGCTGAAAAGGTGACAACGTTTGGTGCGACCGGGATTGGAACCCGCAACCCTCAGATTACGAGTCGTACGCCTTAACCCACCTGGCCATCCCGGGCCAAATGAAAAGGAATCGTAGAAATTTCTTAAAATCGACAAGAAACAGATGCGATAAAGTTAGGAATACTTCAAATATTTCTCGAAGTTACATTTTCCTAGTTTTTTTTAATCAAAATATTCTGTGCTTTTTGGTTTTGAAAGTTTCTCTGCCCTTGATATTATGCAAATTTAATTCATCAAACTGTCACATTATTCAATTAAAATTGCTAGAAGATCAGATATACCTAATTAAAAACTGTCTTCATTTCCTGAACTAGCCATCTTAATTAGGGCCAATGACAAATGATAATGACGTCACTTGGCACTACCTCAATGATTCTTTCTCTGGTTATGAGCGCTACAGCGCGAGAAATTTAAAACACAAGACTACTGAAAAATGATAAATTATTAGTAATTAATATTCTTACTATAATTTATCCAATCAAAAACAGCTTAAATGTGAAAAAATGTACTATCAAAAAAGGATTAACTGTGTGACTTAATCGAATAAAATCAGAGTCGACAGCCAAACTGGTTGATACACTTATAGTATTTACAATAATTTTAGAGTAGACATTCGTTCATTAGTTAGACAGGCCGCATTTTTTGTTTATCTTTGGGCATGATGGTGGGTAAAAGTAAATAAATAACATAATTATTTATGCTTATTGCTTAATCTTATATCACGTGATGCTAAACTCTCCTTAATTGGTTTGTTTTGAATTTCGTGCACAGCTACACGAGGACTATCTGCGCTACCGGTCCCTAATTTAGCAGTGTGAGACTAGATGAAATGCAGCTAATCATCACAAACCACCGCCAACTCTTGGGCTATTTTTTCCAACGAATAATAGGATTGACAACAATATTATAACGCCCCCACGGCTGAATGGGCGAGCATGGTGGGTGCGAAGGGGACTCGAGCCCGAACCCTCAGATTATGAGTCTAGTGCCTTAACCACCTGGTCATGCCGAGTCCTGTTTAATTGGAATAATTATATAAAATTTAGTAAATTGGCGAAGAGTAATAAACAATAATCGTCAGTTTCTATGATTCTTCTACAAACGTGAGCTGGAAGCTGCTAATCTACATTGTTTGATTTAACCAGTACTTATGTGTCTGCACTTCCTTTCTCCATGTCGTTTTGCTACTTTAAATCCGAGTGACAAAAAAATAAATATTTTTTTTCACTTTTACTCTTAGGTGAGATTTTATTAAGAATTTCAGGTCGTTAGTCTATTCGAGATTTTGCTTAGATTTGCGCAAAAATGTTCGTCAAATTTCAGCGGTTCTTGTTGAAAATGTTTGGACTGGTGGTTTATATTTCAACCAAGTTAAACACCTAATTGTAAATTTTAAACATCTATCAATGAAGCACAATTAAAATATACCCATAAAAGTTAAGAATGTTTTCTTACGAAATAAAATTTCAGTAGATTTGTGTGAAAAAGAAATAACTTTAAAAAAAAATTAGAGGTATTATATCTCAGGCATTTCTAAATACATTGCCTTGAAATTTGGTATGCAAAATTAGAGCTCATTACGACAAATCCATTGGATTACCATTGTCCGAGATACGTAAGATGGAACAACACTAAACTACCACTCGTGTTAATAACGCATTGTATCCTACAGTTTTATTTTATATTTTTATAATGGATTACCATTGTCCGAGATACGTAAGATGGAACAACACTAAACTACCACTCGTGTTAATAACGCATTGTATCCTACAGTTTTATTTTATATTTTTATTTTATAATAATAGTTCTTTACTTATTTATTCATCGTAGACTGCGTAACGCCCCCAGTGGCCCATTGGTATGTCTGCGGACTCACACTGTTAGAAACCTGGTTTTGATACCTATGATGGGCAGAACACCAATAGCCCATTGTATAGCTTACTGCTTAATTCCAAACAAACGTGATGTATTGGATATCATTCTGACCTGTTCGGCTGAGAGTTGACACATATGCTATGGATAATACTAGTTGATTGTTCTCAGGTTTGAAGGATTCCTATAACTGGATATTAGACTTTTTGAAATTATTGCTTGGCTCACAGTATATGAAGATGATGATCGGGTTAAATATATTGACTATCGTATTTGGGGCAAAGATGCTATATGCACTGTGGTTCACAATTTGCCCTCTCTTCTCTATTTCCTTTTTGCTTCTTGGGATATTTCCTATACATAAATACTTAATAATTCTGTAATGTTAACTACCATTTCTGATGGGTTAACCCGTTATGTTTTTCTCATTATGAGCACACAATATATATATTTTTATTTCACGCAAAGCTACACGAGGGCTATCTGGTCTGGCTGTCTCTAATTTAGCGGTGTAAAACTAGTGGGAAGTCAGCTAATTAACATCATTCAATGCCTACTATTGAGGTACTCTTTTTAACAATGAACAGTTAGACTGACTCTTACTTTATGAGGCTCCTCAAGGTTGAAAGGGCGAGCATGTTTAGTTATATGATGCAAACCTGCGACACAGATTATGAGTTGAGTGTACTAACCAGCAGGCCATGACAAACCTTAAGAAGTTATAGTAATAATAACTTAAAAATAAATTTACAATTAAGTACACGATACGAAGAATTTCCTTACGTTTTCCTCAATAACTCTTATATGTATGTCCGCTAGGATAGAAAACCTGAAGGGCGCGTGAAGAGAATTCCTGTATTGAATTACTACAGCGACATCTGTTGCTTAAATTAATCAGCCTAAAGTACGTACTGAAAACTTTAATGGTGTTCTTCTTTGTTGTGATGGTTGAGGAATAATGGAAATAAATAATATAAGTATGAATAATCTGAAAATGATCTTATGTTTTTGATATAATATAAAAACACAGTTACTACATAACAAGAAGAGTTGTTGTGATAACTTTCAAGTTGTGTTTTATTTGTTTTTAAACCCATAGTAACTAAAATCAGGCTTTCAATTTACGTCAACATTTCAAGTACAATTTTCTTGTCTATTTTGAACACAAATCTAACCTTTGGTGGTTTTACCACTTAAGGTACTAAACTATCATATATTGTTCATATCCACCTAAGTTACAAATAAGGTTTGAAGCTCTTTGTACTGTTCTGCCTGTAAAAAGTTAGTTGAAGGTTTGATTAGGAACCACTTGTCTTTTGTGGCCTTACTTGGTCAATGAAGGAGAAAAGAAACTTCTGGAATAATAGTGGAAGAAGTCCATACTTTAGCGGCAGGCGGCGTTATTAAATTCCACAGAATAAATTACGTGAGCGCAGTGAAAGAATGACAGGTGTTTCGGGAATAAAAGAAATCATATTCGTCAATACGAAAAGCTGCCTCGTGCTCTGTGTCGTCCTTCTTCTCATATTAATGTCTACGTGGATGTGCTTTTTTACGTCATGCCTCTCGCAGCCAAGAGCTTAAATATATTGTCACAGCTATTTTGAACAATACGAAAACACGGCCCTAGGAATTGTCCTCGTCGGTCGTCTATAGAACGCAAGAATATAACAAGCGCTCAAAATCGCTGATAATTCAAATAGTTTTTTTTTTTATATATATATAACATTTTTAGGTGTGTCATAAGTATTTGTAAACACAGTGGAAATTTGACAGTTGGTTGGTTGGTTTGGCGTTTTATGTTGCAAAGTAGTTAGGCCACCTGCGCCGAAATTTGAGAAACTTACAATCTTTCTTAAGTGTGAAGAAATTTAGTTTTGTGTTTCATAGGAATTGGGTTTGAGAATGAAGATCTTATTGTATGGCTGGTTGAATAAAAATTTATGAACGAGTTAAACAAGACGGTAACAAATAAAGATACTAGCACTTGAAAAACACCTGTATATATTCTTAACCCAACAGAAAAAAAAAACAAATAAAAAACCAATTAAAATTATTAAAATAATTTAAATGTATCGGAACAGCGAATATTTTAATATTATTATTTATTTCATCCAATCAACTCATAGTAACAAAAGTGTATACAATTTATGGGGAATTTTTTAAAATTATTTAATCAGCTTTTTTACTTTATATGAAAGGTTTAAGAAACTAAATCATTACATCTAATTATAATTTATATAATAAAACTCTCACGAGCTCCACGAGTTCTTACTTCTCCAAACGGACCTACTGAACTTAACTTACGTATTTCCTAGTTCCTTTTTCATGCCTCCCCCAGTGACTCAGCGATATGTCTGCAGACGCGGGCTTCTACGCTAAAAACGGGGTTTCGATACCCGTGGTGGGCAGAGCACAAATAGCCCGTCGTGTAGCTTTGTGACAGTAGTGGGCAGAGAACAAACAGCCCTTTGTGTGGCTTTGTGATTAATTCAAAACGAGAAATCCTTTTTTCATTAAAAAAAAACTACAATGTACTTTGCACACTGTAGGTAATTAAACCCGATTTTTTTATCACTATAAGCCCTCATATTTGCTTTTGAACCTCTGTGAGTGATTTGAACTAGCCATTTGCTGTGCTTCGCGGTCGCCAAAATTTGCTTAACAATTATTGAATCAATTTGTAGATCTATTCGCATCAGTCAAACTACTACCATCCTGTTTTAGTTCGTGGTCTCATCAACTGTTGCAAGTATGGTATATGTTGGCTTCCATAGTGAAGAGAATCGCTTTAGTTATTGGTTTGTAAATTAAGCTGTTAAATCTCTATGGTCGTTCTTCACTGGATGTTAATTGACGACAGTTGTTCAGCAGGATGTATCATTAGTCTTCTAGCAGGATTGGATAAGAAAGGAAGTGTTGAAAGCGAGGAAAAGAGCTATGTTCTACAACATGGAACAGAACTGTACTGAAGACAATCTATAATAGACATGCAAGTGAGGCAAATACAAAGCAATTTGATTAGTGATATGATTTGACAAAGAACTCAAGACTCGTTTCGCACGTACAACTTGACCTTAACACTGTCAATGAATTTTGTCTCCTGAATGTGAAATTGAATTAATTTATGAATTAAACTATTCATACAAAACAAACAAACTTTAGATATAATATAATTTCTAACGTTTTACTTTAGATAATATATGATAAATTGTCTTTTTTGTTTTTTTTTATTTCGCGCAAAGCTACACGAGGCCTAATCTGCGTTAGCCGTCCCTAATTCAGCAGTGTAAGACTAGAGGGAAGGAAGCTAGTCAACATCCCCCACCGCCAACTCTTGGGTTACTTTTTTACCGACGAATAGTGGAACTGAAAGTCACATTATAACGCCCACCCGGCTTAAAGGACGAGCATGTTTGGTACGATGGGGATTCGAACCTGCGACCCTCAAATTATTTCTAAAGAAATCTCGAAAGGAACACAGTGCTTTTGACTTTTGTAGTAATCAACCTAAAATGTACAGTAAGTTATCTCTCGTCCTTAAACATGTAATATCCTCTTTCTATACGAATATGTTTCGAAGGTTTGAAAATTTCTCAAAATCTCAATTCCATTATAAAAAAAGAGGATGAAAAGCGTGGCCTTGAGTTGTGAGCTACATTCATCAAATTATAATAATTTAGTCTTGGGTGGACATTCAATCTCTCTAATACATTTGCTCAAAATCAGATAACAACTGTTCATGTTGTATAGTTTCTCATCAGCATGACCTTGGTCCTGTATATTCACTAAAATGTAGGTCTTCGAGCTTTTGGTGACAATCAGACTTTGTACTAAAGTTGGTCCCCTTCAAAAGAGAACTATTCGTGTTATATATTCGACCTTAATTACAACCTTTAAGTTTACACTACATATATTAAAGTTGGTGCTTCTTGAGAGAGACTCAAACCTTTATGCTAAATTGAATCATAGTTAGACGAGATCTTTAGGCAGAGGAGTACAAAAATTGTAACACTGAGCAGTAGGTAAATAAGATATTTATATACGTCAAACATATGTTGCACATGTAACGGATTTAGTATTATGTATTTATTTTCAGATCGACGTTATTTTAGTTAAACATATATTTAGAAATACATGTGACTTATGGTGTTAAATATGAATTCCGAAATTTTCGCCTATTCTCTAAATTTGTAGAAGATTCTTGAGTGTAAGAATCAATAACGTACTGTGTACAAATAAAATACTGTTGCCGACAGTAAATATTCCGTTCCTAACCATATAGAAGACTTAATTTTGTTTTTAAGTCTGTAAAAATTTTGTATATAAATCATTGTAGGTAATAACTATTGGTAGTAACCATTATTATAAGGCCTGGCATGGTCAGGTAGTTTGAGCGCTTGACTCGTAACCTGAGGATCGCGGGTTTGAATTCCCGTCACAGCGACATTTCTCACCCATTCAGCCATGAGGGAGTTATAAAGCATTGATCAATCCCACTATTCTTTGGTAAAAGAGTAGCCCAATAGTTGGCGGTGGGCGGTGATGACTAGCTGCTTTTCCTCTTGTTTTACACTGATAAATTAGGGACAGATAGCGCAAGTTAGCCCTCGTGCAGCTTTGCGCGAAATTCAAAAACAAGGAAACTTTCATAATACTGTAACAAACATTCAAATTTTAAAAATGTAGTTATCGAAAGCATATAAATCCGGCTATTATCATCACCATATTGTTTTATAAACTAGAAAAGTGAAGAGATCTGTTACTGTGAAACTAAATTATAATCCAGACGTCTGTACAATGACTTAAGTAATAATTAGATATTATCCATGTATATGCGTGTACGATTTTTCTTTCCTTTTTGTTAACTTGATGTTATATTGACCAATTCAGCCTACTGAAAACAACCACGAGCACCATTGAACCTCAGTCTATGTAATATATTTAGTGTAAAAATAGCAGACATGACAGAACGTTTACTGATAGGTTACAGATATGGGATAATATCGCCTTTGAGTCCTATATTTTATCTAGATAGGCCAACAGCCGCCACTTATGACAAGCTAACTTTTACAGAAAGGACTTATTGATGCGTAGGGGAGCTGACTCTCTGAAAAAAGTAAATTTCACTCTCCATTCTTTAAAAAAAAAAATCTTCATAGATCCCTGAAACATGCTGTGAAAACGTAACTGTGAAGCTACATTTTCACACACAAAAAATGTTTTAGTTTAACTTGATCCGTTTTTTGTTTTCTTTGACATTAAAGCCCATACATAATTCTATATTTTTGATATTGGATTCACAGTTTTGAAGATAAATATGTATTTTGTTCACAGTATGTTTGACTCAAGCGGTTTCAAAATCGAAGTTTTTTAAGTTTTATTAGAAGCGTGTTATGTCAGAGACCTGTTTTCAAGAAAGTTATAAATATTAGTAATTGAGTGTGTTCACGGGGAATCGAACTCCTGATTTTATCGTTGTACATCCGTAGACTTAACGATGTATCGGCGGGTGCCTCAGTAATTGAAAGAAGCGAATATATGGTTAACTTTCATTTGTATTTCTTATTTGGTTTACGACTAGGCATACGATAAAGGACCCAAACAACCATTTCTTGCCCTTGATTATGTAATAACTCCCTAAATCCTTGTAAATTATGAAATAACACATTTTTTATCAGACTCAAGCTACTGTATGTTAATAATTCTGAGAGACAGATAAATGTACATTTCTAAAGTCCTAAGGCGTTTAACTCGGACTTCTAAAATTTCATAGAAAGCTTAACTTATTTACGACTTATAAAAGCAGACTACGTTCGTCGGCTGTGATTCTGGTTAATCGTGTTTGTTTTCCTTAAAACAAAGCCACATCGGGTTATCTGCTGAGTCCACCGACAAGGATTGAAACCCTGATTTTAGCGTTGTAAATCCGTAGACTTTGCCAAACATTTTTCTTTTATGTTCTTAATATCTTTAGTTTAGTTAGTTATCCCCATTAGATTTCATCTAGGAACATAGGGCCGCAATCGCTTGCTGATTCTTCAACAAGTATTTAAGTGAGTAGGTTGTTAGCCCACTGCACCGAGCCGTCCCTAATTTAGTAGTGTAAGACTAGAGGGAAGGCAGCTAGTCATCACCAGCTCTTGGGCTACTCTTGTACCAACGAATAGTGGGATTGACCATAACATTATAACGCCTTCACGGCTGGGAGGGCGAGCATGTTTGGCGCGACGCGGGCGCGAACCCGCGACCCTCGGATTACGAGTCGCACGCCTTACTCGCTAGGGCCATGCCAGGCCCCTTAATATCTTTAAACCTCAGTAAAAGTTATCTGAAGTTATAGTTAGATAAATATACCATTCACTTAAAGTTCAGGGGGTTATTTTTGTGAGTTTTGAAAAAGCTACTGTTGACTTTCAGGAACATTTATTTTAATGAGAAATTTTTGACAGATTCTACTATTATATTCCGTTGCTGGGGTTGGTTCCCTCTTATGTAAATTTGGGTGAATACTCATAATGTAGGTTGTCTAGAGGCATATTAATGACATGCGTGATGAATAAAATAGGGTTAACCACCTCTTCTTGAAGAATATCTACTTGAGGAATAAAAAACTCTGATTATGTCCAATCTTCAATTACTATCTTTAAAGTTTGACAGCCAATGAATAACACCGCATGGTAGTTCTTATTCTGACATTCTGAATCTGAGAATGTGCCACATAATGTTGAATGTTTTCTAAGCCCCGAGTATGCCCAGTCTGTTATACATTACTGTCTTCTTACATATCCAGAAATCCAAATGATAGCAATTTAGATAAAAACAGTTATAGTTTGATCACAGTTGATACAACAGTTTTGGGCTTGTACACTTTAATGTTGTTCATGTTAAAATTTACACAAAACGTAAAATTTAAACTCTCATTTGCATATGCATTATATTAGTTTACACTTTATTATTTTACAATATCTGTTTGTTTTTAAATTTCGCGCAAAGCTACATAAGGGCTATCTGCGCAAGCCATCACTAATTTTGCAGCGTAAGACAAGAGGGAAGGTAGCTAGTCGTCTCCACCCACTGCCAACTATTGAACTACTTTTCCAACAACGAATAGTGGGATTGAGAGTAACATTATAACGCCCCACGGCTGAAAGAGCGAGCATGTTTGGTGCGAGCGGGATTCGAACCCGCGACTCTCAGATAAGGAGTCGAACGTTTTAACCCAAGTGGCCATGCCGGGCTACAATATCTGTACCTTTGGAAAAGTTGTAATGACAAATGATAATTATGTTTTCTGATTCCAACAACAGCATAAAAGTTAAGTGTTTGTGAAATTAAAATATATATTTCTCTTTTTTATTATAGCAAGGCCTGGCATGGCCAAGCGCGTAAGGCGTGCGACTCGCAATCCGAGGGTCGCGGGTTCGCGCCCGCGTCGCGCTAAACATGCTCGCCTCCCAGCCGTGGAGGTGTATAATGTGACGGTCAATCCCACTATTCGTTGATAAAAGAGTAGCCCAAGAGTTGGCGGTGGGTGGTGATGACCAGCTGCCTTCCCTCCAGTCTTACACTGCTAAATAAGGGACGGCTAGCGCAGATAGCCCTCGAGTAACTTTGTGCGAAATTCAAAAACAAAACTAATTACTAATAAATATTTCTGTCTTTAATGATATTATGGATTTATGTGTGTTTTTCAAGGTATTCTTATTATTTATGAAACGATCTGCTTTTTTGCTCTTAATAATATTGTTGAAGTATGTATATTTAATTATGCCTACTTATTAATAAAAAACTGTCTACCTGTTATATGTATAAGAACGTTGTCAATATACATATCTATTCCAAGTATGTCTAGTTATTAAAAACTGTCTGCCTACTTATTTAATAACAATGTTGATTTTTCCAAGCATGTTCATTTATTAATAAAACTATCTTGCTCTTTTGTTTATGACAACGTTTTTGATATATATATATATATATATATTTCAAGTATGTCTAGTTATTAATAAAACTGTCTGCCTATTTTGTTCTTAAAACGTTTTTGACATATATAAGTTTCAGATATGTCTAGTTATTAATAAAATTGTCTCTCTCCTTTATCTTTGACAACTTTATGAATGTAAATGTTTTTCTTTTCCATGTCTTTCAAGTGTACCATAAAAGGCAAAATTTGACTCAGGTTTATCTGATCTTTGAGCATTAGTCATATGCTGCACATCGACAGCAAGTTGAAAACACACACGTCACCGTTTACACTGGCTATGTCAATAATCATGCTTCTCGGAACGTTAAAACTGTGGCGGATGAATCTCGCTACCAAGTTAGCACCTATTGAGTGTGAAAAAAAGTAGTGAGTATTTTTTCTAACAGATAATTTAATTTTGTACTTATTAACGTTAATTGTATGCATATTACACGTTTACTTATAGTTTACTTTATATCAGTTAGATTCCACTGCAAAATAACAAAGTTTGTTGCTTTTAAATGTATGGCGTGAGACTTACGTCAAGAAAAGCTATTCTTACCAGTTGTCTCAGCACTCTGGTGTTTCTTACTTCAATGTGAATATTCTACTGAAAAATCATAGAAGCTGTAATATCCTATGACAAAACATAAGGGCTTTGCTATTTAACTATAATTGCTATCTATAAAAGAAAAGCTGTTTTTTTAGAGTTTCATAGAGTCTGTTTGTTTATTTTGAATTTAGCGCAAAGCTGTCCCTTATTTAGCAGTGTAAGACTGGAGGGAAGGCAGCTGGTTATCACCACCAACCGCCAACTCTTGGGCTACTCTTTTACCAACGAATAGTGGTATTGACCGTCACATTATAACGCTCCCACGGCTAAAAGGGCGAGCATGTTTGGTGCGACCGGAATTCGAACTCGCGGATTACGAATCGAACACCTTAAAGCGCTTGGCCATGCCTGGCCCTGTTAATAATTATACGTATTTAGGATACACTTGATTTCTTCTACTTAACGCAAAGAAGCCCTACATAAATAAATATATACATAATACAATCAAATCACGACGCAAACATTAAAATTCAAACTTTTAAAAAACATTGAATGTATGTTGCAAAGAATTAAACAACACCCTTCAGAAATGTAATAGTTTCAAAGAATCTTCAACTCAAGAATATGAGTTTCTTTATTATTCCCAAATTCTTCGGTCACTCGCTACACAAATTGTAGATCTGCTTGTTTGTTCATATCCTCAGTATTGTTCTCAATTAAATTTTAACTAAATATGTTAGGTAAAATACTAGGAATCCCTTTATTTGTAGTTAAATATCACAGCTACTATTCTATTATCAAACTGAGTTTTAATATTTAGTCTAACACAGCATATCTATTTTCATCTTCTATTTCACTCAGTTTACAAGTTTTAATATTATATTAAATTTTGCCAATCATTTAAAGTTATTTAGTGCTAAATATTTTACTTTACTATAAATATCTTTATCACGAGCTTTAGATTGAATAAAGTTATCGGTAATGAGATTTACCAGTTTCATTGATGATTTTGTACAAATATTTAACATTTTTTACGAATTTATTACACAGATCTGCGAATTTAAAATTCATAATAGTTGCTTCAGTTTCGATAACGAATTCTCCATAATCCAGCTACTCAGGTTTCGAAAGTAATATTTTTTGTATCACATAACGATTTTCTACAAATTGGGAGTGAGAAAAACAGCACTTATTCATATCAAATTATTATTTCGTTTACCGCAATGAGCATACCTTACTTTCATTTTTGTTGTGTATGTGTTCTAGAACGACCCATAAGACTACCACGTCGCGATTGGTCTAGAGAAATGTGTAGCCAGTGGTTGTCAACATTTTAAGCAAAACAAAGTGTGACCCGATTTCAATGAAAGTGATTCACTTATGTAAAAGTATATATGACGCTTTTTTTTAAATACGTGCGTGATATATAAAAAAAACGGACATCATTTTTGGATTCATCGTACAGAAATTACTGTCGAACATATAGACATTGGAAAACAATAAAACCACCCCAGGCCGATGTAATCAATTTCAATAATGAGATTAACAGTCGACAACTTAAATTTCATGTCGTCTTATAGCTCATTTGGCTTAAAATATCCAATATACTGAAGTGTACTAAGAACGTTACGTTTTTCTGTTGCTTTCATTTACTAGAAAAATAAATTCACTTGTATAATTCACTTATATTATTTTTTCAATGTATCTACTTACGTTTTATATACTGCATCAAAGTTTCTCGTTTTACCAACCACATAAGATTGCTATTCCGTACGTTGCATACTATTTGCATAGCATAATTTGTATTAGAGTTTAACATACAATCTATTTAGAAGACCGTTTTCCATAAAAGATTCAAAATCTAGTCTTATTTCATGTGAAAACATTAAATTTTTGTGTTAAACAAAGGCAGTTTATGATTTGTCATAACATTTGATAGAACATCATAATTTCTGAGATTTTCTATGGAACGATTACTTTGAATTGTAACACGTGAAACATTTACTCAGTAGAAACTCTCTCAAAATCAAAATAGCTGAGACACATATAGTATTACAGTGGGTGATCAACTTTCAAATCGGAATTATGAAATCGTAAGAATACAAAATATGTTTTATATTACTGTTTTCCTACAGTCAGTAAATTGTTTTACTAAATACATTTTTAATTAATTATTGATTTGTACAACCCACTTTCATTAATCATCCCTTCATTGGCACTTTATTGTTTAATTGTGCTAGCAACATCACCATAAACAACTTGAGTAGGAATTTTTATATTGTTACATTTTGTTAGATCCTTAGCTTTAAATCAACGATTGTTATTTTCATTTAAATTTAAATATAGAGTTTTATCTTTGGTATCGAAAATATTTTCAATATTTAAATACTTTCTTATTAGTACAGACCTAATACATATTAATATATATATATTAATAAACCTCATTATACTAATGGATCAATTTTTTCACCCCTTTGTATTTACTACCAATATAATATTTTTCTAATTAATGAAGCCAGGTAAAACGTTTATTCACAAATATCACCAAAAACTGCTCATTTTAACATATATAATAGAACTCTGGTGTTATTCCATATATATATATATATATATATATTTTACATGCTCTATTATTACTTCCAAATACTTGAGAATGCTCAACAATTTAATTAGAACATTTTAATTAATAAATGGAAAAATTTAAAAGTATAGTTTCTCTGAAGCTGAAAAACATTTTAATGAATTTAATATAAATAATCAAAACAGAGTTGTAACAAAATATGTTACTGGTCATTACATCTAAATATATATATATATCAAAAGTAGAATGTGAATGTGAAGCAAGCGTTGTTAAAATATATTTTAAAAAACACAAAAAAATTCTGCACATATAAAAAGAATGAAGTGAAAATAGTTCTATATTTACAAATTGTCTTCTTCATAAACACAGCAAGAAATTCAATTTGAAACTTTAAAAGGATTCAAGACGATAGCTAAAGGAAAAAGTGGATATTCTAAACTTAAAAGAAATGATTTAATAACGTTTTTATACATATGAATGAAAAAGAAATAGTCACTAGAAAGTAAGTTTCATGGAGATTTAAATGACAACTTAGGCAGAAACAAATAAAATGTAAAGTTTGCTATCACTGTTATAAATCATCTTACAAGAAACCTCATATTGAAAGTAAAAATCGTAAAAGTAATCTATAAAAATAAAATGTTTAAGAAAAAAACAGCTTACAAAGAACGTTTGAAATCGTGTTCATTAGGTAATGCAAATAATTATATTGATGTCCAAGATATTTTGTTTAATACAGAAAATATTAATCTTCTTAAAATTGTTTCTTGTATTCCATATCAGCATATCTGCATCCAGTATATAGAAGACATCATTTGAAATAAAATAGTAATTAAAATAAATCGGAACATCGAAAGAACACTAAAAAAGCACTCAAAGGAATTACTTCTCCTGTTTTTATAAATGATATTTCAAAATTGGAAAAGATGACGAATATATTATTAAACTTCTACAGTTATGATAAAATATATGACATTTACCTTTAAATAAAATTGTAAGTAAACGATGTCAGGATGCTAACTTGTTATACGTAAAAATAATACTAAAGTATTTTATCTTATCGAAAATTTGTCTCTGTTAATTAAAAGTCAAATAAGAAAGTATTAGTCAGAAAGATATCCGTGTGATAGCTGTCTGCGATGTTTTCGTGAAGAAGACAGTTTGAGGAAACAAAAAGTTGTTAGAAATGAAATTTTTTTTAAAGATTTTGTTACAAAACTATAAAAATATTAATAATTTACTAAGAGTTCCTTAATTTGAATGCTTTAATAAAAAATATACTGGTACCTATTGTCTAGAACTCTTACTTAATTAATTATATAAATGTTTTTCAAAAGAATCAAGGTATGAGTGTTTGTTGCTATCTCAAGTATGTTCGTGGGCATTATAAAGACCGCATAGTTTATAGAATACCAGATGCACAAACAAAATTGAATAAGATGCTTAAATGTTATAGAAATAAAAAAGTTACATAATAATAGTAAGAAAATGAACGAGATAAATGTAGAAGATTTTAGAAATAGTGATATTTGTTATATTCGTAATAAACCAAAAAACTCTGGAAAGAAAATTCACGGCTATGATAATTTAACTGGAAAAGATAGAAAAATGGTTCATGATGACTTTAATCTGTATAAAGAATTTTTTCCTCTTCCCAGTATTTATTTACAGTATAAGTGGATAAGATCGTCATCTGTTTATAAATTAATTAGATTGAGATAATCAATAAATTAACCTAATTTCAAACAATGAAGAAAATATAATTAATTTAGTTTAAAAAATCGATACTATAGAATTAAGGTTTTTTTACTCGTTTAAGTTAATTTTAGCAGCTCAGGTTAATTTTCAAATAATTGTAAAAACAAAACAAAAAAAGTTTAAAACATGAAGCAGTAATTTTACAAGACAAGCAAAATCCTATATTGAAAAAAATTAGTTCATCTTTATGATTATAGGGATTCGTTTGATAAATCTCATGAAACACGGTTGCTACCAAAATGAACATTTTACAGTAAATTGGGCAAACGTGACATTTTAAATCAATATAATGCACATGGACAATACTTTTTTGAGATAGCTTAAGACACCAAACAAAATATTCTGACTTTTTTGTGAAGACTGATATTAGCAGATGTTTTCGATAACTTTAAATATGTTTGATAAAAATATTAACTAGACTCTGCTTGGAATTAGAAAGTACGTGGTTTAACATGGGATGAAATGTCAAAAATGATCTATGTTGAGTTAGAATTACTGCTGAATAATTATCTTAATGCTTAAGAAAGATATTCGTGTAGGTATATCACAGTGTCGTGTTAAATATAGCAAAATAAATAATAAATATATGAAATATTATGATCATAATGAAGAATTAATTTATTTAGCTTTTCTATGTGTTAATGACCTACACGGGTGAGCAGTGAGTCAGTGTTTGCTCTATAGAGGATTTAAATAGTGTGATATAAATATTGATGCAATGAGAGTAAGTGTTGTTTCTAAAATAGGTTATATTTTAGGAGCAGATTTAGAATATCCAGATAAACTGTGTGACTACCATTAAAATATATCCAGAAAACAGAATAAAGAAACAAAATTACTGACGACTTTATATTTTGAAATTAACAACGTGTTTCACTAAAAAATCTGAAATAATATTTATAAAAATGATACTTAAGAGAATTCAAGTACTCGTTTCGAAATATGTTTTATAAAAAATCAGTAAGTGGAGTTATTATGAGAAATAGTAGATATAAATTGTATAACAATCTAAACATATTTAAAAACTAAACTAAACTTCAAGAGAAGAACAATATTTACAGAAACGTTGTTCATTATTTATATGAACAAAACAAAAATAATGTTAAATAAACCAATTCATGTTTTTATGATCATTCTAGACTTTTTCAAAACGTTTATGTATAATCAATTTCCACTCGAATTCCTATACCAAATATCTAAGAAACATGTTACGCTAGATTATCATAACATCTGATGACATGAAACAAATGGACTTTCCTTAAGAAACACATGTGTGTATATATATATAAAGATTACTCATAATAAACACCATGATTTAAACCTTTAACTTTTCGTGAAATATCAGAAGTACAACTCATAAGACCAATGTTTGTATAATTTCTTTCTGACTCTTATATTTATAAAGTAAAACAAATGATCTCTATAACGACATTAATTTATTTGTTTATTACAGATTTTCCAAAAATTATTCTTCCAATATAATGTTAATAAACAAAACGTTTGGAGTAACGTGAAAGATCTGAATAATTGGAAAATAATAACTGAATTTGTAGAACTAAAATATATACTTTAATATTACGAGATGATAAAAATTATAAGTCTAAAGATGTAAATAAATGTGTTGATATAAATTACATTCGATGAATATGAAAAATGCTTACTTGGGCAGTAATAAATGTATAAAACTATGTGCAGTAATAAATGTATAAAACTATGAATCTAATAAGAAGTAAAAAAGAATGAAATATACAGTTACAACAGAAAGTGTTCGTACCCCTGCGTCCAGAGTGGTTTTTTGCTCATAACATAAAAAAGTATCACGATTAGGCTAATAGAAGTATTACATATTATAAATATTATACTAACACACATCTACATAAATTATTATGTAAATTAAACGACAAATAAACTGTTTATAAACAAATAACCAAAAATAGGAGGAGCAGAAAGTACAGTTCAGAATGTGTGAAACATTTTGATATTCCCGTAAAACTTTTGTTTAGTTTGGCGAATAAACTACATTATACTAGTTCTGGAATGGTTTGCTTGGTCATCATGGAGTACAGAAAACAACTGTCCAGTGATTTAAAAAAACGAATTATTGTAAAATACAAGTTTCGTGTGCCTCTTTCCGGTATTGCTACACAACTTAATGTGCCGAAATCTACTGTTCAAAGCACAATTGCCAAGTTTAAGCTAACAGGATCAACTACTAACCTCCCTCGTTCCGGACACCCCACCAAAATTCCAGAGAGACCAAGAGGTAGGTTCTCAGAGAAGTTAGTAGGAACCCTTGTTTAACATGTAATGACATACAGAAACTGGTAAGAGAAACTGGGGTTGAAGTAACCACCTCTACAGTTACAAACATATTACGCTCTTCTGTGTTCAAAGCATGTCGTCCTCGTAGAACTCCATATTTAAAGCCTGTTCATTTAGAAGCACGATTGAAGTATGCAAGAAAGCATGTAGATAAACCCTTTACCTATTGGAAAAGTATTCTTTGGTTAGACAAGACTAAAATCTAGCTTTTCGGCCACAATGATGTTCGCTATATTTTCCGTAAGAAGGGGTAACGAAATCTTCCAAAGAACACCGTCCCTACAGTTAAACAGGGACGTATTTTAACACTCAATGACACTGATAAATCTTAAATCAGTCATATTTCGTAACACAGACTAAAAAAAACTTTACTATAAAGTGAGACAATGTTCATATTATTAATTACCTATGAAATTCACAACGAAATATGCTTCATCAACTCAATGTTTTGTAAATTAAAGATTGTTTTGAATATCCAATGTATGCACCCAGAAAATAAAGAGAAAAATTGAATCTCTGGATACCAAACTATGATTATCTCGAAGCACGAATTAAGCATAATAACTACCAAATCTTTAGAGCATTTCTTTTCAAGTCATGATGTAATTTGTCATCTTTAGATCCATGATACTTTCTTCGAAGACACAGTTAACTACTTCAGATTATTGTGTCATGTAAAATATGGAAAATATGTTAAATCTGACGGTGTTACATAACCTGATCATTGAATCAGTAAGTACTGTGTTAGCATAGTGCGTAGTGGTTGTCGCTCCAGCTTTCAGCACACACTGCTAGCTAGCTATTTCTATGGAAAGGAGAGCTGAGTACATAAATTTGTCTTTGGCAGAACATAGCCACTTCAACAGTAAGCCCTATGATGTACCTCTAGTGGCGACACACGTGCAATGAGTACCTCAAAGTCTCAGACTGAACTACGAGGGACTTATAGAAGGTTTGGCCCCAAACATGTGGCATGCAAGCTCACCGGCCTGTGAACATGTCCTGATACCAATGAACCAGATCCTTCATCCATAAGAAAATAGTTACACTGCTTGTGGACATTTTGGGAGTTATAAAGGCTAAAGGAATAACCCTGACAGGAAACCTGGAGAAGAGCCCTTAAGTCAATTTAATGACAAATTACAAACATTGTCTCAATTTTGGCAGCTCCTGTATCCTGACTTTTGTTCCAGTCTTTTCGACTAGGTTTTGCCACAGTTGTCTGATGTGTTCAGATGAGAAACTCAGACTAAGGCTGTACACCTATCCTTAACTTTAATGCAACAGTTACGTAATTCATTTTCATATACCAAAATCTGTGAGTGACGATGGGTGAGTGACGAAGCAGCACATGTAGATTCATTGGAAGCTGTAGCCGCACGTATGCACACAGCCAACTCAAGCCATAGAGTCGTCTTTCACTGAAAGAAGCAGTAGTGGTAGTCAGCAGTCACCTGACGTTAATACGTTAATTATTGCTTGCTTCACACTACTCTGAGCAGCTTACAATGGCTGGAAAGGATCCCATACCAATGGTTAAAACAATAAAACTAAAATAAAGGTGACCCATGTCATCTTTAGTACATGAAAAGTGCACGCTCTGATGGACAACATCCAAACTAACAGACTAGAGAAGAGAATTGCTCTTGTCGACAGAGAGCTTGCAAGATACATCATTGACATAGATGCCCTCATAAAGATTTGTTTCCTGAAGAAAGACAACTTAGAGAACAGAGAAAGGGTATACATTCTTTTGGAGTGGTCATATTAAAGAAGACTAGCGTAAACCCAGTGTTGGCTTTGCAATTAAGAACAATCTGGAAAGCAAGCTCACAAGTGGGTGAATGATTGCCTCTTGATATTTTACTTACCACTATTGGACAAAAGCAAGCGACCATCATCACTTGCCATGTCCCGAAAATGGTCAATTCTGATGATATTAAAAAGAAATTATATGTAGATCTCTATAATCTGACAGTTTTAACACTCAAGTGTTACAAATTAATCATACTTGGTGACTTCAATGCTCGAGTTGACATTGACCATGGAATTTGGGAAGGAATAATTGGCAAAACAGAGTAAGAAAATACAACAGAAATGGCCTCCTACTCCTACAGTTCTATGTTGAACACTAGTTTCTCGAATCCAAAAGTCTTCTGTCTCCCACTTTGCAACAATATATCCTGAATGCTTCCTCTTTCGAAACATTCGCATCTGATTAGCTATGTCATTGTTAGAAAAATAGATCCACCGAATGTTCAGATGAGCAAGAGTATGTGTGATTTTGACTGCTGGACTGACCACGAACTTTTCATTTTCAAAATGCATATCAAAATCAAACTTTAGAAAAGACCCCAAGGAAGAAAAACTACCAAGAGCTTGAACACCAGAAGACTCAAACTGTCAAACCTCGAACAACAGTTTAAAAACGATTTGGAAATTTCCTTCAGTACTCTTGATACACTGAAAAAAGCTAGGTCTCTTTTTGAGACACTGTGCACTCCACCGTCTTCGAGAATCTAGGTCCAACCAAATGCAAACATCAAGTATAGTTTAATGAGAATATCCTGAGATTGCTCGATAAAAACATAAACTGCCTAAAATTTATCTAAATGACAAGTTCAACAACAAGTGAGCTGACTCAAACAATAGCTATAGTGTGGTCTAATGAAAGTTGAAAAACATTATTTAAACGACAAAGCACAAGAAATCCAAACCTCTACTGTCATGAGTGGCATGAAGTGTGTTTACGAGTCCGTTAAAATTATCTATGGCTCACTTCAACCAGATCCTTGTCACTACTCAGTATTGACAGGACAGCTCTACTAAAAGAGAAAGCCCTTGTCCTTTAAAGATTAGTAAAGCACTTCAACAATATTTTAAACAGATCATCACACATTAATAACAATTTCTTCAACAAACAGACTGTCCCAAGTTCACATCAACCCAGAACCTGGCATACCCCTATCTCTACTGAAAATGCAGAAAGTTGTCAACCAATTTTCAAATGGCAGCGTTCATGAAAATAATGCTATCCCAACAAAGATCTACATACATGGAGGACCCAAGATTCTTTAAAAGCATAAATAGCCACTGCAATAGATGTGTAAATAAGAGGTCCTTCCACAAGATTTTAAGAATACCAACATTATCCACTTCTACTGAAGGAAAGACAACTACCAATCCTATGACAACCAGCGGGGAGTCTCTCTCTAAATTGCCAGCAAGGTTCTTGGGCAGATTCCCCTCAATAGGTCCATTAAACATGTTGAGGCCTACTTCTGAAGATGCACTTGCTCTCCAAAGCACTTACTGGTTGATCATGAGCAAATTTGGGTACCAAAACTGGTTTATAATGATGGTACAACAGATTCATGTTGGCATGCAAGCCCGAGTACATGATGATGACTAGCTCTCTGACCCTTTACCAGTTGCAAAAGGAATTAAATCAAGTTGTGTACTGTCACTGAGGCTTTTCAGCATCATTTTTTCAGCCATGTCCACTGATGCTTTTAAAGATGGCGGCCCAGGCATTGTCATTAGATTCAAAATGTGTGGCAATCTCTTCAGTCTGAAAGGCTAAGACTAATGTCAGTACTGACAGATTTTGTTATTTCTTATTTAGTGATGAATGTGTCCTGAACAATAGAAGTAAAACAGACATATTGCAAAGTATGGACCTACTTGCTACCACCTGTGACAACTACGACTTTTTCCTGAGGACGAAAAAATTGGAAGTGATGTACCATTCTGCTCCAAGAAAATTTTACCAAGAACCTAACGTCAAAGACAGCAACTAGAAACTAACAACTAGGTGCAAATTCACCTACCTAGGTAACACCTTGTCTCGCTGTGTTTACATTGACGACAAAACCGACTCAAGTCAAGGAAAGCACTGAATTCGGTCGGCTACGTTCATCAGTTTGAAATAGCATAGAGATGACACTCAAAACCAAGCTAAAAGTCTACAGGCAAGTAACTACCCTTCTTAACACGTTTGGAAATGGATTGTCTAACAACGGCATGCCAAAACACTCAACCGCTTTTATCTCTGTTGTCTACGCAAAGTTAAGAACATTAAATGGCAAGACGAGGTCACTGACACCGTGTTTCTAAACAGATCAGACGTGTCTACTATTCACAACCTGCAGAAAAGACACAATTCCAATAGCTTGGCCATGTCATCAGAATACCAGACAAATGCTCCTCAAATGCATCTTCCTCAGTGAACTGTAGACGGAAGCATACTCCCCTGTTGGTCAGAAGAAGCACTACAAGGTTATACACAAAGTTGCTCTAAATTACTGCAACATTAATACTAATACTTGGAATAACCTTGTTCTTCTCGTGCTTTAGTGCTCTGAATGTCAAAGTGAAAAATTCAACCAAATGCAGATAAAGGATGGGAGTAACTATGACTATCTTAAGGAAGTCAATGAGTATAAACGCCGTCACAATAAGATCTGTGACCACGTGGTGAAAGAGGCCTCCTATAAAGGGTGGAAGGTTCTTCAAGAATCCACATTCGAGACAAATAGTAGTGAACGCCGACGACCGGATATGATCTTCCATCGTGATAATAAAGCGGTGGTTGTTGACGTGACGGTTCATTACGAACTCATGTATGACTAATTACAAGAAGCATGCGAGTCAAAGGTTTCTAGCACCTCAAATAAAGGTCACAGGTGCTACTTCCGTTGTTTTTCAAGGTCTCCCAATGGGTGCCCGCGGTGCCTGGTTGCCTGTAAAACGGAAGTTCTAGCAGACATGGACATTAAGTTCAAATATTTTGAGGAGTTATTGTGTAGGCGTACAATTCTTTATACGCTTGACATCTCAAGGAAAGCGAATAACGAAGAACATCTCGCTTGGTAGGAATTGTCGACTTCACTCGAAGTATCACTGTATGAAATCCTTCATGTTTTCAACATCCGACATCTGTTGGTATCGTCAACCCTGATGTAAAATTGGGTAATTGAATAATATATCGATAGCCAAATCCCTCGTCATCTAATTATTAACACGCATAAATGAATTAACGAGATTCCCACTGTCCTCATCTACCATCTAGCGAAACCACAGCCAACTAATTGACCGTATCACGTATGGGCTCTGGGAGAGTGCTGCCAGAAAGGGAACAGCCATATATGCACAATGGGCTCTGGGAGAGTGCTGCCAGAAAGGGAACAGCCATGTATGAACACTGGGCTCTGGGAGAGTGCTGCCAGAAAGGGAACAGCCATATATGAACAACATAGAATCCTGACAGCCCAGAACAAGCGTGCAGCACATAAAGCAAACGTCAGAACCCACGAGGGCCCCTGGTGTCTTTTCCTCATTGTGCCAGGTGTCTTCAAGCCAGAATCGGGCTAATAGGGTACCTCTGAACATACAAAATTAATTAATGATGGTAAACATGGTCCTTTTCAATTATAAAGAACTGTATGTACCCTCGTGGACATCCAGTTATAATTAATATAAATGTTTACACACTACAAAATGAAATGGTGATTGGTTTTTGCTGTTTTTTTCATTTATGACGTGTTGTTTACGATATACATTTAGAGTCTGAATGTTTTGTGTTAATATGGAAAACATACTATTGAATAACCTGGCATAGCTTGACATCCTTAATCAGCAATACCCTCTGGTAATTCGCAAGTGAACCACATATCAAAACACTTACCTGCATTCCAGTTAGGCAGTCAGTTTATGACTGTGACGTCACAAGTCAACAGCGTGCAGAGGCATCCTTATGGAAGATAAACACATGAAGGTTCACAACTAACACTACTTTATAGAAGGCAAAATATGTTAGCGCATGTATAAAATTCAGGTAGGCTGATAAAATTAAGTTATAGCCACCTTTTACCAATTACTGTATTCTTTTGATCAGGTAAATGATCCGTACGTTTGTTTTTTGAATCTTGCACAAAGCTACTCGAGGGCTATCTGTGCTAGCCGTCCCTAATTTAGTAATGTAAGACTAGACGACAGGCAGCTAGTCATTACCACCCACCGCCAACTCTTGGGCTATTCTTTTACCAGCGAATAGTGGCATTCACCGTCACATTATATAACGCCCCCACGGCTGAAAGGGCGAGCATGTTTGGTGCGACCGGATTCGGACCCACGACTCTCAGATTACGAGTCGAACGCCTTAGCCCACCTGGCCATTCCAATCCAAATGATCCGTACTCTTCCGAATAATAACAGCTAAAAGCTTGTTACTTTCAATTTATATGAAAATGAAATGGCTCCACACAATTCTTTCTAAAACTTCCTTACAGACAATATGTTCAATTCTTGTTAGATTCGTAAAACACCCAACAGTGTTTCTTTCACTCACGTGTGAGATGACCAACCTCCTACATAGGTTTTAAGTGCCCGAATAGCTTCCTCAATGTTATAATTGTATTTTGAAATCAGTTTTTTAACACTCATAGGCATTCAATTTTAGCCATATGTTAAAAATAAACCTTAATGCGAATGTTGAATCTATGCTACTTTTATCACCACATTTTAAATACAGAAATATACGTTAGATTGAAAGTCATTAAAATATCCTATCATTAACTGTAGCATAAACCACATATTTATAAACAGATATCAATTATACACCCTTCTAATATATTTATGGAACTTTCACAAAATATCAAGTGTTAGTTTTTCATTACCAGATGGAAGATGTCAGCTCTATGCGTCCTTTGCTCTATTTCACTCTTTCTGTGTGAAAAAATCCAACAAAAAACAACTAATCTTTTAGAGAGAAATCAGTTTAATCTTGTTTTGTTGACAGTACAGAAATTCCACTGATTTTCGATTTGCAATATGACATATGTAAAGTTCACAGGGGAACCAAATCCTTGTTATCTCAATGTATTCATAGAAAAAAATTCTTTTTACACTCAAATGCATTTTTAATTTGAAGTTTTCTAAAAGCAGTAATTTTGTCTTTAAAAAAATAAAACACAAAAAAGAATGAGTTTTCGTCTAGCGGAGAAAGACGTAACTTTTCTTATGGATGAAAATGTTATTTCATAAGTCTAATATAATAACGAATTCCGGTTTACTCGTTTTAGTCTGTAATAGAATAACGAGTTTCGTTTATTTTTGAAGTTCACAATATAACCATAAAAATATTTTTGTTCTTTAAAGTCATGAAGTTACGTTTTTTCTAGAGTTCATGTTGAATTTAAAGAGTCCATGTTCTTTAAAGTCCATAATAAATCATGAAATCGTGTTTGTTATTTTAAGATTCATATGGAATTAATGGGTCCTGTTTTTATTTATGTTGTGTCCAGTTTAATAAGAAACACAATTATGTTCATTTTAGTATTATAAATATAAAATTACTTTTCTATTGACCCATTAATTAAAATACATTATTTTTCTTCGAGTTTTGAATCTAGAACACAATTTTTTAGTCGTAGCTCTCACTTTGTTTAGGTTTTGGGCCCATCATGGCCAGGTGGGTTAAGGCGTTGGACTTGTAATCTAAGGGTCGCGGGTTCGAATCCACATCGCACCAAACATGCTCGCCCTTTCAGCCGTGGGGAAGTTATAATGTTACTATCAATCCCGCTATTCGTTGGTAAAAGAGTAGCCCAAGAGTTGGCGGTGGGTGGTGATGACTAGCTGCCTTCCCTCTAATCTTACATTGCTAAACTAGGGACGGCTAGTGCAAATAACCCTCGAGTAACTTTGCGCAAACTTCAAAAAACAAATCGTTCAGGTTTTTCCAAGTACAAACTTTTAGGTCATAGCTTCATCGTTTCTTGACCAATTTGAAATATAATTACAATTTTAGACTCGGAAGATCAAATCCTTTTGATTGAAAAATCTGACTACGTTCGAGATCTCACAGATAACTTTACTCTAATCCTGCTTCAAAAAAATTAATTTGAGGGTAGGCTGGTAAAGATACTGATGAGTAATAAAGACAAAACTAGTATACTCCTACTGGCACCTAATGCTTGATGTTGCTGAGACACAAAAATCAATATATATATATAAATATATATAAGCCAAATGTCGTCGGTCACATTATCCGAATTTCGTGAGTTAAACAAGTCCAATACCACTTCTTCTTCAACATTCTTCCTTTTTTTATTGCACGTTCCCATTTTAGTTGAATTTAATCACCAACATAGGGAAAATATATTTCCTAAGTTCGTCACTTTCCCTGCAATATTATATCGTCTGTCAAGGAGGAAGATTCCAGGATCAGATCAGGCATGGCGTTATATGTGTAGCACTACATCATCCACATCATTATGACGTCAAGCTAGGTACGATACGAATAGGAAAACCGAGGAGACTCGAGTGATCGAAGAGAGGGAAGAGTATTTGGACGCTACCAACGCCGGTGAAAAATAAGAAAAAAAAATTAGAACAAATTTATGTTTGGGAATTATTACAAAAAAAAAGAAAACTGTTAAAACAAATTGAAAATACTTCATTATTTGCAGTGAAAAGGAGGACTTTTTTCAGACTTAGAACAGGTGTGTGTATACAATCACATGATCATTGTTGTGGATTCAGGAAAATTTATATTTATTTTCTATATTTGTTGTGTATTGTCAGCTTCATACGCGTTTTTTTTTTTTTGTTTCACCTTAATTTTGTACAGGCTTTCACACCAGTATAGCTAATTTAAAAAAAATATTCTAATTTACTGTGATCTTGCTTATGAGAATTTCATGTCTGCAGCTAATGAGAGTTCCCCTTGTTTTTATTTTTTGTGGACCAATTAATATATAACCATGATTGGTGTTCTTCAGTTCGTTGTTCATCTCAAATATATAAATGTATATAATAGTTAAGGAACAGAAACGTTGTGTATGTATTAAAATATTTCTTCTAAACTTCGGCCATATTTGTCTTAGTATGTTGTTACGATACTGCAGTATCCAACATTCTAACAAATTATTAAAATGAAAGCACATTCTGAAAATTAATCTGTTATTCATTACAGTGGAGCATATTTTAATTGAGATGAAAGATTAGGCATTTCCGAGTTACTGGTGCTAAAGGTATCTATATGAAATATAATTCTAGTTAAACTAAAATTAAGTTTTGTGTTTGTTTGTTTTTTAATTTCGCGCAAAGCTACACGAGGGCTATCTGCGCTAGCCGTTCCTAATTTAGCAGTATAAGACAAGAGGGAAGGGAGCTAGTCATCAACACCCACTGACAACTCTTTGGCTTCTCTTTTACCAACGAATAGTTGGATTCACCGTTACATTATAATGCCTCCACGGCTGAAAGAGCAAGCATATTTGGTGTTACTGGGATTTGAACTCGCAATCCTCGGATTACGAAATCGAAGCTTGAGATCGAAGGGTGAAAAATTCCCCATAGTACAGGTGGCATTAAAACTTCAATAATCATTTTACAATCACTAAAGAGGACGAACTGTTCTAACGCTTTGTTATTTGAACATATGTCTCAGACTAGTATTTTAGATTCTTAGTTAATGGTTGGTCGTGCAAACGCGAACGTAAAAGTTTTTAATAATATAATATAAAATAATGTGCCCATTAATTACGTAATAGAGATTTAAGGAAAGGTTTATTATACTTTTATTGAACTTGAGCGTGCGTACAAAACTGTACTATGGTTAGTGTGCCCGGACTACGACTCTGGAGGCACATGTCTCACAGGCTGTCGGTGTTAAAACCCCTTCAGTTCTAAGCTGGGCGGTAAAACGCGTTTAACTCATTAGGACACAAATATGTAACGAGAACGTAGTCAACACTAAAGAATGGTATTGTACTAATACAATATTTGTAATAAACAAAATTGTGTAAGGGATGCTTGAAATATTTGTCATTTATGATGCTGTATATCCAATAGAAGTGACAGTTTGAATGCTACCTGCGGAGATGTAATGTACGAGGGCTGTTCAAAAAATACGCGGACTGTTTGAATTGCGCGGCTCCAGTTGGTTCCAGGGGAATCCGCTTGGTGTCGCTAAGTTTGCACAAATCAGCTGATTACGATGCCATTTCCCGATTGCAGATATCTTTATTTGTGTATTAGCTACGCGGTTTTAAGTGAAGTGCGATTTTGTCGTTTGGCGGATTTCAGAATGAATGACCTGAAGGAGCAACGATTTTGTGAAATTTTGTGTTAAACTTGGAAAATCGGCGACTGAAACTTTTGCTATGCTTAACACGGCTTACGGTGATGCTATAAAGCGTCCGGCATGTTTTAAGTGGCATGAACGTTTTAAGGATGGTCGACAGTCCATTGAAGTTGATGAGCGTCCTGGACGTCCTTCCACGTCAACTGACGACCCACACGTTGACAAAATCAACTCCCTGGTGCGGGCAAATCGACGTCTGACTGTCAGGGAGCTTACTGAAGAGTGTGGGATATCAGTTGGATCTTGTTACGAGATTTTGACCGAAAAAGTGCAGATGCACCGCGTTGCTGCGAAAGTCAGCCCTCAGAACTCGTGAGTTATTGGCCAAACACTCGATCACTGTTCTTCCCCACTTCCCCTACTCACCTGACCTTGCTCCTTGCGATTTGTTCTTGTTCCCCAAACTCAAAAGACCCTTGAAAGGATCAAGATTTGAGACGATTACCGAGATTAAGGCAAATGCGACGAAGGAGCTGGAGTACATCACAAAAGAAGCGTACCAGGACTGTTTCAACAAGTGGAAACACCGTTGGGATAAGTGTGTGCGTTGGGGAGGAGAGTACTTTGAAGGGGTCCCAGACCTGTAACTTCTAAATAAAGTACATTTTGTTTTATGACGTCAGTCCGCGTATTTTTTGAACAGATCTTGTATTCGGGTTTAACGTAATGTTCATTTCATCCACCATGTATTCGTTAAGGATGTTGTGAATGTTGGGGAGTGGGGTAGATATTAGCATGTCATATTTTTAACTTTTCATAATATTTCAAGGCTGCTTTATAACGTTAAATTACTACTAACTTTTTAAATCAAATTAAAATACCAATAAAATCGGAGTTAATGACAAATACCTCATAATTAACACTGTTATTAATACAATTTTCATTCTATTTCTACTTATAACAGTTTGTGTTATCATAGGGTACCCTTGCCGGTAACAATACTCTAACAATAAAACTCTAAAACTCAGAATCTCTCATGCGCCATTGCTAGGTATATTGCTCCAAAATCAGTAAACTAGGCCAACAAAGTGGAATACTCATTATAATAATGTGATAACGTTTGAAAGTTTGGACAGAGGGCTTGGCATGGCCCAACGCGTAAGGCGTGCTACTCGTAATCCGAGGGTCGCGGGTTCGCGCCCGCGTCGCGCTAAACATGCTCGCCCTCCCAGTCGTGGGGATGTATAATGTGATGGTCAATCCCACTATTCGTTGATAAAAGAGTGGCCCAAGAGTTGGCGGTGGGTGGTGATGACTAGCTGCCTTCCCTCTATTCTTACACTGCTAAATTAGGGACGGCTAGCACAAATAGCCCTCGAGTAGCTTTGTGCGAAATTCCAAAACAAAATTTGGATAGAGCACAGATGGCTGAATGTATAACTTTGTGCTTCATTGGCAACGAACAAAGTCTTGAAATTATTTAAAACATCATTAATGCTTTCTGTGGAAATACATTGTCCAGGTGCACTTGATTTGACAGAGAAACATTACAAAGCTAACTTTAACCTCACCTGGGAACACAGTTTTTATAATTTATAGTTCAAGAAATTTGGTAGTAGGTTTAAATTAGAACAGCTCTTGTGTCACTAATATACTGGATTCTTTTTATGCAATCTAGGTGAAAACATTGATTTATTATGTGCATATGTATATATTAACCATTAATTTGGCCCGGCATAACCAGGTTGGTTAAGACGTTCGACTCGTAATCTAAGGGTCGCGGGTGCGAATCCCCGTCGCACCAAACATGTTCCACCTTTCAGCCGTGGGGGCGTTATATTGTGATGGTCAATCCCACTATTCTTTGGTAAAAGAGTAGCTCAAGAGTTAGCGGTGGGTGTTGATGACTAGCTGCCTTCCTTCTAGTTTTACACTGCTAAATTAGGGACGGCTAGCGCAGATAGCCCTTCAGTAGCTTTGAGTGAAGTTCCAAACCGTGATGATGAGAAACCCACTTGAAGTAAAAATGTATATCAAAACAGCTGATATGAGTTTTGAAACTTTTATTAAAATAAAATAAATAGCAACGTTTCGACCTTCTTAGGTCATCTTCAGGTTAACCTAAGCAGGCTGACGCATTGTTCTCTACTTTATATTAATAAAAGTTTGAATTCCAATACCATCTGTCTTGAGATTCACTACATGGACAAAAGTGTGTGGACACCCCTTGTAATTACTGCGTTCGGCTATATCAGCCAACCAATCGCTTGCAAGTGCATAAAATCGAGGATACAGCCATGCAATGTCCATAGACAATCATTGACAGTAGAATGGGTCGTACTGAAGAGCTCAGTGACTATCAATGTGGCAGTGTCATTGGATGCCACCTTTCCAATAAATCAGTTCGTCAAATTTCTGTCCTGCTAGAGCTGCTCCGATCAACTGTAAGTGCTGTCATTCTGAAGTGGAAACGTCTAGGAGCAACCACAGCTTAGCCACGAAGCGGTAGGCCACACAAACTCACAGAACAGGACCGCTGAGTGCTGAAGCGCATAGTGCTTAAGAATCGTCTGTCCACAGTTGCAACACTCACTACCGAGTTCCAACCTACCTTTGGAAGCAACATCAGCCCAAGAACTGTTCGTCGGGAGCTTCACAAAATGGATTTCCATGGCCGAGCAGCCGAACACAAGCCTAAGATTACCATGTACAATGTCAAGCGTCGGCGGGAGTGGTGTAAAGCACACTGCCATTGGACTCTGGAGTGATAAATCACGCTTCACTATTTGGCAATCATGATAGACGAATCTAGATTTGGCGGATGCCAGGAGAACGCTATCTGCCTGAATGCATGGTACTGCCTGGAGGAGGAATAATGGTGTGGGGCTGTTTATCAAGGTTTGAGCTAGCCTCTTTAGTTCCAGTAAAGGTAAATCTTAATTCTACAACATACAATTACATTCTAGAGAATTGTGTGCTTCCAACTTATTCAAATAATATCTTTACAGAATATGATATAATACTGTATTAGTTTTTATTATTGATGTGCGATTAATGATGTTTTGTAACTTGGAAACAAAAACAGTGATACAATGTATATTTTGTAATAACACTTCTGTGTTTTGTATTTCGCAATTTTGAGCAAAGCTGCACAGGAAATATATTCCACTTGCACTATCTATTTTGAGGGGGGTACAGCAGTATATCTACGGATTTACAACGCTAAAATTAGGAGTGCGATTCCCTTCGGTGGACTCAGTAGATAGCCTGATGTGGTTTTCCTATAAGAAAACACACACACTATATAGATGGAAGGCTGCTAGCTAGTCAATAGAACCCACTGCCAACATTTACGTTTGTCTAATAGAAAAGTGAAACTTGACCGTGACTTAAAGTACACCCATCACCATAAAGTGGGCATTTCTGGACAACGGGTCATGAACAACTAATCTTCTGATCTCAGTTCTGGCATGTTAACCGTTAGCTCATTTCCATCTACTTAAAACTTATGAAAATAATTTTATCTGCTCCATTGAAACAACTAATACATATAAAGTTACCTTAGCTCTACGTGTAACTTTAGATTAATCCAAACTGCGGTTTGTTTATGAAACAGAAATTAATATTTCTGAAAGCTATGTAGAGATGCAATTCGTCACATGAATAAGGTCGTCTGGTTGTTCACTGAAACTTGGTATTCTGAGAAACGCTTCATTATGGCTTCTCATCTCAGTAAAGATTAGCTCTCTCAAATTTTATCTTGTCGTAGATAACGTTATGACTTAGAAGTCTTATCAAAACTTCCGTTACATATATTTTTCTTTTGGTATTTTCAAAATCTGTTTTCAATTGCGTTCGCTATTAGCGTCCAATTACTTTTATTAAAAATTTAATTAACAAAGAAATGTATTTTCATGTTAAGCCTTATGTTGTCCTAAGTAAACACCATATGGTCTTAAAATGCTGCTACATAAATGAAAGTATACACTTATAGTAGTCGCATTTTAAAATCTAAATACTGTAATATAATGAATTGTAAGTAAACTATGAAATTTAAATATCCTGAGTTGTTTATCATGAGAATTACACTTGGCATGTTTATCATGTAAACTGTGTTTATCATGAGAATTATACTTGGCATTATCGCTGACTGCAAATCAAAGTTTTTAAGTTGAGCAAGCGTCAGTGCCTTAGATAGATTACACTACTTTACGATCTATGAGCTTGTAATTTCTCTAGAAATGATTCGTACTAAAGCTGCATGGATATATATTTATATTAATATTTTTTATCTTCCTAGGTTAATTTAACATAAAAGTGAATATACATTTGACACTACAATTCCTGAATAGTGCCTAAGATATGATCCATTATTTCAAATATCTTTAAATTTCCTTTATCGTGAACCGTTTTACTGTTATTTTGTAAACAATCTGAAACACTCTCAACGGATTTTTGTTTCATTAATTCATGAAGTGGTACATGTAACACTATGATTGTTTAATATTAGATATGCCCCCCCCAGTGGCTCAGCGGTATATCTGCGGACATCCAACGCTAAAAACCGGGTTTCGATACCCGTCGTGGGCAGAGCACAAATAGCTCATTGTGTAGCTTTGTGCTTAATTCAAAACAACAACAATATTAGATATAAAATCTCATATATGAATTCGTGGAATTTTAAAACGTATTTTGTTTCACAAAACTAATACAACAAATGTCTTACGTCCAGCTTCACGAAAAATGTTTATCACTAAATTAAATAAGACATAAAGTATCATACATTTGTATATTCTTAAGAAATAAAGTGCCTTATACCTCAGTCTTTAAATTATGTTTTAGAAAAATATTTTTAAAATTTCGTTACTCAGGGTAATTTTGTGTTTAGTAATAATATAAACAAACCATTACGCAACTCTTCCAACAGAAAGGAAAACGTTCATAATATAGCACGGATAAAACAAATATTTAATTTAAATAAGTTTAATATAATCGGACTGTATGTTTACGTTTCAGAAATAAATACTTGTATTACTGCACAACTGACAACAAAACATAGTTTGATAACAAAGACATAAAGCACCAATATAACTGTGTTTAACTTTGACTAGTATATTTGAAACAAAATGTTCAGTAAAATATAACAGAAAAGCCTTAAAATAAACTTGCTGTCTGGGAAACGTTATTAAAATATTGATAAGGTCATAAGTATTAATGGTCCAGTTATACTAAAGTCAATATCTCTATTATACCCCTAACAAACAGAAATATTTAAAACAAATTGTTACTTTGCTGTAAATAAATCTTTTATCTTAAAATTTAATTAAACCTAACTTGTAGTTCATAAAAATTCACTGATATCGGTTTTCTCTACTACAGTTTTAACCTACTTGCCTCCACACACTTGTGAAGACCTGGTATGGTATTCAGAATATAAGCATATCAACAGTATAGTTCTTATCAGTTCGTCAAAACGTTCCAAAATTTATGTAAAAACCTTAAGAAAATATATGTTCTAGTCATGGTATGTATACGTATCAATCAGTCATATGGGCTTCATTTAATTAACTTTATTAAAGATGATCCTCTCTTCATTACATATGCGACATGTAAACATTTATAAAATATTATTACAGTTTAAATAGAGCACTAGTGAATTGTCAGAGAAGTTTGAATTTGTTTGAAATGAAATAACTGTATTATATAGGCGAAAAGTTTATTGTGACTTGGATGTACGTGTCTTTTGTGGGTTTGTGGTTATACCTGTTAAAATGGCGTACTAAAAATAGACTCAAATTACGCTACGAATTTTAGTTGGAGAAAGGTCTTCAGAGGATTTCAAGCAGAAACGGCATATCTGTAAAACTTCCAATAGAACAATCCCAATGTATGGGCGATATTTGAGCCTGCTACATACAACAACAGATGGTTAGATAAAATGCGTTTAAATCAGAAAGAAGATCTGACTTTAGGTCAAATAAGTTTCGTTGGGGATTATTTGGATTGGGTTAAATTCAAAACAGCGCATTGAAAGTCATTCATTGAAACAGTTAGGTTAACAAAGCAGATGTAACTGCATAATCAAATACACTAGAGATTCAAATAAACGAGCAATACATTCTTACGAGTATCATAAAGTAATCGAAAAAACATCTCCAAGTTCCAAGCATCGTAGAGTACCATATATTTTATTTGATCAAAGAGGGCATTAGGATTAAGCGTAACTACTTTTACCATAACAGAGAAATCTCCGGAAAAATATTGCTCTAAATAAAGCTTATCAGAGTAGAAAATCTCCAACAGCTACAGTACATTCCTAAGTGATCCAGAACAACTTTATATTCTAACTAACAATCTGCTGTAACAATTCAAATAAATTATTGCATCATTTGCTAATATGATAAGAGCCAATATACTAATACGGTTAAAACGTTTTACACATTAGAAATTCCGGAAGTTTTACATTAAATTCAAGTGGAATGATCACTGTAGTACATCACAGAGAAGTTTATTGTTTGTATATTGTGATATTAAATGTATCAAGTATCTCAAAGAGTAACGTATTGTTCGTATACTGAGGTATTAAATGTACAGGATGGCCCGTAAGTCTCTACCCATCTATATATTATTATGAACAACGTTATAATACTAATAATGAGTTGAAGGCAGCTGTTACTGCGGCTATGTTGAGGAAAATGTCTCACAGAACATGGCGTCGCATAATATTATTCAGCGAGAATGAGGGACAGCACACAGATACATAAGATATAAGGATGGGTAGGGACTTACGGGCCGCCCTGTATTTATTATCTCATACAATAATTTATTGTACGTATATTGTATTATTAAATTACAACATTAGGAGTTATATTTATATTACGTATATTGTGGTATTAAATTACAACACTAGGAGTTATATTTATATTTATTGTACGTATATTGTGGTATTAAATTACAACACTAGGAGTTATATTTATATTTATTGTACGTATATTGTGGTATTAAATTACAACACTAGGAGTTATATTTAATGAATAACGAATCTTCTTGGTTTATTACGTATTTTTTATATTACCCATGATTCCATATTTTTTTGCGAAACAAAATTTCTACCAGTTAATGCTTATTAAACCTATGTGTATATAAAGTAACTAAACACCAGGGAGAAATTATATAATATATTTTGTTTAAATCACGTATAATTCAAGAAGTCATAAATCACCACTGTAATGCGACCTGTAATTAATAATAATATTTAATAATTTATATGTTAAGCAATATCAGTTTTAAGCTTTATTAATACATTTATAATCCAAACGCATACAAAGTTCCATCTGTGGATATAAATAACAATTCACTGCAATAGTTGTGTCTCTTCCACTTGTTCCCATTCTATATTAACTTATCCGGTTTTGTGACTTCGAAGATCACACTTCAGAAGGTAATTTTACAAAGAATCTGTAATAAAACTTTTAACTACCATTTTTAAACTAAACGTAACTAGCTTAATTTAAGTGAATATTTTTTTTCAAATTATATAAAATATTTTACAATCCTTTTACAAATAAAGAAGAATACAAAATATTGATAAATAAATTAGAGCAAGAAATTATATGTTAAAATTACCAAATATATTTTATGTTCTTTACACATCTATTTTATTTATTTTGAATACATCTTCCTTTGTTATTATGGAAAAAAAAAACTTACTTCCTTAATCTCTATAAAGTTAACATAAAATAAATATTTTATATGCTTACTTTAATGTGTAAGTTTATGATTTATAGTTTCACATAAATACTGCTTTTTCTGCCTTCTTACCGGTGTTTACATAAACTCTCCGATGGTACAGCGGTATGTCTCCAGATTTACAACGCACAAATTACAGATTTGATTCCTCTTGTTGGGCTCAGCAGATATCATAATGTGGCTTTGCTATAAGAAAAAAACAAACTATTTACATAAAATGACACCACACAAAAACAATAAACTATTTTCGAAAAATTACTTGTACCAAATTATTTTGGAATTTTAAATTTTCTCAAATGACAGCTAACACGAAACTTACGTAAATATATTTTTAATCTCAAATTATCTGTTTCTCCAATATAGAATTCACCACAGTTTACAGATTTGAGTTTGTTTTGTTTTTGGAATTTCGCACAAAGCTACTCGAGGGCTATCTGTGCTAGCCGTCCCTAATTTAGCAGTGTAAGACTAGAGGGAAGGCAGCTAGTCATCACCACCCACCGCCAACTCTTGGGCTACTCTTTTATCAACGAATAGTGGGATTGATTGTCACATTATAACGCTCCCACGTCTGAAAGGGCGAGCATGTTTGGCGCGACCGGGATGCGAACCCGCGACCCTCAGATTACGAGTCGCACGCCTCAACACGCTTGGCCATGCCGGGCCATTTACAGATTTAAAGAAATATATTACGTTTCTGGAATTGTAGTTAAATGAATTATTAATGAAAAACATAATTTTATTTATGTTATTTTTCTTTATTGTTTCTGTAGCTTTCATATAATTTTAATTTAATAAATGAATTCATTTTCCAACTTTGTCCTTCATAACTAAAAATACTTTTATTTAGGTGACGCATGGCCTGGTGGCTGAAGCGGTTAACCTGCGGTTTGCGAATTATGAATTTGAATCCCTGTCACTGATCATGCTCGATTTCTTTATCTCTGGGGTCTTCATAAGGTTACGGCTAATACCAGGAGTTGTTGTTAAAAGAATAACTAGCCCACAAGTTGGTATGTTGATTAGTTGTCTTCCTTGTAGTTTAAAGTAGTCCACGAGAGGATGGTATTGATTAGCTGTCTTCCTTGTAGTTTAAAGTAGTCCACGAGAAGATGGTGTTGATTAGCTGTCTTACTTGTAGTTTAAAGTAGTCCACGAGAGGGTGGCGTTGAATAGGTGTCTTCCTTGTAGTTTAAAGTAGTCCACGAGAGGGTGGCGTTGATTAGCTGTCTTCCTTATAGTTTAAAGTATCCACGAGAGGGTGGCGTTGATTAGCTGTCTTCCTTGTAGTTTAAAGTAGTCCACGAGAGGGTGGTGTTGATTAGCTGTCTTCCTTGTAGTTTAAAGTAGTCCACGAGAAGATGGTGTTGATTAGCTGTCTTACTTTTAGTTTAAAGTAGTCCACGAGAGGGTGGCGTTGAATAGGTGTCTTCCTTGTAGTTTAAAGTATCCACAAGAGAGTGGCGTTGATTAGCTGTCTTCCTTATAGTTTAAAGTATCCACGAGAGGGTGGCGTTGATTAGCTGTCTTCCTTGTAGTTTAAAGTAGTCCACGAGAGGGTGGTGTTGATTAGCTGTCTTCCTTGTAGTTTAAAGTAGTCCACGAGAGAGTGGCGTTGATTAGCTGTCTTCCTTGTAGTTTAAAGTAGTCCACGAGAGAGTGGCGTTGATTAGCTGTCTCTCTTGTAGTTTAAAGTAGTCCATGAGAGGATGGTGTTAATTAGTTGTCTTTTTTGTAGTTTAAAGTAGTCCACGAGAGAGTGGCGTTGATTAGCTGTCTTCCTTATAGTTTAAAGTATCCACGAGAGAGTGGCGTTGATTAGATTCTTCCTTGTAGTTTAAAGTAGCCCACGAGAGGGTGGTGTTGATTAGCTGTCTTCCTTGTAGTTTAAAGTAGTCCACGAGAGGGTGGTGTTGATTAGCTGTCTTCCTTATAGTTTAAAGTATCCACGAGAGAGTGGCGTTGATTAGCTGTCTTCCTTGTAGTTTAAAGTAGTCCACGAGAGAGTGGCGTTGATTAGCTGTCTTCCTTTTAGTTTAAAGTAGTCCACGAGAAGATGGTGTTGATTAGCTGTCTTCCTTGTAGTTTAAAGTAGTCCACGAGAGGGTGGTGTTGATTAGCTGTCTTCCTTGTAGTTTAAAGTAGTCCACGAGAGAGTGGCGTTGATTAGCTGTCTTCCTTGTAGTTTAAAGTAGTCCACGAGAGAGTGGCGTTGATTAGCTGTCTCTCTTGTAGTTTAAAGTAGTCCACGAGAGGGTGGTGTTGATTAGCTGTCTTCCTTGTAGTTTAAAGTAGTCCACGAGAGGGTGGTGTTGATTAGCTGTCTTTCTTGTAGTTTAAAGTAGTCCACGAGAGGGTGGTGTTGATTAGCTGTCTTCCTTGTAGTTTAAAGTAGTCCACGAGAGAGTGGCGTTGATTAGCTGTCTCTCTTGTAGTTTAAAGTAGTACATGAGAGGATGGTGTTAATTAGCTGTCTTACTTGTAGTTTAAAGTAGTCCACGAGAGGATGGTGTTGATTAGTTGTCTTCCTTGTAGTTTAAAGTAGTCCACGAGAGAGTGGCGTTGATTAGCTGTCTTCCTTGTAGTTTAAAGTAGTCCACGAGAGAGTGGCGTTGATTAGCTGTCTTCCTTGTAGTTTAAAGTAGTCCACGAGAGAGTGGCGTTGATTAGCTGTCTTCCTTGTAGTTTAAAGTAGTCCACGAGAGAGTGGCGTTGATTAGCTGTCTCTCTTGTAGTTTAAAGTAGTCCATGAGAGGATGGTGTTAATTAGTTGTCTTTTTTGTAGTTTAAAGTAGTCCACGAGAGAGTGGCGTTGATTAGCTGTCTTCCTTGTAGTTTAAAGTAGTCCACGAGAGGGTGGCGTTGATTAGCTGTCTTCCTTGTAGTTTAAAGTAGTCCACGAGAGGGTGGTGTTGATTAGCTGTCTTCCTTGTAGTTTAAAGTAGTCCACGAGAGGGTGGTGTTGATTAGCTGTCTTCCTTGTAGTTTAAAGTAGTCCACGAGAGAGTGGCGTTGATTAGCTGTCTTCCTTGTAGTTTAAAGTAGTCCACGAGAGAGTGGCGTTGATTAGCTGTCTTTTTTGTAGTTTAAAGTAGTCCACGAGAGGGTGGTGTTGATTAGCTGTCTTCCTTGTAGTTTAAAGTAGTCCACGAGAGGGTGGTGTTGATTAGCTGTCTTCCTTGTAGTTTAAAGTAGTCCACGAGAGGGTGGTGTTGATTAGCTGTCTTCCTTGTAGTTTAAAGTAGTCCACGAGAGAGTGGCGTTGATTAGCTGTCTCTCTTGTAGTTTAAAGTAGTCCATGAGAGGATGGTGTTAATTAGTTGTCTTCCTTGTAGTTTAAAATAGTCCACGAGAGAGTGGCGTTGATTAGCTGTCTTCCTTGTAGTTTAAAGTAGTCCACGAGAAGATGGTGTTGATTAGCTGTCTTACTTGTAGTTTAAAGTAGTCCACGAGAGGATGGTGTTGATTAGCTGTCTTTCTTGTAGTTTAAAGTAGTCAACGAGAGAGTGGCGTTGATTAGCTTCTTTTTTGTAGTTTAAAGTAGTCCACGAGAGAGTGGCGTTGATTAGCTGTCTCTCTTGTAGTTTAAAGTAGTCCATGAGAGGATGGTGTTAATTAGTTGTCTTTTTTGTAGTTTAAAGTAGTCCACGAGAAGGTGGTGTTGATTAGCTGTCTTCCTTGTAGTTTAAAGTAGTCCACGAGAGGGTGGTGTTGATTAGCTGTCTTCCTTGTAGTTTAAAGTAGTCCACGAGAGGGTGGTGTTGATTAGCTGTCCTCCTTGTAGTTTAAAATAGTCCACGAGAGAGTGGCGTTGATTAGCTGTCTTCCTTGTAGTTTAAAGTAGTCCACGAGAGAGTGGCGTTGATTAGCTGTCTTCCTTGTAGTTTAAAGTAGTCCACGAGAGAGTGGCGTTGATTAGCTGTCTTCCTTGTAGTTTAAAGTAGTCCACGAGAAAGTGGCGTTGATTAGCTGTCTTCCTTGTAGTTTAATGTAGTCCACGAGAGAGTGGTGTTGATTAGCTGTCTTCCTTGTAGTTTAAAGTAGTCCACGAGAGAGTGGCGTTGATTAGCTGTCTTTCTTGTAGTTTAAAGTAGTCCACGAGAGGGTGGTGTTGATTAGCTGTCTTCCTTGTAGTTTAAAGTAGTCCACGAGAGATTGGCGTTGATTAGCTGTCTTCGTTGTAGTTTAAAGTAATCCACGAGAGAGTGGCGTTGATTAGTTGTCTTCCTTGTAGTTTAAAGTAGTCCACGAGAGGATGGTTTTGATTAGCTGTCTTCATGAGAGAAATCTGTTTTTTTTCAGGTTTATTAAATAATCTATTCAAATTTTAAGTTAAGTTATTGACAAAAAATATATTATTTTGGAAACATATTTCAGTTTTTATTTATCATTTGTATTTATTGTGTGTGTTGCAAATAACACATCTCTCTGTGTATATATATATAAGTAAAATTAAATAATTATATTTTAATGAAGTTAAATAAGTAAACAATATCATTTGGGAGGACTGCGTTAGAAATTTATTTTATGCATGTGAATGGTCGCTGACTATGTCACACCTTCCATTGCATTGTTCAAGCTTTATGGAGTTAAGTATAATAGCCTTAATTAGTGACATATTAAACTGAAACTATAATTTAACCTAACAAGCTGATCATAGTGATTAGATTCATGCAAATGTAATAGCAAAAGATGTCTAATATGTCCTGCTCTAAATACTTTTCACCCTATTACTCATACTAAGTCATTTTGTAAAATAAAAAAAAGTATTTATTTATTAACATGTACATCAGAGGTAAGTTTTATCTTACTTACTCACCAAATTTACCTAATTTTTATTTTTTATTTTATTTATATATTTTTCATGTTTTTATGTGTATCTTAATTTTGTTTAAACTTGGGAGAACAGTCACCTTCCCACAACTGTCTGCAGGCAGTGAAGGGTGACATAGATATGGGACTTTGTGGGCTTGAACCTCCACATCTCGCTCTCTAATTTCTAACCTTCTTCGAATTGGAGGTTAAGACTGATAGACGGTGTATCCTCACTGCAATGTGGGTCCTTTTTCGTCATTCACCTCCAAAACCTAGGATACATTTTATAATCCCACCCTAGGATCTTCGCCTCTCTGGTACAGCGGTAAATCTGCAGATTTACAACGCTAAAATCATGGGTTCGATTTCCTTGGTGGGTTCAGAAGACAGCCAGATGTGGCTTTGCTATAAGAAAAAAACACATACACCCAAGGATATTTTTAAAAATATGCAACGTATTTTGTTTAATTTTAATGTGTTTTGTTTATGGCTTAAGAATTTACGGTTGTGGTACATACATATATATTTATTCTCACAATAAGTAGAGTAAAAACATATTTTTTTTATGTTTTTATTTTCTGTTTCTAAGTATGTTTTTAATTTAAAGAATTATTCTAAGTAATTTATAACCAACATAATATAACATTTTTATTTAAAGAAATCCATTAATTAACTGTAAACTATACAGGGGTTAATTTTATTTTCATTTTATAACAATGATTACTTAACTATGATTTTATCTGTAGAACGAGATATATCTTATTATCAAATTAAACACAAACGTAGAGGAATATCGTTGCACTGTTGCAAGAGTTATATTAACATTTTATCGTTGTATGATGGATTTTTGTCTATTTTCTGGTTTAAATTATACTTCTTAATGAGATTTCAGATACAGTTTAATTTGTGAAATTTTTAAATGTTGGTATTGAAGTATTGCTACAACCAGCTGCTGGTAGTAAACAGTTAATTTGTGTCATTGTGTGTTTAAACCTTCGGACTTTGATAATGTTTTTTATTCATAAGTTGCTTGCATAATATATTTGTGATTTGTAAGTAAACTGAGTAGACAAGGAAGTCATGTGTTTTTAGAAAACAATTTCTGTAGTTGTTGTTTGTTTGTTTGTTTTGAATTTTACGCAAAGATGTTCCTAATTTAGATTAGAGAGAAGGCAGCTAGTCATAACCACCCACCGACAACTCTTGGGCTACTCTTTTACCAACAACTAGTGGGAATAGCTAGGACAACAGTTGAAATATATACCCGAAACTACGTGTATATGTTTTGGATATCTAATTATTATATCCATTACTAAGCTCTATTTCAAGCAATTACAGAGTATTATGTTTTTGAAAACCAATATCGTATTATAAAATAAGGTTTTATCAGTAAGATATATTAAATATGAAACAACAAATGCAACTATTATATATATATTGCCTTAGAGACAAAATATTCAGACTGTTTCTAGTCTTTTATAAAATTAGTAATAATATCTTACAGTTGGCCCTGAATTTCGACAGAAGACTTTAGTAGCTTTATAGTAGATACAAGATACACATAAAAAACATAAAAATATTGACAATTTTAAACGTTGATAAAATTACGTAAACAGCTTTTTTGTTTACTATCTTGAAATGTGATTTATTCAAGGTAGATAGCAAATAAACGTGTACTCATTCGGTTAAGTACAAAGCTCCAAAATTGGCTGTTTGTGTTCTGTCCACTGCAGGTATCGAAACCTAAAATTTTGTGTTATAAGTCAGGGAAGCTAGTAAATATTTATAATATTTCTCCATCATTTTCTTTGAGATTTATTAAAATGCACATAAAACTTTAAAATATAACTTTCTCTTCAATATTATTTCGCCTGATTTGTCTATCACATTATACCGGTGCACTTGTCTCCAAATGCTAGAAGGCGATTCCAGTATATCTATGGGATAATATTAGTTCATAAACTGGTAAAATATTTCTAGGAAAAGCTAAGACAAAAAGCACGCTAATACTTCAGAGTTTTAATAAGACCGACGAACGTTCGTTGAATTTATTACATTCTTCTATGAAGCGTGATGCCTGAATGCAAAATAGCACTTGAGGGATAACTAATGCTTCTATATCTCCCTATCCCCAAAGGCTTCTCTCTTTTATTCTAGAAAAGATATTGCATTATTTCGAACGTGACATCTTTACAGCGTGTTTTTCGAGTCGCTGCACAAAGCTTTACAGTCCTTTATTAAGATTCTTGCGCAGTCCAGTTTATTTATAAGAAAACCATAGTAAAATCGACGATTGTTTGTACCAATTATATATATATATGTGTGTGTGTGTGTGTGTTTATGAACCATTAACGAATTAAAATTAAAGTATCATATAGTTAAACATTAAATAATCATTTCTACTCTAAGCTGATTAATTTTCGGGAACCAAAGTAGTTATTATCTTAATTAATTCATGTTTACGTTAAAGATTTCTTTACTTTTCTTAGCGTTACCTATAATTATTGTAATAACTGCATATGAACAAAATGTTTAATCACTTTGTACTGTAATATGAAACATTCTAAACCTAAAACTAAAGTAATGAAAAATACCAATTACGTGTTTTACTTTATTAAAATATCGCATGATAGAATATTTACCCATCATTAGCGTCTATAATTTTTGTAAATGTAAATACTTTTGAAAATTCAACACTTCAAAACTTGTGTTTGTTAGTATTTGTGAGAATTGTTTATTTTAGGATATTTCTACATATTTCTCCTTCAAGCATGCGCTAAACACGCTGTCTCTGTGAATGCACTTGTTAACGAAAGTTTACTAGAGCTAAGCATGTAAGGAATTCGCATTGCATTTACTGTGTGCCAATGAAATAGAGATAAATAGTAGATAGAAGTAATGTTACTAGATAAACGACACACTCTGGTATATATTTAGATCCATTCAAGAGACCCAGACTTGGAAGATAGTGAACGAACTTTATCTACAACAGTGATCTTCGATAACAATACGAAACATAAAAGCTTTATTTCAGGCGTTACTAAATATACTTTTATTTCTCATATACGTTCGGTATTATAACAAAATATTTTATTATTTCAACAGCAAACACGCGCATTTATTTAAAAAAAAACAGTGTTCAAGAGAATAGGGCTTAGCCCCATACGTCAATAATTTAAGCAAAATGTAAATAATAGTTCTTATCAACGACCTAAAGCTAAAAAAACTGCAAATAGTAAGTACGCGCATGAATAAATATAATCTTAAGATTAATATGTGTATTAAATGTGATTAAACTTGACCAAAATAAGTATTCCATGATTTATGTGTGTGGGTTTTCTTAGAGCAAAGCCACATGAGGCTATCTGCAAAGCCCGCCGAGGGGAATCGAACCGCTGATTTTAGTGTTGTAAATCCGGAGACCTACCGCTGTACTAGCGTGGGTCTATTACATAATTTGCATTGCTATCTAATAATTCTTATTTTTACAATGTTATTTCTGACAAGAGAAGTCGTTTCAGTTTCAATTAATTACGGTGGATAATCTAAGATATATGTTTGATTTATTTTAAGATCGATTTACCTGTTAGAATAATTAAATCTTTTAAGAATATGTTTATTATTAACGTGCATATAAATAAATGTTAGTGTTTCTAACAACTAATTTTACTGAAGATAAAATATTTTAAGATTCTTTTGTCTCTATAAAGCAAAATATTGAACAAAGTTTTTTGTATTTTGACACTAGTAATAGTCATATTTTATAAAGACCTATTAATTACTATTAAACATTGGATTTTTTTATAAAATAATCACTCACATCTTGGCTACAAGTAAATTATACTTCATGATTGGAAAGTGTTTTTTTTTACCTATGCATAATAATTGGAGTATCTAAGTTCTGAAACATTTATTATTAAAATGGGATGTAAGAATTTCAATAGAATAATAAGTTTTAGTTGTTATAAATTCTGATCTCCTGTCTTTCAAAAAACTTTAACTTATTAACTTATGATAGCGACTTATTTTCCATTTTTATTCAGTTTCATATCATATAAAATGATTTCAAACTTGAGTAACTAACTGATCAGAAACACGGTCATGTAACAGACAGCCTTCAGCTTGAGATAAGTTTTGTCTTATTACATGTCAAGCAGTAGAAAAAAAAACTCATAAATCTGATTTGACGGGCTTAAGTAAATTACTGAAGGCATAAAAGCGAAAACAAATTCAATGTAAGTAATTTTTAGCTTACGTTTAAGTGTAAACAAAAATCAGAATTATACAGAAAATTCAAAAGGTACTGGAAGAAAAATGAATAAAATATTAACCCAAGTAAGTATTTAGTCAGATTGCCATTTCACTTTGTTTTATTTCTCTGTAATCCATTAAATGAAATACAATGATCTTATTGTTAAAAAGAAAATATCTTTTATCGGAGTTTCTCTATAAAACATCTTGTTGTCAAGTTTCAGAAAAAGGTAGAGTTATAACAGAAGAAAACTGCAATTTATCTGTCTGAAAATGGCCTGGTCAGACAGTTTCGTGTTTGTCATGTATTGACTGGATCGTAATTCATCCAACCTGAAAAGCATAGATATATCTGTAATAAGACATAGAAGTTTTGAGTATTTCATGTAACAAACAAATTATATCACTTCAAATTTATGGAGTGAAATCCTGCATATTATTAGCTCCAGATCTCACTGATTCATTCAACACAGTTAGCCATTGTTTTGTTTTTCATGAACTATTTATCACTTATGTTCAGAAGGATATTAGAACCATCTCTCATGTGAAACATTTTACTTCACTGACAGCTTGACGCACAACGCCGGATGGTTTCACGATCTGTTTCGTCAATATCACTAATTAGCAGATGTACTTAGCAACGAAAATTATTGCAGAAATACGCTATGCTACGAATCACCCTGATATCGTAAAATATATGTAAGAGTGTCTCAAAACAAAATAAATAACAACCGTGTATATGATATAAGAGTTGTTATGGATAGAGAAGAAATATTACGGGTATTAAAAAAATAACTTGCATTTAAAGCGTCGTCTCGTTTGTTATGATGAGAACGCCATTTTCAAGCTCACGAGACATGATTACAATAAATTATACATGTCATAAGATATTAATATTAAGCCTATTTTATTTTATAATAGTACGTTATTCATCAAGTCCTTTGGAAATTTCAACAATTATACGAGTGTGCAACGAAAGTATTTTAATCACATCCATCGGGGACAATGCGTTTCGCTCAATCCACAGCTCATCAGGCTGACGCGGACACAACACAAACAGTTGCGTTTTCTTCTTTCTCAGGTTGCTTTTTAAGTTTCAAGAAACGGGGGCGCTCGGAAACATGTAATTCCTTTTCATCCCTCTCGTGTCGACCTAAAGACTTCGTAGAATTTGAATTTCTTTTCATTCAAACAATAATCGTTAGCGAAGAAACCTAAAATGTGCAAATAAGCAGCTTATAAGCAGTAGCGTTCAGAACACTATTTATTTAAGCCATTTGTTACATTAATAGTTACGGTTTAAATGTCTTTGAGAAGCATTGTTATAAAACATTAGTATCAAGCTTATTATACTTTGTAACACTATATTAATTATCTATTCCATTTGATGAAACTAAATTCTTCCTAGTAACAGTTTTTTTTGTAACATTATATTAATTATCTATTCCATTTGATGGAACTAATTTCTTCCTAGTAACAGTTTTTTTGCAACATTATATTAATTATCTATTCCATTTGATGAAACTAAATTCTTCCTAGTAACAGTTTTTTTTGTAACATTATATTAATTATCTATTCCATTTGATGAAAATAAATTCTTCCTTGTAACAGTTTTTTTGTAACATTATATTAATTATCCATTCCATTTGATGAAACTAAATTCTTTCTAGTAACAGTTTTTTTGTAACATTATATTCATTATTTATTCCATTTGATGAAATTAAATTCTTCCTTGTAACAGTTTTTTGTAACATTATATTAATTATCTATTCCATTTGATGAAAATAAATTCTTCCTTGTAACAGTTTTTTGTAACATTATATTAATTATCCATTCCATTTGATGAAACTAAATTCTTTCTAGTAAGAGTTTTTTTGTAACATTATATTCATTATTTATTCCATTTGATGAAATTAAATTCTTCCTTGTAACAGTTTTTTGTAACATTATATTAATTATTTATTCCATTTGATGAAATTAAATTCTTCCTTGTAACAGTTTTTTGTAACATTATATTAATTATCTATTCCATTTGATGAAATTAAATTCTTCCTAGTAACAGTTTTTTTTGTAACATTATATTAATTATCTATTCCATTTGATGAAACTAAATTCTTCCTAGTAACAGTTTTTTTTGTAACATTATATTAATTATCTATTCCATTTGATGAAACTAAATTCTTCCTAGTAACAGTTTTTTTCGATACTTGATTTTTAAATTCCTTACAGATGTTGCGCTGAATAAAAGTTTTAGTCTTATAGTATAGCTTCAACTCATGGAATGTATAACGTATAGAAAAAATATTATAGCTCACAAAAACCTTCTACCATTTTTATAGTAACGTTGCACGAGGGCTATCTGCGCTAGCCGTCTCTAATTTAGCAGTGTAAAACTAGAGGGAAAGCAGCTAGTCATCACCACCCAGTGTAATCTCTTTTACCAACGAATAGTGGGATTGATAGAAACATTATAACGTCCATCCACTGCTGAAAGAGCGAGCATGTTTGGTGTGACGGGGATTCGAACCCACGGCTCTCAGATAACAAGTCCAGCGTCCTAAAACTTTGAATAAATCGGTTATTTATTTCTTCTGTTAATAATACAGTTTCTAAACACAAGCTCCGTGTATTTCCATAATCTGTCAGCCTAATTATATTTTTTTTTGGAAAAAAATACGTGTTTGTATTCGAGAGTGTTTTTTATCGTTCTTTTTTGTTATTCATCTCATATTTCTGCTCATATGGTTCTCTAGATGAAATATATTTACTTGTGTTGATAGTGATTTTGAATTTCGTGCAAAGCTACACGAGAGCTATCTGCGCTAGCCGTCCGTAATTTAGCAGTGTAAGACTAGAGAGAAGGCAGCTAGTCATCACCACCCACCGCCAACTCTTGGGCTACTCTTTTACCAACGAATAGTGGGATTGACCGTCACATTATAACGCCCCGACGGCTGGGAGGGCGAGCTTGTTTGGTGCGACCGGGATTCGAACCCTCGACTCTCGGATTAAGAGTCGAACGCCTTAACACGCTTGGCCATGCCGGGCCACGCGTTGACAGTGATAACTGTTTTAAAGTAATATGCAATCTCATCACAAATGCTGTGATTTGATGCCTGTTATATGTGACACATATACCTATTTCTCAGTTCCTCAATACCGGTTTTTTCAGCAGTTCGAAACTTTAGCTGGAAATAGCCGCTTAAAATGTGTTCACTACATGAAATCGATAAAAAAGTATGAACACATAGGACTTGAAAATGGTAAGTTCTCTTTCGTGTAAAGTGCTATATTAGGCTAATCAATAAATGGCTATCCCATCTTTTTAAGTGTAAAGCCGTGTCAATGAAAAGTGTTTGGACTAATTGTTTCCTTCTTTGAATTTTTAGTCAGCTAAGAAAGAAAAATTCTATATGTGAAACGACATGGTATAAACGTTGTACACTTAAATTTTTTTGAAAGGTTACAATGTGAACTCAAATTATTGAAATTGTAATATATTTTCCAAGGAATTTAACAAAAGTGAAGATGGAGTCTTCAGACATGGTTTTCTGTGTAACAAGAGTGTAAAAAAAAGTTATATATTTTTTTTAGAATAAGGCTGGAAATAAATTTTCAAATATAACAATTCATCATTGTGATTCTGCACATTCTGCAGATTGTGTAATATTTCTTAGTTCTAAGTAAGTTGTTAACTTAACTTTCAGATTGCGTGACGTATGATTGTTTTGTGTTTTTTTGTTAATATTGCGCAAAGCTATACGAGAGCTATTTGCGCTATTCGTCCCAAATTTTGCAGTGTAAGACTAGAGGGAAGGCAGCTAGTCATCACCACCCACCGCCACCTCTTGGGCTACTCTTTTACCAACGAATAGTAAAATTGAATTTTACATTACAACGCCCTCACAACTGAAAGGGCGACCAAGTTTATTGCGATGGGGGATTCGAACCGGGGACCTCAGATTACGAGTCGAGCGCTTTAACCACCTGGCCATGCCCTGTCTTATAGAGTGCGGTAAACTACTGATGTTTACTATGATTCAATTTTTAATCTTTGTGGAACGTACTCCAGATATTCAGATCATGTAACTTCTATAAAGACTTAACGCATCATTCAAATGTTTTTTATCTTTTCCTCATTGTTAGTTCATTGTTTTTTTTTCATCGAACTAATGCTTGTATGCAGAACATTTAATCTTTGTCATAAATCTTTAAAATAGGCCAATTACATTACTTTGATTAATAACCTAAAAACATTATCTAACATATATCAAAGAATCATAGGTTGAATATATTGAATCATAGGTTGAAAATGTTCATAAGGAAGAAAGATATCTTATGGTATCTTATGATAATTAGTTCAAAATTCGTAGATGTTAATATGAATGTTCAAAGGATATTTTTTAGCATGAAAATTGTAATTTTTAAAGAAAACGTAACACATTCATAGCTTTCGAGAAACAGCATTCTGACAATGGTCTAGAGAATATTTCACACAGATTTCAGATCCAGTGGGAATTAATTATTCATTGTATAAGAATGATTTTGTTCTGAAAATACCACTGATAACATCTGTAATTTCACTTGATGGAATATAAGAATATGGAACTATTAGTATTTTTTAGTATGCTGTTCGACACAAAATCAAAGGTTATTAATTAAAGTTAACAATAATATTGTGGAATAAGTTTTTGGCATTTGCTTGTTTTGCATTAAAGTTTGGGTGCAACATGTATGTATTGAAATGTTCAAATGTTCTACTACGTGCAGTCGTTTTCACGACGCGTGCTGAAACTTTGAGAATTTTCGATTTGTAAAACTATTATTGTTTGTTTGTTTGTTTTTGAATTTCACGCGACACGAGGGCTATCTGCACTAGCCGTCTTTAATTTAGGAGTGTAAGACTAGAGGGAAGGCAACTAGTCATTACAACCCACCGCCAACTCTTGGGCTACTCTTTTACAAACGAAAACTATTATAGTAAATGACCTTGAACTTATTGTAAAAATGACAGATTCTGACTGGTCTTCGAATGTTTTCACTGAAGTGTAAATCGTGAAGTAAATAAATACGCTTAAAATTCACGTATTCAGTTTTTTTTCTCATTTAATCAAATACTTGTTTGTTTGTTTTGGAAATTTCGCACAAAGCTACTCGAGAGCTATCTGTGCTAGCCGTCCCTAATTTAGCAGTGTAAGACTAGAGGGAAGGCAGCTAGTCATCACCACCCACCGCCAACTCTTGGGCTACTCTTTTACCAACGAATAGTGGGATTGACCGTAACATTATACACCCCCACGGCTGGGAGGGCGAGCATGTTTAGCGCGATGCGGGCGCAAACCCGCGACCCTCGGATTACGAGTCGCACGCCATACGCGCTAGGCCATGCCGGGCCATTAATCAAATACAGGCCTCATCATTGCATTATAGTATCTCGAAGAAATAAAAAAATACTGCTTTTTATCAGAGAAAAATTAGATGAAAAATTGTTTTAACACATTTATATATTTTATTCACTCTCTACACTTCTGTTGGTTTTCTTTCACTACAAATTTAGGGTAGACTTGTTTACGATGTTCTCTCCAATGTTCCTCAGATTTTTATAAAATGTTTAATTAAAGAAGTAAAACCATGAATATAGATTTAATTTTCTTATTCTTAGCAATATCTGTTCGTTTAAATGTGTAGATTGTTCGTTTTCCTTGGAGGTTTATCAGTATAGAATAAGTAAAAACAAAATTAATATCTCAGGTGAAAGTTTTATCCACTCATATTTTGAACTGAAAATATGACAAGTTAATTTTTTTTTTCTAATTTAAAGGTTGGGTTATTAATCTCCTAAAGCAACAGTTAACGCTGTATTGAATATCCTCGTGGTTTTGTAATAGTGGAAAGACTGTTCACAGGCTTCAAATACAAAATTTTGCAAAATATATTATTTATCCATTAATTTCTGACAACTGTTTCTCAGTTATTAAATATGAAAAACAATGTACTTTTACATATAGATCGTTTCATTTAACTGTCCGTAATTAAACTACTGATACTTAACATCTTCTTGAAGTCAAAATAGTCGAGCTTTCTGAAGTCTATGATTCTTTGTTTTTACAGCTATGTTCAGTAGATGAAAAATTGGTATGGCAAAATAATGGTATAACCTGAAATATGGGTATCTAGGGAACAAAAAAAAAAGAGTTATCTTCACTGTTCTATGGTTTACATTTGAGAACAGCATCCAGTATTGTTATAGCTATATCGTTAAATCGATTTCAACGTTAGGCACTTCAGACAACGTTCTCTTCACGGAAAACGATAAGCATCTATTATAAACGGGAAGGAAATAAAGCTTTAACTATTCTTTCTTTGGAATAAAATTGTAAACAATATTTTATATTTGATAACCAACTTTAAAGGAAGTGTTTTGCAAAAATCCGAGAAAATGTTTCTTGTTTTGTTTGTTTGATTTTTGAATTTCGCGCAAAGCTACTCGAGGGCTATCTGCGCTAGCCGTCCCTAATTTAGCAGTGTAAGACTAGAGGGAAGGCAGCTAGTCATCACCACCCACCGCCAACTCTTGGGCTACTCTTTTACCAACGAATAGTGGGATTGACCGTAACATTATACACCCCCACGGCTGGGAGGGCGAGCATGTTTAGCGCGATGCGGGCGCGAACCCGCGACCCTCGGATTACGAGTCGCACGCCATACGCGCTAGGCCATGCCGGGCCATTAATCAAATACAGGCCTCATCATTGCATTATAGTATCTCGAAGAAATAAAAAAATACTGCTTTTTATCAGAGAAAAATTAGATGAAAAATTGTTTTAACACATTTATATATTTTATTCACTCTCTACACTTCTGTTGGTTTTCTTTCACTACAAATTTAGGGTAGACTTGTTTACGATGTTCTCTCCAATGTTCCTCAGATTTTATAAAATGTTTAATTAAAGAAGTAAAACCATGAATATAGATTTAATTTTCTTATTCTTAGCAATATCTGTTCGTTTAAATGTGTAGATTGTTCGTTTTCCTTGGAGGTTTATCAGTATAGAATAAGTAAAAACAAAATTAATATCTCAGGTGAAAGTTTTATCCACTCATATTTTGAACTGAAAATATGACAAGTTAATTTTTTTTTTCTAATTTAAAGGTTGGGTTATTAATCTCCTAAAGCAACAGTTAACGCTGTATTGAATATCCTCGTGGTTTTGTAATAGTGGAAAGACTGTTCACAGGCTTCAAATACAAAATTTTGCAAAATATATTATTTATCCATTAATTTCTGACAACTGTTTCTCAGTTATTAAATATGAAAAACAATGTACTTTTACATATAGATCGTTTCATTTAGCTGTCCGTAATTAAACTACTGATACTTAACATCTTCTTGAAGTCAAAATAGTCGAGCTTTCTAAAGTCTATGATTCTTTGTTTTTACAGCTATGTTCAGTAGATGAAAAATTGGTATGGCAAAATAATGGTATAACCTGAAATATGGGTATCTAGGGAACAAAAAAAAAGAGTTATCTTCACTGTTCTATGGTTTACATTTGAGAACAGCATCCAGTATTGTTATAGCTATATCGTTAAATCGATTTCAACGTTAGGCACTTCAGACAACGTTCTCTTCACGGAAAACGATAAGCATCTATTATAAACGGGAAGGAAATAAAGCTTTAACTATTCTTTCTTTGGAATAAAATTGTAAACAATATTTTATATTTGATAACCAACTTTAAAGGAAGTGTTTTGCAAAAATCCGAGAAAATGTTTCTTGTTTTGTTTGTTTGATTTTTGAATTTCGCGCAAACTACTCGAGGGCTATTTGTGCTAGCCGTCCCTAATTTAGCAGTGTAAGACCAGAGGGTTTGTTTGTTTGTTTTTGGAATTTCGCACAAAGCTACTCGAGGGCTATCTGTGCTAGCCGTCCCTAATTTAGCAGTGTAAGACTAGAGGGTTTGTTTGTTTGTTTTTGGAATTTTGCACAAAGCTACTCGAGGGCTATCTGTGCTAGCCGTCCCTAATTTAGCAGTGTAAGACTAGAGGGTTTGTTTGTTTGTTTTTGGAATTTCGCACAAAGCTACTCGAGGGCTATCTGTGCTAGCCGTCCCTAATTTAGCAGTGTAAGACTAGAGGGTTTGTTTGTTTGTTTTTGGAATTTTGCACAAAGCTACTCGAGGGCTATCTGTGCTAGCCGTCCCTAATTTAGCAATGTAAGACTAGAGAAAAAACAGCTAGTCATCACTACCCACCGACAATTCTTGGGCTACTCTTTTACCAACGAATAGTGGGATTGACCGTCGCATTATAACGCTCCACGGCTGAAAGGGCGAGCATGTTTGGTGAGACTGGGGTTCGAATCGGGGTCACTGAGATTTCGAGTCGAACGCCTTAACCCACCTGGCCATGCCGGGCCACGTTTCTTGTTAACCACCAGGCTCTAGACTTTTTTAATGGATCTATAAATTATCTTATTCTACTTTCGTGATTATTGCCTCTCTAAACATGCTTCCATTCATCCACTCCAGGATCCTCAATTTTTTTTTTTAGATTCAGTTACTCAGTAAAAACAAGTTTATTTTTAAAACATATGAATACTGTGTCTGCTTAAACCTTTACAACAATAAAAGTTTAACGTATCTTGCTTTCATGTGGCGCAGTTATACACTCCTTGTTTTAATTTGAATTACTTTATTTATAGTTTTCATGTTTAATGGAAATTGTTATCAATAGAACCGGTCTTGTTTGTTTAATCAGCTTGGATTTGCAAAGAAAAAAAAAAAATCATAACAAGCAACAGATGTTAAGAAACGACAATGTTAATCCTATACTTCATCTGTATCGTAATGTATTTATTTTTAATTCGATTTATTTACTATCCATTCATACGCCAGAAATTTGTCGTATGCTAAGTCTATTTGAAGACTCACGTATTCTTTTAACGAGTCCTTTAAGCTATTTTACTATAAGTTAGCAAAGGGTTATTTCATTAATTAGCTGTGTATCTATTGTGTTCCTGAGACTCGGCAGTATTGTTCTTATATTTTAAAGCAGCTCATAAATAAATTATAGTTTTTATAAGATTCTGTTTTATAGAGCCATTTTATAATATTGGCTCACCCAGTGGCACCGCTGTATGTCTGAAGACTTGTAACGCTAGAACCTGGGTTTGAATATCCGTAGTGAGCAGATCTCAGATAGTCCATTGTTTTGCTTCAAACAATGTTGACAATGATTATTTTTTGCCCCCAGTGACAGAGCGGAATTTCTGCAGACTCACACCGCTAAAAGTGAGTTTCACTATCCGTGGTGGGCAGGTCGCCTATTCTGCAGCTTTGTGCTTAATTCTAAACAAACAAACAAACAAACAATGACTGCTTATTTTGTGGTTCTTCCGACCGTTGTCCTGTCTTAATGGTGCGTTATAAGGTATTCCACCATATCCTGAAAATAACCGTTTCCTGATAACGCAATCTTACAGGAAGTACAGCCATTACAAGCCGCTTATTTCTGAAAATGATAAGCGTCATCACATCCAACCTTCGTAATAACACGTTAAACAATGATTTTTTTTTTACTTTAATAAAACGAAGCGAAAGAGGATCTCACAAACAGTGGGTGCGTTTCTGATGTCAAAGAACAACTACGAAGTTCAGCCGTTCTTCATTCCAATATCTAATATGAAATACACACATGTTTAACACAAATTATTTGCAAATGGTGTATTTTGCATAATGCATTCTAACTGTATTGATTACACACATTTTTGCAAACATTATAATACTGCTGTAACTTCTTTCGACTGACTGTGCAAGTACATATATTACTGTCTCTTTTTTTGTTGTCAAACAATGCATGCATTGTAGACACTCACTGTGAAGTCAATAGAACGTCTGAAGTTAAACTAAGTGTTAGTTCTTTAGCCTTAACTTAAACATTAATTCTTGTTACGAATCGAATGCTATTATAAAGTTATGTCAAAATGTGTGAAATGTCTTCTTTTAGACTCTGAACACAATTTAAAATGAATTAATTCAAGACAAAATTTATCAAAGAGTTGCTCTTACTGGTACCACAGTTAGTATATGTTTCAAACGCCCACACTATTCGAACGGGCAGTGATTTGTTGGCTCCTTGCCAAAGTTTGTGGTTTCTAGGACAAAGCTGCACGTGCTCATCAAGTGGAACTACTTTTCACTCAGATGTCATCTATTCTGGTTTCTTTTTCTGCAGTCTCTTTGGAATTGAAATACGAGAACCTCACAAAAATCTAAACGTTTGAACCCAAGTAAGCTGCTAAAATACTTTTTGTTTCCTGCTGAAATAAATGAAATAAAAATTGAATTTTAAATGTGTTCAATATTTTTTTATTAGAACACATTTTCCACTGACAAACAACATTCTTGGCTATGGTTTGAAGTCCGAAAATCAATCTTTGTGATTCTACTTTCCACTACCCATAAAAGTGTTAAGTTATCTATGTTTCAAAAACAGTCACTGTTCTTGTAAGTGAAGCATCACACGCTGAATTTATAGCGTACTTTTTAACGTCGTTTCTACATCATATTTTCCCTCAAGTTCCAAGCTGGGAGAGGGGTAAGTCTTCGGATTTACAACGCCAAAATCAGAGGTTTGATTTCTCTCGATGGACACAGCAGATAACCCGATTGTGACTTTGCTATAAGAAAACACACACTTCTCCTTTAAATCCATATAACTCTGTGTATCTGGTATTTTTCACAGTAAAGTAGGACGTAACATAAGAAATAGATGTAACATTTTTGTTGCATTTTGGTTTTTATAAATCAAATTAAAGATCACTGAAATAGATTTCTCACTACTAATGATACTCCATGAATGGACACATTTTATTCTAAGTAAGATTGACTAGGTGCTGAGAACCTTTACTCGCAATGTGAGGGCCGCAGGTTCGAATCCCCATCATACCAAATATGCTCGCCTTTTCAGCCATTGGGGACTAAAATGTGACCATTATTCGTTGGTAAAAGGAGTAGCCAAAGAGTTGGCGGTTAGCAGTAATGACTAACTGTCTTCTCTCTAGTCTTACTCTGCTAAATAGTGAGGACTAGCGCAGATAGTTCTTGTGTAGCTTTGCGTGAATTCTAAAAAAACAAAAACATAAGTGAAAGCGACGAAGGATAAAAGAGAATTAGGCTAATGCAAAGAAATACAATAGTTAAAAAGCTTAGATTTCTTAGCAAGTTAATTATAAAACAATCAATTGTACGTAAATTAGAGTACATCTGTTGAAAGAAACAGAGACGAAACATAGCTGGATTGAGAAGCCAGTATCCCGCAATATTTCCGCGTAACTGTAAGGTTTTAGAACGAATAACATGTTCGATAACAAAACTGCCATTACCTCTTTCAACGGCCACTCCTTCTTCGTGCTTTGCCGTATCTTGAGGAAAGAGCTTTAAGTACGTGCCTTGATGTGCATTAACCAATACTGGTCCAGAAACATTACCCGCCTACATGGAACTCGGTAATGGAATTTTCTTTGGAGCAGTGAGCTGGATTTTTCTTATTTTTTAAACAAAATACATTACCATAAACTCCTTTGCAATAGCATAGAACTCGTGATATACTGGGAGTGAAATGGCTTATTTTTAAAGATAAATTATTCGTTTTTAGTTTCGCATCTAACAAAGAAGAATGAATAACGAAATATTTGGAATTCTGTGTACAAAATCACATTAATCGTTGTACTTGGAAACTACGTCATCTGGAAATTCCCTTAAATAATCCTTTTATAGTATCTAAACCCGGGTAAAAATGTTCTGATAACATTAAGTGTGAATCTTCTTGTATACACGAGACAGACGAACTTTCTTCATAGCCCACCATACGAATGTCTTTAACACAAAAGCAGAATATACCAATCAGTATTTTTTTGACTGACAAATAACTGTCTTAAACTAAACAAATTAAATTCTGTGCTTTCACTTCGATAGTATAAACTCCAGGGGTTGAAACATGTTTACTCAATAATACATTTTAGTATTTTAAAACGAAATATTTAATTTAAGATAAAAGTTTTGTCTTTTCTTGATGCTCTTCACAACATAATAAAAAGTACTGTTTATAACTATTGATCAAACTAAACCTAAGATGTTATTTTTATAAATTAATGGAACCGTTTCAACATAAAATAAACTAACTAGAAGCGTATAATGTCGTAAAACAATTTGGCCCGGCATGGCCAAGCGTGTTAAGACGTACAACTCGTAATCTGAGGGTCGCGGGTTCGAATACCCGTCGCGCCAAACATGCTCGCCCTTTCAGACGTGGGGGCGTTATAATGTGACGGTCAATCCCACTATTCGTTGGTAAAAGAGTAGCCCAAGAGTTGGTGGTGGGTGGTGATGACTAGCTGCCTTCCCTCTAGTCTTACACTGCTAAATTAGGGACGGCTAGCGCAGATAGCCTTCGAGTAGCTTTGCGCGAAATTCGAAAAAAAACAAAAGATTTGTTAAAAGGACATATTTATACTTATGTATAAAGTTTTAGTATCTGTTACTCAGAGTTGGCAGCGTCCATTACAATGATGTTTTGTTTGTCTGTTTTTTACGGCAGCGGAAAACTATCCGCAGATATGCACTGGTTATTTTGTTTCAAGAATTATTATTATAATTATTATTATTTATATTCGAAACTCTTAAATAGAACAAATTTCCAGTTTTTCATAGAATTTTAAAGACACTAGTGCTTAATCAGTTGATTGACTAGTCTTACACTGCTAAATTAGGGACGGCTAGCGCAGATAACCCTCGTGCAGCTTTGCGTAAAATTCGAAACAAACCAAACCAGTGACATCTACACGTTGTAGGTTTTTAGCTTCTTTGAAATGGTTTATGTTTGTTTGTTTGTTTTTTGAATTTCGCACAAAACTACTCGAGGGCTATCTGTGCTAGCCGTCCCTAATTTAGCAGTGTAAGACTAGAGGTAAGGCAGCTAGTCATCATCACCCACCACCAACTCTTGGGCTGCTCTTTTACCAACGAATAGTGGGATTGACCGTTAAATTATAATGGCACAACGGCTGAAAGAGCGAGCATGTTTGGTTGGCGGGGATTCGAACCTACAACCCTCGGGTTACTAGTCGAGTGCCTTAACCACCTCGCCATGCCGGGTCATATAGTAATGATATTTTTTTTTTTTTATTCTCCTACACACTTGTTTTTCTATTGTATTGCACCAGTGTATGTTAGAAACTATGGCTATGCATCTGACTTATTCAGTGGTTGCTTTCTGCAGCCAGTAAACTTAGTTTTGAGCCTGTGGTAATACGTATAAGTTAAAGTTTGTATTATGTATGTATTCACGTCCAAAATGGCTGCATGTAAATATTACAATTGAAATTTGCTTATTTAAAGCTCCACACTTCTTGTAAGTTCAAACTACAATTAGTGGTTTCCTCAGACGCATACTATTAACTAGAAAAACAAGTTATTAAGTCATAAAACCAAGAAGCTGAACAAAAAAACAGATGGTATGACTCATCTGAAAGCTAAACTATCATAGTGCACTATCCTGCGAGAAGTTGCCATTGGAAAACAGATAGAGGGTGGTTATAAAGGGATGCACATGGTCAGTGTCAAAGATCAGGTACGCTGTGACATTCAAATGATGTTCAGTTGGTATTAAGAGACCTAATGTGTGCCAAAAAAACATTCCCCACACCATTACATCCACCATCAGCGGCCTGTACCGTTAACACAAGGAAGGATGGATCCATGGATTCATGCTGTTTACACCAAATTATGACCTCACCATCTGCATGTCGCAGAAGAAATCGATATTCGCCAGACAAGGCGATGTATTTTAAATCTTCAGCCGTCCAGTTTTGGTGATCCCATTGTAGGCTCATCTTCTTAGCTAACAGGAGTGGAACCCGGAATGTTTGTCTGCTGCTGTAGCCCATCCTCTTCAAGGTTCGACGTGTTGTGCGTTCAGAGATGCCCTTCCGCACATCGCTGTTGTGAAGAGTGATTATTTGAGTATTTGTGGTCTTTCTGTCAGTTTGAACGAGGCTGGCCATTCTCCTCTGGCCTCTCTCATTAACAAGTTGTTTTCGCTTGAAGAATTGCCGCTCACTGGATGTTTTTGTTTTTTACACCATTCTTTGTAAACTCTAGAGACTGTAGTGCGTGAAAATCCCATGAGGTCAGTAGTTTCTGATGTGCTGAAACCACCACGTCTAACACCAACAATCATTCCACCATCAAAGTCGTTTAAACAAGTCATCTTCCCTCATGACCATGTCTGCATGCTTTATATATTTAGTTGCAGTCACATGATTTGCTGTTTGGCTATTTGCGTTGAAGAGCAGGTGTACCTTACTCATACTATAATTTCTTATGTCCATCAATATAAATGTCTAATTAACTTAACAAATTATCATCGTTTCTCTCTATAATTCCCTTAAAAGATGAAAACAAAACAAAACAGAATGGATCTCCAGGTCTTTGTTTATTCCAACGATATGATACATCTCCAAAAAGAAGGCCAATCCAATGCTCTGTCATTGAGTTTGATAAAGTTCCTGAAAATCCTAAAACAAATCATTGAAAAGTTTCGTTGCAAGAGTTTTTGTTCCCTGGTTAGGAATGAAATATGGTTCTGTAATTTGATGATACATTCTTTTACAATCTTGATGTATTAATTTCAACTCTATTCTGCTGTACCTATGTTGCTTATTTTGTAGACATTTTTGTTTACTGCACAATTATTAAGACCTGCATAAATTCTATACAAAGCAACTACAGGTAATTCACTTATTTTATCTTGCATCGTTTTACCACCTAGGCATTTACCTGTTGAAAAGTTTGGGAGATAAGATAGTGTTTTTGGTCGTTATGACCGTGGAGGTACCAACTGTGGTCGAAGTTCCTGTTCAATAGTATTTCAGCATCTTTATATATACTTTGTTGTACGTAGCATTGTTTCATTGTACTATATTTTGTTAATTTCTTTTTCACAATGTTTGCTTTCTACAAGGGACATGTTAAAATAGTGTTTTTTTTAAGTTTCTGAAGTCATCTCGCTATCTGTTTTTTTTAGTTGCATTACTTCTATAACTGAACAATATGGCCAGAGTGTAAATTGTTGTAGGTAATGAAGAAAATGACTGAATGCTCTTACAACACTTTATACTTGTATTCAAATTGTATAATGTACAATCTCTCCCTTGTACAGCATTAGATTCCTTGCTATAGTAGGTCACATGTCATTATAAGTACGACATACAAAACATGTGATGACCTGCAATATTATCCATGGCAAAATCACTGGCGTCTTATATTAGTATATCTTCAATAGTTATAGATTCTAACTCAGGTTTAGAGGTTAATTATTTCGCTATTTTATAAATTGTTATTTTTGGTTATCAGTTCATCAAAATGTATTTGGAATTTTAAGTGATTTGTTTAGAGAAAGCATTATATAAGAGAATGATTTTTTTACAAAATGATGCTTGTAAGAGCATAGCTCAAGAAATTTGTTTACCTCAGGCAAATTCTCTTCTTTTGGTCAATTCTAAACATATTCAATTTGTACTCACTTCACTAATGATCCTCACCAGAAATCTCATCTGTTATCTAAACAAATTACACTTTTTGGGATATAGTTTAAGGCCTTATTTTGTCAGCTAATCCTCCAGTACTCAAAGCATCACATACGTCATCAAAGGGATGAGTGATTATGTCATTCAAATAGATAAATACGACATTCCAGAGTAGTTCAGTTACAACAACTTAGAGTAGTCGTTGAAATATATCAGGTAATTCACATAATCAGAATAGTAGGAAAAATATCATAACAAATTTTCTATTCGTTCTCTGTGATGACGAGAAACCCACCTGAAGTAAAATGTATCTCAGGACGACTGGTATGGGTGTTAACACTCACTAATAAAGCAGAAAATAACGTTTCGACCTTCTAAGGTTAACATGAAGATGACCTACGAAGTCCGAAACGTCCTTCTCTGCTTTATTAGTAGGTGTTAACACCCATAGCAGCCGTTCTGAGATACATATTTTTTCTCTACTTGATTTTTAATTTGTATGCTATTCCTATGACAAGATTTGACATCAAACCTCTTCTATCTTATTTCGAAAATGATTACTTCTAAAGCTCCTTCATGTGAAAGTCCTCCTTGTTCAGTTTCAAATCTTCCAAAGTTCTACCTAGAATTAAACAGAATTTCATGGTTTCCTCTATTCGTGGTATCGATAATACCGACCATCTTTATTATTCATAGTCACAAGAGGTTTTCAAATTAATTGTCCCTCATGTCACATTCGACTGTGTTATTTTGCTATTCCTCTTTCATTTTATGTACAGTAATTCCTAGTAAGTCATTATATCCGTAATCAATTTCTTGGTGATACAATGACTGTCCTCATTTTTTGTCATTGGATCAACCTCTGATGTTGTAATTATCACGTAGTGCACACAGGTTTCATGGTCATAGGATATTTGAAGTAAGTCTAACTTTACATTTATGTTTTCACAAATGTGCTTCTTCTCTATATCAATTACTCATACATCATGTGATCTATAGAAGCTTCCTACTGTGAGATGTCTTCAATCTCTTCTTTTTCTAGAACTGTATGCTAACTTCCTGTTTACATTGATCCTTCTTGTTTCTTTATCTCCGGATGCAATTTTCCTCTATTCATTACCAAACAATTCTAACTGTAGAGCCAGTGTTAACCAGCGTGTTGCAAGCTTCTCACCATCAATGAATCTATTAACTTTCTTGGATTGGTTTTTTTCCAAATACTGAACTTCTTATTTCAATGAAGCTGAATAGAATTTTCTCAGCTGAATTTCGCCCTTTAAGACAAGCTTGTTCCTGTTTTGTAATATCTAGTTAGTTATTTCTTGTTCCCTCAATGTGGCAGATTCTTCAACTTATAAGTTCATAAAGAAGACATTATTCTTTTAATTGATTATATTGATTCATCTTATGGCCATTTATTCAGATTTGTAACAGATCCAAACTTTTGGAAAGAGTTTTTATTTCATACAGTCTTTTTCTACAATGTTTGGTAATGTTCCTTTTAAGTTACACTTAAAATAACTATTGTCTTATTGTTTACAATTTTTATTCAATATAACAAGTTTTCGGTTCTTCTATACTACCGTCAAATGGAAATAATGTTTTCACAATAGCTAATCTGATGATAATGTAAGTTCTGGTTGATGCCTCTAGTTGTCTCTAATGTAAGTTCTGGATGATGCCTCTAGGTGTATCTAATGTAAGTTCTGGATGATGCCTCTAGTTGTCTCTAATGTAAGTTCTGGATAATGCCTCTAGGTGTATCTAATGTAAGTTCTGGATGATGCCTCTAGGTGTATCTACAACTTTAATAGATTCAATTTTTCATACCAACTGTGAACTCACTTTAAAGATTTACATCACATATTGTCCTACATTATAACATCTACGAACTGGTCATGTCAATAAAACTATCAGTTATTGTGTAAAATCTAGGTTAGGTAATTGTCCAAGCCTCTCCACACCTTCCACAAGTTTGCCTAAGGTCTCTCTCCTCCCTTCTTCTCCCTCTGTTTCTTAACTCAGTTATCGTGTAAAATCTAGGTTAGGTAATTATCCAAGCCTCTCCACACCTTCAACAAATTTGCCTAAGGTCTCGCTCCTCCCTTCTTCTCCCTCTGCTTCTAAACTCAGTTATCGTGTAAAATCTAGGTTAGGTAATTATCCAAGCCTCTCCACACCTTCCACAAGTTTGCCTAAGGTCTTGCTCCTCCCTTCTTCTCCTTCTGCTTCTAAACTCAGTTATCGTGTAAAATCTAGGTTAGGTAATTGTCCAAGCCTCTCCACACATTCCACTAGGTCTCGCTCCTCCCTTCTTCTCCCTCTGCTTCTAAACTCAGTTATCGTGTAAAATCTAGGTTAGGTAATTATCCAAGCCTCTCCACACCTTCCACAAGTTCGCCTAAGGTCTTGCTCCTCCTTCTTCTTCTTCTGGTTCTAAACTCAGTTATCGTGTAAAATCTAGGTTAGGTAATTGTCCAAGCCTCTCCACACATTCCACAAGTTTGCCTAAGGTCTCGCTTCTCCCTTCTTCTCCCTCTGTTTCTTAACTCAGTTATTGTGTAAAATCTAGGTTAGGTAATTGTCCAAGCCTCTCCACACATTCTACAAGTTTGCCTAAGGTCTCGCTCCTCCCTTCTTCTCCCTCTGGTTCTAAACTCAGTTATCGTGTAAAATCTAGGTTAGGTAATTGTCCAAGCTCTCCACACATTCTACAAGTTTGCCTAAGGTCTCGCTCCTCCCTTCTTCTCCCTCTGGTTCTAAACTCAGTTATCGTGTAAAATCTAGGTTAGGTAATTGTCCAAGCCTCTCCACACATTCTACAAGTTTGCCTAAGGTCTCGCTCCTCCCTTCTTCTCCCTCTGGTTCTAAACTCAGTTATCGTGTAAAATCTAGGTTAGGTAATTATCCAAGCCTCTCCACACCTTCCACAAGTTTGCCTAAGGTCTTGCTCCTCCCTTCTTCTCCTTCTGCTTCTAAACTCAGTTATCGTGTAAAATCTAGGTTAGGTAATTGTCCAAGCCTCTCCACACATTCCACAAGTTTGCCTAAGGTCTCGCTCCTCCCTTCTTCTCCCTCTGCTTCTAAACTCAGTTATCGTGTAAAATCTAGGTTAGGTAATTATCCAAGCCTCTCCACACCTTCCACAAGTTCGCCTAAGGTCTTGCTCCTCCCTTCTTCTTCTTCTGCTTCTAAACTCAGTTATCGTGTAAAATCTAGGTTAGGTAATTGTCCAAGCCTCTCCACACATTCCACAAGTTTGCCTAAGGTCTCGCTTCTCCCTTCTTCTCCCTCTGTTTCTTAACTCAGTTATTGTGTAAAATCTAGGTTAGGTAATTGTCCAAGCCTCTCCACACATTCTACAAGTTTGCCTAAGGTCTCGCTCCTCCCTTCTTCTCCCTCTGGTTCTAAACTCAGTTATCGTGTAAAATCTAGGTTAGGTAATTGTCCAAGCCTCTCCACACATTCTACAAGTTTGCCTAAGGTCTCGCTCCTCCCTTCTTCTCCCTCTGGTTCTAAACTCAGTTATCGTGTAAAATCTAGGTTAGGTAATTGTCCAAGCCTCTCCACACATTCTACAAGTTTGCCTAAGGTCTCGCTCCTCCCTTCTTCTCCCTCTGGTTCTAAACTCAGTTATCGTGTAAAATCTAGGTTAGGTAATTATCCAAGCCTCTCCACACCTTCCACAAGTTTGCCTAAGGTCTTGCTCCTCCCTTCTTCTCCTTCTGCTTCTAAACTCAGTTATCGTGTAAAATCTAGGTTAGGTAATTGTCCAAGCCTCTCCACACATTCCACAAGTTTGCCTAAGGTCTCGCTCCTCCCTTCTTCTCCCTCTGCTTCTAAACTCAGTTATCGTGTAAAATCTAGGTTAGGTAATTATCCAAGCCTCTCCACACCTTCCACAAGTTTGCCTAAGGTCTCGCTCCTCCCTTCTTCTCCCTCTGGTTCTAAACTCAGTTATCGTGTAAAATCTAGGTTAGGTAATTATCCAAGCCTCTCCACACCTTCCACAAGTTTGCCTAAGGTCTTGCTCCTCCCTTCTTCTTCTTCTGCTTCTAAACTCAGTTATCGTGTAAAATCTAGGTTAGGTAATTGTCCAAGCCTCTCCACACATTCCACAAGTTTGCCTAAGGTCTCGCTTCTCCCTTCTTCTCCCTCTGTTTCTTAACTCAGTTATTGTGTAAAATCTAGGTTAGGTAATTGTCCAAGCTCTCCACACATTCTACAAGTTTGCCTAAGGTCTGCTCCTCCCTTCTTCTCCCTCTGGTTCTACACTCAGTTATCGTGTAAAATCTAGGTTAGGTAATTGTCCAAGCCTCTCCACACATTCTACAAGTTTGCCTAAGGTCTCGCTCCTCCCTTCTTCTCCCTCTGGTTCTAAACTCAGTTATCGTGTAAAATCTAGGTTAGGTAATTGTCCAAGCCTCTCCACACATTCTACAAGTTTGCCTAAGGTCTCGCTCCTCCCTTCTTCTCCCTCTGGTTCTAAACTCAGTTATCGTGTAAAATCTAGGTTAGGTAATTGTCCAAGCCTCTCCACACATTCCACAAGTTTGCCTAAGGTCTCGCTCCTCCCTTCTTCTCCCTCTGGTTCTGAACATTGCCTTGGAAATTTTATCCTGGTGTATCACTCCAAATCTATTATTGTGGCTCTCAAATGTACATATAGTTATTGCTGGTCATTTAAATGGGCAGACAGATTACTAAATCACTTCGTTATCTATTCAGTTTCGATATTTTAGAACTGATCCTGACACATTTCTCATTGTATCTCTCGAACATAACCCGTTTTTTTTTCTTTCAGTGGTTCTGTTAACACTAAAACTAAATTAGTCTGGAAAAATGTTTCAGTCAGATGACACAACTGTAATAGTAATAAATTTAGACTAGATGAACTCTTGTATTAGATATATCATACTTAATAGTGTTTAAAGTCATCAAGCAAATGTAACAACGTGTATGTATTTAAGTCCTTGCAATCGCAAATGAGACTTCCAAACATTTTATTCTGTCATAGATGGAATTTTATGTCTCTTGATATTGCAGGTATAATATTTCTGAACTTACACAGATAATTGTATGTATTCCTTTAATCTATTTGTATAATTACTTTTTTATATCACTATCTTAAATTTCCGTCTCTTACTTCTTGTAATTTACTCATTTTTGTTCTTGCTTTCCCTTTAATTTTCTGTTTCTTTCCTTTTTTCTCTTAATCCACTGTTGTTTTTTTCTGCTTGTTCGTATTTCCACTGTTTCACTTGGAGCACGTGTTATCGTCTTGAAATTTAGTATTTTATTTTCATTGAAATTGTTTTGCTTTTGATAAATTCTTAATGGCTTGCGGGTTTATTTTTTTATTCTGTAAAAATAATACAAAGAGAAATCCACTTAACGATAATGAAATCAATTTGCAGGCTGCTGTAAACCACACTTCTTACATCTATTTGTTGTGGGTCGCTTTTATACCATTTTGTTACCCTTGTGTTATCTACGTATTACGCTTTTCCTTCAACTTCGTTAAGTACATTTCTATCAGTAATGCATTCACAACAACCTTAAATATAAATTTCTGTTTTCTCCTACGTCGTCCACCGCTGGGGCAGGGGTAAGTCTACGAATTTATAACGCTACAATCATGGGTTCGATTCCCCTCGCTAGACGCAGCAGATAATCTAATGTGGATTTTCTGTAAGAAAACATATACTCTGTTAGAACCTTAAAAACACATAAGAAAATTAGGTTTTATTTCTTACTGGTAGCAGTTTTAATTTCTTGTATTCGTTTTTCATATCCAAGCTAACAGTTCCTGTTCGACCGTGTAAATATATTTTCCATAATAGGATTATAATGCTTATAATCGTAAAGAGTTATGTAGTATCCATAGCTGCTAAACAAGTAAAGTTTCCAAACCGCCCAATAATTTTCTGACAACTATGGCCGCTTTTTAACCACTCTCAACTCCAACAGTTACTTACATCGAACTTTAGGTAATATTCGTTGACAACCTTAGTTCACAAATAACACAAAAAAAATAATTTATTGGATATTATATTACTGTATAGCGCTAAACTAGCTCACTGACTCATTCGCTCTTGTTTTCACATATAACAGTATTCGTTTGCACCCTAAGACGTGAAAATTCAAGATGGCACATCAAAACAAGACACGTAAATTTCTGGTCAACACGTTTTATCTCTACTTCACGTCGAAATTCCAAGTAACAAACAGTATGCAACATTTAAATTATCGTATTAAAACATGCCTTACAACAATATAAATATAGGAACAAAATTCCTTCAAATACGTTTCCATTCAACAGTTTTCAGCACGTGTACGTTATCCTAATTGAGGTGTGACCTAAATCAACTGAGCTCTTCAACTGATAAGATATTTGTGGATTTGTAGTCAAGGGAACCCAGATAATATAGTACAAACCGCTTGCGTTGGGATTTTATTTTCAAAATTATATCTCTTCAACCTGTTTCTCTTCTGTTATTACATCATTTGAAATTAATAATTCAAATCCAACATAGTATAGGATGGTTTCATTAGCATATAAAATAACAACGTTACATTTAAACTAATTTAATTATAATTAAAAATTCATTATTGAACACATTGCTGTATTAGTTTTAGGCACAACTTTGCTACTACTTAACGATCATTGATATAATGCGCGCCAAGCGTTTATAGATTATATATGTATAACATATCTTACACTACACAAGAAATTTTTTAGAAGTTTTGCTTCCTCAAAGGTTTTTGCTGATTGTGACAGGTACCTGGTGAGTGTGCACAAATATAGTTTTGGTATTGCTTCATCACGTAGGAACTGTGAGAAATAGACAGTTAACTGTTTACCGGCAATAACGTATTTAATTGCGTTTATGTTTCTAATACGCTATTAAGTTCAACATAATTAAAAGTGTTTTGCTCCTGATTTTCGTTTGTATTGAATGTCCTGTTCATCACGTTGCAGTGTCCAACAGTAGTCAGCAAGCATTGACGGATTCCAGTTGCCCTGATATCGTTTTTCCATTGTAGCAACGTCCTGGTGAAACTGAAGATTTTGATAAAACGGTACGTGATGGGTAAATTTGGATATGATTTTCGTGATCAGTAGCCAAAAAGCTATAAGGAACACCCAACAGTGTTCAAGAAGCAATGGGGCCCGGCACGGCCAGGTGATTAAGGCGTGCGACTCGTAATCTGAGGGTCGTGGGTTCGCATTCCTGTCGCGCCAAAATGCTCGCCCTTTCAGCCGTGGGGGCGTTATAAAGTGACGGTCAATCACACTATTCGTTGGTAAAAGAGTAGCACAAGAGTTGGCGGTGGGTGGTGATGACTAGCTGCCTTCCCACTAGTCTTACACTGCTAAATTAGGGACGGCTAGCACAGATAGCCCTCGAGTAGCTTTGTGCGAAATTCAAAAAACAAATAAACAAACGTCAAGAAGCAAAAACTTCGTTGTGCAGTGTTATTTGTTTATCCATCTATTACTATCATTTATAATCATTAATACTTATTTATCTTCCTTATAAATGTCTTGTGTTCAAAGTAATTCAAATACTTGTACTTTAAAGTAATACCGTCTAATATTGTTTTTTTCTAATTTGTTATTGACAACTGAAATAAATGCATAAGCGAATTAAATCGCACATATCTAGGCATTATTAAATAATAATAAAAATATTTATTTTCTTCGCAGTTTTGTTCGTTTGTTTGATATAGGATTTCGCGCATAGGCGTTCGACTCGTAATCCGAGGATCGCGGGTTCGAGTCCCCGTCGCACCAAACATGCTCGCCCTTTAAGCCGTGGGGGCGTTATAATGTGACGGTTAATCCCACTATTCGTTGGTAAAAAAATAGCATAAGATTTGGCTGTGAGTGGTGATGACTAGCTGCCTCCCCTCTTGTCTTACATTGCTAAATTAGGGACGAATAGCGAACATAGCCCTTGAGTAGCTTTGCGCGAAATTCGAAACACAAATAGCTACAGATAAAGATTTAGATCTCGGTGATGACTATTAGGTCTCTACAAAGCAGATAGATATATTTCCAGATATGCTCATTCATACGTAGTAAATTTAATTTACTTTCATAAATACTGAGATTGTCCTTTTAATTTTTGTTCCAGCTCAATAGGTTACGGGATCCCACCGTCGATCCATCCACAAATTACCAAAGATTGACCAATCCATATTTATATAGCTGGAAATTGATTCTCTTCAACTAATCGAGAATTTCAAATGTATAAGGATATAACATATTTAAGATTTGTTTCGGATATTTGTGCTAAGTTACACAAAGGCTTCCTTTACTACAGGGTCTCCCAAAAACATGTACGTACACTTTGAATGATTATAACTCACACAAACTTTATTTTTACAGATGCAACTGATTTGAAGTCATGGATGTAACAAGAATAAGCTTTGAGAAAAGAAAATTTATCTTAAAGTGTTACTGGAAGTACGAGAACGTAACTGAAGTTTATCTTAAAGTGTTACTGGAAGTACTGGAAGTATGAGAACGTAGCTGAAGTTTATCTTAAAGTGTTACTGGAAGTACGAGAACGTAGCTGAAGTTTATCTTAAAGTGTTACTGAGAACGTAGCTGAAGTTCATCTTAATGTGTTACTGGAAGTACGAGAACGTAGCTGAAGTTTATCTTAAAGTGTTACTGGAAGTTACTGGAAGTACGAGAACGTAGCTGAAGAGAACGTAGCTCAAGTTTATCTTAAAGTGTTACTGGAAGTACGAGAACGTAGCTGAAGTTCATCTTAAAGTGTTACTGGAAGTACGAGAACGTAGCTGAAGTTTATCTTAAAGTGTTACTGGAAGTACGAGAACGTAGCTGAAGTTTATCTTAAAGTGTTACTGGAAGTACGAGAACGTAGCTGAAGTTTATCTTAAAGTGTTACTGGAAGTACGAGAACGTAGCTGAAGTTTATCTTAAAGTGTTACTGGAAGTACGAGAACGTAGCTGAAGTTTATCTTAAAGTGTTACTGGAAGTACGAGAACGTAGCTGAAGTTTATCTTAAAGTGTTACTGGAAGTACGAGAACGTAGCTGAAGTTCTGGAATCTTAAAGTGTTACTGGAAGTACGAGAACGTAGCTGAAGTTCATCTTAAAGTGTTACTGGAAGTACGAGAACGTAGCTGAAGTTCATCTTAAAGTGTTACTGGAAGTACGAGAACGTAGCTGAAGTTCATCTTAAAGTGTTACTGGAAGTACGAGAACGTAGCTGAAGTTTATCTTAAAGTGTTACTGGAAGTACAAGAACGTAGCTGAAGTTTATCTTAAAGTGTTACTGGAAATACGAGAACGTAGCTCAAATATATCTTAAAGTGTTACTGGAAGTACGAGAACGTAGCTGAAGTTTATCTTAAAGTGTTACTGGAAGTACGAGAACGTAGCTGAAGTTCAAAGACTGTTTATAAGGGAGTTTTAAACAGATCCATTACTCGCATCAGAGATAGATTTGAAACAAATAGAACTGTTCAAGACGTCCATAAAAGGCGTCCTGGAAGGCCGCGGTCGTCCACCAGTCCCACACGAGAAGCACAGCTGTTGAAAAAGTCTCCACCGATCTCCAAGAAAATCAGTTCGGCAAACAGCTCGTGAGACAGGAATCCCAAAATCGAGTGTAGAGCGCATGTTGAAGGGCATTCATTGGAAATGTTTTATTCCTGCATTAGTCCACGCCCTCAATGAAGATTATCCTGATCAAAGAGTTAAAATTTGTGAGTGGTACCTGGCATAATAGGCAAAGGATTCACAGTTTCCAAACAAGGTTGTCTGGAGCGATGAGGCTACATTTAAGTTAAATGGCTCAGTAAATCGCCACAGTTGCATCTACTGAGTACCTCAGAACTCACATGTTACGGTTGAACACCACGTAAACTTACCAGAAGTTACAGTGTAGTGTGGATTATCAGCGTTGGACGTAATTGAACCATTCTTTTTCGAAAACACAATCATTGGTCTCGTTTATCTAAACTTGCTGCAAGGATCTGTCGTGCCACGCATTTGAGAGCAATTGGAGATGAGGAGGTTTACTTCCAGCAAGATGGAGCACCTTCCCACTACCATCGTAATGTGAGGACCTATCTGAACTAAGATTTACCAAACAGATGGATTGGGTGAAAAGGTAGTGGTGGATTTCCCCTACGTTTACCAGATCTCACACTCTGGACTTTTTTTTTTTATGGAAATGCGTCAAAGATATGGTTTATAGCATAAAACCTGCAACAATCAATGAGCTGAGAGCAGCAATTGATAGAGAATGCACCCAAATACCAAACGAAATAAGTCGTGAAGTTTGCAATTCCATCTGTTCGCGTTATCAGCAGTGCCTGGATCAGAACGGTCATCAGTCCGAACACCTGCGATAACTCAAAAGATTCTACACTTGTCTTCTTAAACTTGGATTATAAAACCTAGATATATCTTAATAAATATTGTATTTATAATAATTCAGAATATGTATACATTTTTGGGACACCCTGTATTGCTGTTCCTAATTGTGATCTTTTAATCGTGATATAGGAAAAAAAAAAACAATTATATAACAGAATCCAATAGAAGTCCTTTGACTGCTTTAGTCGAACAGAAGGATTTGACTGTCACTTTAATAACGCAACCAACATTTCATAGTTTGAATAGTCAATTTCTTGTTTTGAAGGTAACAGAACGTGTACTAAGTACCCTCTGAATCATAATCCATAACCAAGCACGCCAGCCTTCAGACATGGATATAGTAATATTTTTAGGAAAGTCCTTATTAACTTAACATACTCAAGCGACTCTCAAGTTTCACATGAAACTTCTTCGTCCAGAAGAAACAGCCGACGTAGTGATTAAACACTGGTATTTTGATATAGATCTTGCAAATCTTTTCAGATTACAGAAGGTTTGAAGTGACGCAATCAGCAAAGAAATTTTGAGAAACACCAGTTGTTAACACCCTAACTTAATTATCAACTTGAAAATGATAAAGGTTTTTCATTCTCTTCTAAATGAACGTTTCTGATGCAGTAAAGCTGGTTTTAATTTAAAGAAACCGCAAGAACTCACATTATAAATTCTTGTCAACGCATGAATATTTCGTTTACTATTAATAAATTAGCAAGAATAATAACTAGACTGTTATTAATTATTACAGTACCATTAACAGTTGGAGTTGTTAATGATCAGAGTGGGCTCAACAGTTAAGTTATTGTTAATGACTACAGTGTTCTTAACAGTTAGATTGCTATTAATGATTATAGTGTTCTTAACAATTAGAGTTATTAACGACTAGGGTGTTCTTAACATTTAGGTTATCATTAGTGACTTGTGTGCTCTTAACAATTAAAGAGCTCTCAATCATTAGAGTAGGCCCGGCATGGCCAAGTGTGTTGAGGCGTAATCGGAGGGTCGCGGGTTCGAGTCCCCGTCGCGCCAAACGTGCTCGCCCTCTCAGCCATAGGGGCGTTATAATGTGACGCTCAATACCACTATTTGTTGGTAAAAGAGTAGCCCAAGTGTTGGCGGTGAGTAGTGATGACTAGCTGCCTTCCCTCTAGTCTTACACTGCTAAATTATGGACGGCTAGCACAGATAACCCTCGAGTAGCTTTGTGCGAAATTAAAAAAACAAACAAACAAACAATGATTATAATATTCTAAGCAATTAAATTGTTCTAAATAATTACAGTGTTCTTAACTATTGATATGTTATTATCGACCAGGAAGTTCGTTCTTAACTCACCATGTACTTGGCGCTGGTGAGGTTGTTCATAATAATTAGGATGTTTTTAATAATTACAGTGCTTTTACTGGAAATTTAAGAAAACACCAAACCCATGGTGGACATTATTGTTTTTATTTCGTGTTAATTTTTAACTAAACCACATATTACATTTGTATTTGAAATTTTTATATTGGCTTTTATTTCCTAAATTCAAACGTCGTTTTTAGAACTGACATGTCATTTCTCAACTATGTTGTGCTTCTGTCCATCATTTTCGTTTATTGTTGACGTGTGAAACGCTTCTATTTTGCCTGCTAATATTTAAAGGAAGCAAGTGAAATTCTGAATGGTGTTTCGTGTGTGTGTCTATCTCCTTTCGTTTACCTCTTGACAGTTTAATTAAAGAACTATTGTGAAAATATTTACCCATTAAAAATTAACACCTTCTTTATGTATAACACCAGATAAACATTTTCTTTGTCTTTATGGTGTAACTTTCAAAGTTCTATTCAAAAATGCAGATATTTTAGTAAACTGAGTATTATTAGTATTCATTCCAAGGATAATTATTTTTCTAATGAACTTCAGTCCTTGTGCCATATACCTGTACACTGAAACAATCTTGTATTTTATCGAAAATCATAATTAGAAATGAATCGTAAAATTACTGAAGATTGAAAATAGTAACAAATCTTTAATAATTGTATTAGGGTATAAATCTTTAGTTAAAAAAAAAAAAAGAAATTTGTTTAATTTAACATAAAAACAAAAATATAACTTCAGGATAATATTTGTTAAGGAATGAAATACATTTCATCTTCCAAGATAGCGTATAAAGAGCAACTTTATAAGTAAAATGTTGGCTATACTACTACTGGACAAAGAACTAAATGCATGTATTTTGCATAGGAAATCACAGTTCTTCTGAGGACTCAATTGATGTTCCATAGTTTACTATAGGTAAATTGAGCTGTGTCGGTTCCAGTTAGCATCATTACACAGTAATGCATGCAATATATTTTGCTATCCACAAAGTAGGCAGTAATGGTCTGACCAGTAATCTGTCCAAAGAGAGACAATGTTCTTATGTTCTTTAGTTAAAGACCTTCAGCTATTCAGCTTCTTGATGTTATAACAACTGGCATGGGAGTCAAAACAGATATAACAGAAGCTATTGATATTTTTGGTAATACTTTTGTCACAAGCAAGTATTTGGTTGTTGATACGTTCGTTTGAGACTCTCCAAGGCATCTTTATTCAGTCCTATGGCAGATTATTATTGGCATATTAATTCACCACAGAAATATATTTATTGATCTAAATGGTTGATTACGTCAAATTAAAGTAACTCATCACATATACATAAGCGACGTACGTCCATTTATACAACCATCACACAAGATCGTTGGAGCACTAGAGATATAGTCAAAGTTGAAATACAGTGGATGTTAAATGATAGGCGGCTTCATCTTTCAAGAAGTGCATGGTATCTCTGGAAGTAATTGCCAGGTATATGAGGATATATATCAGGAGGATACATGAGCATTAATATTAGACAGGTGGGCATGGTGACTATCTCTACTGTTTTTCATTCTAAAATAACTAGATGACTCTTTGATCTCATGGGAAGGAAGCTGATGATTCAACACTACAGAACTTGGATTTAAATATTGATGGAACGAGCTGGGTAATGACAGCATAGCTACAACACAGAGTTTATATGTTCCATGTCATGCCACTTGACCTTAAAATACAGAGTTTATATGTTCCATGTCATGCCACTTGACCTTAAAACAGAGTTTATATGTTCCATGCCATGCCACTTGATCTTAAAACACAGAGTTTATATATTCCATCATGCCACTTGACCTTAAAACACAGAGTTTATATGTTTCGTGTCATGCCACTTGACTTTAAAACACAGAGTTTTTATGTTCCATGTCATGCCACTTGACCTTAAAACACAGAGTTTTTATGTTCCGTGTCATGCCACTTGACCTTAAAACACAGAGTTTTTATGTTCCGTGTCATGCCACTTGACCTTAAAACACAGTTTATATGTTCCATGTCATGCCACTTGACCTTAAAACACAGAGTTTATATGTTTCATGTCATGCCACTTGACCTTAAAACACAGAGTTTTTATGTTCCATGTCATGCCACTTGACCTTAAAACACAGAGTTTATATGTTCCATGTCATGCCACTTGACCTTAAAACACAGAGTTTATATGTTTCATGTCATGCCACTTGGCTTGTACAATTCACCTACAACTTTTATAGAGACTGGGAATAATACATGGTCTAGGTTGTTTACATCGTAATATTTGATACCATAACTGAGAACCTGGATAAGAACAGCAATTTTTTCAAGTCTAAACCAGGGAATCTTTATTGCGTGTTGTAAATACTGCAGCAGTATACGACTGATTTCAGCATACATACAAACTACAAGCACGCTGTTTTCCGTTCTAGCACCAACTTCAACTCTATAGAATTGTCTCTGCTTTCTGTAGCCAGTGAAACTTTTAGATGGACCAAGATGTGCCATCAAGCGTTCCTGTCATTAATGTGCATCTTAATGAAATCTCCACTACTATTTTAACCGCAATAGGACTGTGGGTGACTGCTGGTTACTTATTCCAGCAATAATAGAATGTGGACAATGTTATTGCAGTTGCAAGATGGTGCATATCTTATGATAGCATGTGAAACTAATGCACTTTGGCTCTGGAGTGCAGAAACTACATAAAGAGAAAATCTGCTCACATCTGACGTCTTCATGAAACACTACTGACAGTTCTACATTGGAAAGTGCACTCTTTAGATGGATGGATCATGCCAAACTGAAATTACTTACAAAGTTTAAAATTCTGAAAAAAATAATGTCTTTGGTGCATTATATTACTGGATCCACAATTTAAAAATACTAATGGACTGCCTCTCTGAACAAAAAGGACATGCCCATTCATTGAATATTCTAATTCTGGACTCTAGTTGAAAGATTATACAGTCATTTCTACCATAGTCAGATTAAGTCACATGATAGCATATTCCATAATTGACTAGTTACGGTGATTATTGCTATAGATTCTCACACAAGAAAAACTGACAGACTGTGAGCTGGCATGATTGCTTCATACAATGCAGAAAGGTTAGGCACAGTTAGCACACATTAATGAACATCAATTATGGAGGCATGTAGTCAGTGACACTTTTATGATCATTTATTCGTGTATAGGAAGGCATGATGTATTTACCATTGTCATTAATAACTGAAATGTGATCCTTAGCCTGAATTACAGATAGATTTTACCGATAATTCCCTGGGAGGCAATTCGGAGTTTCAATAATATAAGGACTGAAGACCGTGAACGTGTTATATTACTGGGTCAACGTGTAATGATGGGTTTGCTCACTGTGTGATTTGTGCCTGTGGCCTGAGAAGACCTCATTGTTGTTATTGATATATAAACCAATGTTTTCCTAGATTTTAATATCTTAATACAGACTAAATAAAATGGCACGTCAGCTGCACAATACACTCGTTTTGCCTTTGGTTGTGCTTGTCTGAAATAAATATTGTTTTACTGTGGTCAATTCTTTTATTTACGTTAAACTCAGTCGAAGATGATGGAACAGATTCTGCTCTGTGATATATCGTCCGATGAGTCTTTGTTTGGTTGCACTATGTAACAAAATTTTTACTTTTTTTTGTTCCTGGGCAGAAAGTGTTATTTCCCAATTGCTTATGCCTAAAGTAAATGGAAAAGACCTATTTTTCTCTTCAAATTTTGCTTTTGTGACCTGGGACCGTATAATGAAAACATGATGGGAGACTATATTTGGGAGCTCATATGTGAATGTGATTTACATTACAGTAGCAAATCTCAAAAAACTACTCACTTCTAAACAGTTTTGTATAACTTTAATATAAATACATGTAAATCTTGATTCATATGTTGTTTTATTCAGACCTTATGTAAATGAAAATGTACAAATTTCCCCGTTTTTTCATAGAAAATAGGTTAATTTCTAAATTTCGTTTTCCAGGTCAGAAAAGCAAAGTTTGAAGGGAATAATAGCCATTTTCTATACTTTTATAACATAAGCAATTAAGAAATAACACATACTATCCAGGAACAAAATTTGTGTTACATAGTGTTATTTTAAGGTAAGTTAGTGAACCTTTGATAGATTGTTTAGGCACAGTATTCATGATGAAACTTTGTAGAATGGACGACAACTACCTGTTGTGTGGAGACACAAATGTAAAGAAGGACATTACGAAAGTCTTCCGCCTTGAAGATGGAAGGCGAAAGACTTTCGAAACATCCATTCTACAAAGTTTCATCAAATCAGTGAAGTTTTGAATTCCACAACGTAAAGAAATGAAGCCTCTCATTCTTTTGGAAAGTTACGTTCCTAACAGTTTCTTATATCTAGCAAACTATTAACCTCACCGTTTATACTTCGTTCTAAGTATGTTACTTCCTAACAGGTTTATTGAACCTCAAGACGATGTTCAGTAAATTCAGTTGTATTGTAATAGTATTATTTAACGACAATATTTTTGAAATAATCAATACAATAAAGACTGTATAAATTTTAATGGAAATATTAAGTAATACTTCAAGAAAATTTGTTTTTCAATAACACAAAATTAACTTGATGTTGTATTTATACAACGAAAGCTAAATGTACACAAGAAACGTATGGATAATTATGTAGAAATGTAGTCAACGGTAAAAGCTGTTACGATACTGTAACATAAAGAACTGGAGATAAGTTTTGAAATGGTCAAACAATTAAAAAACTTCATAAAGTACCACGTTTATTCCTAAATTTTCCTTATATGTATCGAAGGCTCTTTAGGCTAAAGATCGTGAGCTGTCTGAAGTGGACCACAATCTTCAGTATACTGTCACTAAATTGTGTTAAAACTTCAGTAAAATATCTGAACTTCTCTTATTTACCACATTCCTTGAATAGAAGAGAAATAAAACTAATTTTTCAATAGAAACTGAATATAGATAAATAGCATCCAATCACAAGTAAAGTAGGAAGAATGTTCACGAGACAAAAGAAACAAAATAACTTACAATTGCAAGTCACTGAAGCCAATTTTACCTTTTTACTAGTTGTACCTTGTTTATAAAACACTTCCATTCCAAAATAAAAAGACGGCAAGTCTCTGTTGTTAGACTGTTTATTCAAATTGACTATGTTTATCTCATAGTTTCGTATCTTTCTCCTTTTCTGTCTATATATATCAGAAAAGTTAAAAATCGTTTATTTTTTGACTTAAAATTACGTTGGTTTCGTTTATTTATATCCAGATAAAGAGCGACTCCACTTTAAAGTCATATCGAATTCACATTTTTGAAACTCTAATCTACAAGAGTGTTAATAACAAGCAGCGATACTGTGAAACAAATCTCATCTCTGTATAATAGTGGAATGAGAAAAATGCACTTATATAGCTAGCCAGAACCGTAGTTTCATACTGTGTTTTCCTTTTAAACAAAAATTTAATATATCTTCATAAGTTTATGACTTTTTCTGTTTCATTCGTAATGGTCGTGGTTTTCTTAGAAATTATTCTTTTCAGTATATTAGTAGATATAGCAAGAGAACAACAAATACATGACATACCTCTACCAACACATTGTTTATTAGTATATCAACAGACTCTACAGCTGATTTGTGACAGTGTTACAGGTAATAAACAAGAGCGACATCTGTTTTTTGTTTTATATACGACACGCCACTAAAGCTGATGAGCTCAATTTGTTTTTTGGTTTTTACCAAATAAGTACATATTAAAAATACAACAACAACACTGTACACCTAAGTTACAGTGTCTGTACGTTCACTTCGCTCATCAACGTTATCGACTCTAAAGTAAACCCAAAGACTGTCTTATGCCATTAGTGTAAATTGTATACGTCTATATAATATGTAACATGAATACACAGGCAAAGATTTTACTATATATATATTATACCTCTGTCAAAAATCAATATAATTGATAATTGTTGCATTATCTTTCTGGAGAAAAAGATACAGGTCTGTTTCACACAATCAGCGCACAAGTTGAACTAGCATCATTCACTTCAGTGGTTAACACAACAATTCGTTAATGAACTCACTCTGAGCAACTTACAAGTAACTTTTTTCCACGATGGTTGGTTGTTGATACAGGTCTGTTTCACACAATCAGCGCACAAGTTGAACTATCATCATTCACTTCAGTGGTTAACACAACAATTCGTTAATGAACTCACTCTGAGCAACTTACAAGTAACTTTTTTCCACGATGGTTGGTTGTTGTTTCTTCAATGCGACAAGAAGTTGGGTACTGTGCAAAAGAAAATGGTGGTAGTCCAATGACGGTTAGCCTGGTTTTCCTTTTAGCTGAATACTTTAATGAGAAATTGTTTCAAACTTTTAACAACACGGATTTCAACTGATATCATACAAGTACGGAAACAGGTGGTGTTTGAAATCAAACACTACACACACACACAGGGATCTGTAACTGACACGATGAAGCAAATCAGCTGGGTTGGTTCCAAGTTCCACTGCGTTCGAAACTCTCAAGGCACAATGTACTGGCCAGAGTCCACGTAGCAAGCAACAGGACGACGTTATAGGTAATCACGGTTCCTTGGCTAGAGTGTCGACCGTGATGCATGGCAGCTGGTTTATCTCCTAAGTAAAATGGGGAAAAAACAAACAAACTACCATAACGATGTTACATCAGTTGGTTGAAAAATTTCGAACATTAATTTTAATGTTGAACGAGGACATTATGTATGTAAAAAAAAAAAAATGAATCTTTACGACAATTATTCATAACAAAATTTGGTGGGTTTATCTTTAGTTTTCAATTTCCAGTATTACATTACTTTTAACAACATGAAACCTGCAATTCAGTTATGGCTTCAAGATTCAATGTTATTCAAAGGCAAGAGTAACTCCTACTTCTAAGTCATTATATGACGAAGATCTCTGTATGTGTCTGCTTATGACAAACGAACCGCTGAACCGACTCTCACCATAGTTGGTATGTAGTCTTAGACCTCAAGAAAAGACAAAGGGGTTGAAATTTGGATCTGACCTGCTATGTTACTCACCAGGGCCCCTATGTCTTGGCCCGGCATGGCCTAGTGGTTAAAGCACTTGACTCTTAATCCGAGCGTCCGCAGGTTCGAATCCCCGTCACACCAAATATAATCTCCCTTTCAGCCATGGGGGCGTTATAATGTGATGGTCAATCCAACTATTGGTTAGTAAAAGAGTAGCCCAAGAGTTAGCAGTGGGCGGTGATGACTAGCTTCCTTCCCTCTTGTCTTACACTGATAAATTAGAGACAGCTAGCGCAGATAGTCCTTATGCAGCTTTGCGCTAAATTAAAAACAAACCAAACCCTGTATCTTTCCAATGCGTTGGCCAGTTGCGTCAGCTTGTAAGGTCACTAGTGATATTACAAAAGCAATACTTTTAACCTCATATTAACCATCAGGTATTTGAAGTACAACCTAAACAATACTTTTTTAAAGTCATAGTTACCGTCAGGTATTTGAAGTACAACTTAACACTTTTTAGAATCATAGTTACCTTTACGGATTTGAAGTAAAACTTAAACAGTACTTTTTAGCCTCAGAGTTACAGTTAGGTATTTGAGGTATAATTCAGAAAATAATATCCATATTAGATATATAATGTAAGTTTTATCTAGCTCACAAAAGAACATTTTTTGCACGACCTTAACATGCTACTTATTTTGAATACTGAGAGAGTTTAAAATCTTAAATTGTAAATGTTCGTGGTGTTGATTGCTAGAATCCCCTTTTAGCGTGATCATTAATCCGATCAAAATATGATGGACTGTCCTTGGAAGATTGAAAAACAGTTTCAAACAGTTAATACAGAGAAATCACAAATAAATAAAACATTTCAATCCTAAGCAAGTACTATGAAAGAAAATCACAAACACTTTCAAATATTCTACTCTCGAGCACGCCTTACAAAATCGTATTTGATAAATGCCTGTGTCTAATACTTGTAAAAGACTAGCACTGAAATGAGTGTATTGATCAAGTCTTTAAATATATTATAGATGTACACCAGATTAACTAAACCTACTTTTTTACTTCTACTAATACATTTACGTTTGACAAAACTTTATTTAATTAGCGTGATAAAGAAGGTTACTTCAGGGTATAACATTAAACTTGGGCTTCAAGAAGATACATGGTTGTTTAATCCATCTTTGACATTTTACTAGTTTCATGACAAACACTCAAAATTATTTCACATCAAAATATTTTTCTCCGTTATCGCTAACATTATTCAGATGTAACTATCAGAACATGCGGCTGTACTTTACATATATGTTTTAACTCAGTTTTAAACGACGTTTTATTCCTGTTGCACACATCTAAGAAATCTGTACTAACTTTTCATATTTCGTGAAAATGTATTAGAAAAATGTTGTCAGTAAGCAGCAGTGAATCATGGAACTGAAATCTATCAATATTTATAGATATCAAAAGCTTTTTTGCCGTTGTTTTTTCAATATAGGGTCGCAGGTTCGAATCCCCGTTACACCAAACATACTCGCCCTTTCAGCCATGGGGAATGATATAATGTGCAAGTGGATATGGGTGGTGATGACTAGCTCCCTTCCCTCTAGTCTTGACCCGGTGTAGCCAGGTGGTTAAGACACTCGATTCGTAATCCGAGGGTCGCGGGTTTGAATCCCCGTCACACCAAACATGCTCGTCCATTCAGCCGGAGGGGCTTTACAATGTTACGTCCAATCCCACTATTCGTTGGTAAAAGAGTAGCCCAAGAGTTGGCGGGTGGTGGTATTGACTAGCTGCCTTCCCTCTAGTCGTACATTACTAAATTATGAACGGCTAGTGCAGATATCCTTCGTGTAACTTTACGCGAAATTCGAAACAAACACAACCAATTTTGTTCAATAATGTTCACTAATTATTGTAGACGGAAGTAACAATACGTAAGTGCTATGATACTTTCATCCACGATACTATAGTCTATAGTATTATCAAAAGCATTTCTTTAGAGTTTTTAATTGTTGTAGAACAGCTTTTTAGTATGACGCAATATACTGATTATTCATTGTGGATTATTTGGTGTGACTAGACAGCGATATACCTAAAAAAAAAAAACATGCTTTGATTCTTACACTTTAGATGTTATAACTAAATAGTACTCTCATAATAACATGAAAAAATGTATTATATATATCTGAAACCAACTGAATAACTAACGTTGAAATAGATTTATTTGTATGCAATGAAAACAAACACACGAAAGCATTTTCTTAATGTACAACATACGTCTTTGTAATAGATTTAAAAGAAACATTTCTAGTGAAGCCAGACTTTTGTTTTCAACTGGTTTGATTAATCTGTAATATAACGTAGTTATTACTTACCATCAAGGACATGTACTGTAATATTTGTAATAGATTTACAAAAAACGTTTCTAGTGAAGCCAGACTCTTGTTTTCAACTGGTTTGATTAATCTGTAATATAACGTAGTTATTACTTACCATTAAGAACGTGTACTGTAATATTTGTAATAGATTTACAAGAAACGTTTCTAGTGAAGCCAGACTTTTGTTTTCAACTGGTTTGATTAATCTGTAATATAATGTAGTTATTACTTACCATCAAGAACGTGTACTGTAATATTTGCTGAATAAGCATATGAAGGGAAACAAGAATAATTCCCAGAATTGCTTAGCTTAGCATTCTCAATTCTCAGCTTGCTCACTGTTGTCGGACCCTTGTCTGTCACTACCTCAATTCCCTTAGTGGTCTCGTAGTTGATCATTTTACCATTGTGGTACCAGAAAACAAATATAGGAGGGGAAGTGTTGTTGTTTACGACGCATGTCAAGTTGATTGTACTTCCACTTTGTATGTAAAGTTTTTCTCCTTCAATAATCACTGCTTTAGCCACTATAGAAAGAAATAAACATTTATTTATACTGAAATAATGGTTGCGTAGTACATTATTTAGAACTCAACAAATCTGGTTCTTAGAGCAATTAAAATGCTAATCGCCTTGTCTCTAAAATATTAATATATTTTCCAATTTTTACCATAAATATATCCTTGTCATTTTCTTTTTGTGAAGCATCCTACTTTTTGTAAGGTAATAAACACATGTATTGTTACACTATACTTTTAGTTACTGTTGTGATTAACCCTTATTCACTACACAGAAAAATCTAAGATTAACTCTCTTAATGTTTTGTCCTGAAAATATTACTTTACCTGTAAGTGTTGGAAATTTCATTATTTTATGTATGAAATAACCTGTATTAGATTTTACTCTACTTTCTAATCCAATAACATTGGAACAACATGTTGTTTTGGTGATTTCAACATGTTTCCAAAATAGTGTTATTCTTGTAGATAATACAGTGTGTTATAACGCACGTCACGATCAACGCCAGTAGACGTCTTCTATTAACGTGATCAGAGAAGAAAACAAATGTCAGAACGGACACAGAAAATTGCTGGATTCTTACCAACAACGTTCAGAGTGTAATTCAGACTAAGTTTTGGCTCAGTACTAATCTGACACTCATATATTCCAGCGTCTTGCTTCTGGGTGTACTGAATTTTCAGCGTCCAGTTTGTTGTACCTTCCAGATGTAGAGATTTAAACCTTTGATCACTAGTGTAAGTGTAACTGCCAACGGTGAGTATGTGAAGATCACGTTGACGAACCCAGGACACCTTAAAATGAAAACAAATGGTAGAAGTAATCGATATTTCTACTTATGAAAATATAAACTGTACAACAATGAATTTGAACTACATTTATCATTACAATATTATCTACAGAAACTGAATAAGACGAAAGATATTTTGTAACATTAATCTTCACCAGAAGTTGGAAATTGAGCAAGAGGCGAAATGGACCCTTAGTCAAAATGTGTAAATGATGTCACTGGTGAATGAGCCACGTGATAAATGGCTTTAAAGTTTCTCCAGTTTCCCTATTTAATTTATTTTTTAAATACAATGACCTTCTTCTAAATTGAGTTAAACCTTAATGCTTTCACCTGACCAGTCAAATCATAAACTTAACACCAGAAATACGATGATATTTAGTCAGACAGGGATGAGTTACATACAAATTACCCGAAAGTTAAGCTAGAATATATGTTCAAGTAATCTGAAATTATATATGTAGTAAAGTTTTAATGGTGAAATTTTAGGTTTCTGAAATGTGTTATACACGTGCGTAAAACGACGGTTTGGATGACTTTGAGCTTGGTTGCTACAAAAAGACGAATGTAAGACATGTAAGCTATTGCTGAAACGTGAGAAACTCTATCCTGGCGTGTATTGCACACCCGTCTCTCGTTGTGTCTTGGGTTATACGTGCACCTTCTGATTTTTTTTTATTTATTTTTTATATAATCACGTGCCACTTTTCTGCAATAGTGTTGAATATATAGTGAACAACGTGACCGTGGAAGATAAAGAAAGCGTGAATATAAGTCTGAGATTTAACACTATAAAAGGGTATTGGTATATGCTCAGGAAACCAGCTTCAATGTACTTACTAGTAGGACATCTTCAAGAAATGAGACAATAATTTTTCTCTCCTTTCCTTTGAATGTTTTTTTCTCTTTTAAGATTACAACACAATCCTTTATTCACCTACGTTTTTTGTGAATATAAATTATAATTAGCTTGATTTTTGTTTATTTTATTATCATGATTATTTATTTTTTCAGATATAAACGATGCAGTTTCTTTTTAGATTGAATTTCTTGATGAAGTATTTTTATTTCACTCGAATTTTTTACATGTTTATACGCGGCAAAAGTCAACACAAGATAGTACGATGAAATTGATGTAAAATCATTTAAATACAGAGGTTAAATGCGCTGTTTTCAAACGATATGGGAGTCTCACCATATCCAATCATGTCGACTGTGCATCCTTACAATAATTCTACAGCGTAAGACTGTAGTATCCAAGCACACTACCTCTTCCTGCGTGCTTTCTTATCATATGTATTGTACGCGAACGACAATTACCCGGCATAAATTTTACTGTTTTATGCACTGTGTCTGTCAATTCTCACATATTACAACTTTGCTTACCATGTCTGAGGTACAACTTGTTACAGGTCTCATTCTGGATGGCTCTGGTACCTCAAGTTGATTTCTATTACTTTGTTGTCTAATGTCATTACGTACAAGACACGTTACTATCTGGGAACTTCCAAATATTTGATCTCAATACATCTTTATAATCTGAGTTGGTAAATACTTTGCGTTTAAAAGGCTTGTTACAAAGCCTTTCAGTTTTCTGCAGTATCACATTATCTACGTAACGCTAAATAATTTCAAAATGTAGTTGTAATACATTCTGTTCTAAAGAACTTTATATAGGTAGTGGTTAGCACGTGACGTGTAGATCTGATATTCACAATCGCTTTAATATCTCGTGATCCACCGTCTGTATTCAATTATACAAAGTACAAAATAAATTGTTTTATGTATCTGCTTTACGAATAATGAATGTTATAACTTAGAAAATGAATCCGTATTGATGATAACATAAAGTTTAGTAACACAACATTAGCAATATATGTACATTAAATTTGTTTTGTGTAATTCTAGTTTATAAACCACAAGCTACCACACTTTTCCTCAAAGTTTTACCCTGGTGGTATAAATTATACCTAATGGGATTGTGAAAACAGAGAGTACTGAATAAATAAATAAATAAATAAAAGCTTTCAATAGATGTTCGCTTTTGATCGTAAAGCTACATAATGAGCTGTCTACGTTCTTCCCACCCTGGGTAATCGAACACTGCCCAGCATGGCAGAATGGACACAGTAACTGAAAATGATTATTGTAACAACGAATAGTTTTGTCACCCTAGTCATTTTCTTTGGGACCCAACATAGCCACGTGGACTCATAATTTGAGGGTTGCGGGTTTGAATCCCTGTCGCACCAAACATGCTCACCCTTTCAGCTGTGGAGGCGTTATAATGTAACAGTCAGTCCCACTATTCGTTGATAAAAGAGTAGCCCAAGAGTTGGCTGTGGGTGGTGATGACTAGCTGCCTTTTATTTAGCTTTACCCTGCTACATTAGGAACAAATAGCGCAGATAGCCTTGTGTAGCTTTGCGCGAAATTCAAACCAAAAAACACTGGATTTTGCATATGTAGTTTAATTATGTTTAGCTGACGATCTGTTAGTCGAACCCATAATTTATTTAATTTTAAGTTCATTCAGAACAATGGCTTAACTCGCAAGTACATCTAATGAGAATTCCCTATTGCACCAATTCAAACGAATAATAATAACTTACGGTCCTACAGTTTTTTTATCCTTTACAGTAAATATTTAATATTTTTAATAGGAACAGAGATTCATCCGACATTATCAGTTAGATCAAAGAATCCATGATCAGGCAACATCTCTTGTTATGAATTGTTGACCAGAAGTAGTACAACCAGTTAGCAGCACCCGCCGTATAATTATCTTCTCCTAAACAGATGACGAGATTATTTGTCATGCTTATAGCCCTAAACCACATAAAGCTGAAAGTTCGAAGCCTGTTGAGTAACCAATCGAGATTCGAACTTAAATTCCTCTGATTTGTAGCCCATAATGTTATATATGTTTATATATATATATATGATAACCATCAAGTTATAAAATGTAATGTAATTTTAGCATTAAATGCATACTAGACTTTTAAAAACAGACATGTCTTGATAAATATGAATACCCATTAAATAACATAAGCATGTTCTTATGTTTCGGTTTTTACCTTCTTATTACTATATTATTATTATTTGGAAAGATAAAAATAATATGATATTAGTTTTACTGATAGTGCGCCCTATAACCTAATAAGTGCCCAGTTTATTTTACATTACCCCTCAGTATTTATAGTATAATACATTAACAAATATTCTACATGATAGTTTTATCAAATGTGCAGCTGATTCGTTGATACATGAAAAGCTAATCTTGCTTTAGTCCTCAGTATTTATAGTATAATACGCTTCCAAATAGTTTCATTAATTCAACGTTGCCATACAGATAAATAAAGCTCTTTATATACGTCAGGTGTATTATACTCTAGTAAGGTTATCCGAACGAACTACAAAATTATACAGCCATATAAACCCCATTAGGCATAATCTTCTAGTACAGGTGATTAAATATCTCAATGTAGTGTTCAGGTATAGGGAAACTGAAGATTCTGTTTAATCATAAGCGAAATGACTACAGAGTGTAAAAACAGCAGTGCCTACAAATTGTAGCACTCACGAAACGCAATTATGGAAATAACAAGCTCCTGTGGTAATCCATGTGAACTAAACTGATGACGTTACTTGTATGTTTAAACCCAACAGTGAATTAGTAAATCTTATATAACGAAACAAAGAGGCTTGCAAAGGGTCTACTTGTACGTAATTAGCTCTTGGTTGGCTACTCTATCGTTTCGAATTAATCTGTAAAAATCTGACTTTCCCTAGCGTGAGAATACGTTGTGACAGCTAAAAAGTAACATTTGTTTCTTTTCTTTCTTACGGAAACACCTTTCGAATGTAAACGTCTCCTCTTACTCTATTTAAGACGTAAAAGAAAGCAAGACACGGGTACTGAGCTTTAATTTAGATCTGTGCTACACCAGTTATACATAAAATTCATCAGAGAATTAAGAAACTAGTTGAGGATAATTAAGCTGGTTGGCTTAGCAGCTGCTGTGTGCAAATGGATAGTTCCATGGACTTTCTGTATCATAAAACCTCCAACGCCATCTCATAAGAGGAACGAGGACCATTTTAGACGAGAAAGATTAATATCGCTTGTCGTTTATATTGCGTACTATTCGAGTTCTAAGAGACCAAGAACGTATCACGTTCAAAGGATTTAACATCACAGTAATAACAAACACCTTGGCATAATAAAACAGCTACTAGAGATGTGACGGAAATAATTTGACGAAAGTTTATTACACTGTTGCATACCATTCGAGTTCTAAAAGACCAAGCATATGTTATGTGTAATGGATTTAACATAACAGAAATAACAAACACTTATATTGCCGTAATAAAACAACTACTAAAGACAGGAAGAAAATAACTTGAGGAAAACTTATTGTATTACTGGGTGCTATTCAAGTTCTAAAAGACCAGTCATATTTTGGATTGAGGAATTTCACACAAATACGTTGATATAATAAAGCAAATACCACAGATATTATAGAAATAACTTGACGATAAAGTTATTATTGGCCATTTCATTAGTTTCTGCGTCACATAATAAAGACCCGGCAAGGCCAGGTGGTTAAGGCATTCGACTCGTAATTTGAAAGTTGCGAGTTTGAATCCACGTCATACCAAACATGCTTGTCCTTTCAGCCGCAGGGGCGTTATAATTTTACGGTCAATCCCATTATTCGTTGGTAAAACAATAGCCCAAGAGATGGTGGATGGGTGGTGCTGATTAGCTGCTTTCCCTCTGGTCTTACACTGATAAATTAGGGATGGCTAGAGCAGATAGCCCTCGTATAGCTTTGCACAAACAAGTGATGTGCAAATACATTAACCAATGTGACCGTAGTTACATGAAAGAGATAAAAGAAGCAAATGCAAATAAGAAAGTTGTCGTTAGGTTGGACCAGATGCTAGGGTCCTAAATGCATCTGAAAATTAGTTGGTCTGGAAATTGTAACAAGTTCTGACTTTTACGTAAAATACAAAAAACAGCATGTTGGAACATTAATGTATCTGGGCAATTTGTTATGAGAAGAAACTCACTTGAAAAAGAAATGTATCTTAGGTCATCTTTAGGTTAACAAAGAGTTTGCTGGACCCTAGTAAGGTCGAAACGTTGTTATGTGCTTTATCAGTAAAAGTGTTAATACCCATACCAGTCGTCCTAAGATACATATCTGGGCAACATATATCATTCCTGAATTATGGACTGCTTACGTTGTTTTTATTTACAGTTACAGAATCCAGTAACTCTTTCTCAGTCCAAATAAACCAAGTAGCCTTTAATACGAGAAGTATGGATTTATTTGCTCCCCTTGAAGCCAGTTTCGTTTCATTATTAAGCTATAATAGCGCATAGAAATTTAATTATTCTCATAAAGTATCTATAACAGTATTTTGTTATTTTCAATCTTAAGTAGTCTTGTAGCTTTCACACTGTTCATTGATAAAACGCAATCCAAGACTGTGTAGATGAGATTTTCATGGAACATAAGCAAATGATATTCATCCCTTATTTCTGCTGCAACTTTCAAAGCACTGATGTCTACCAAAGACTGCTGAAGGTAAGTTACCTGTTAAAGGCTACTTCCAGGTACTTCAGTGTTTATATCCACAACAGAAAATCTAATCTAGATAGGTTATTTAGAGAAGGTGTGAAAAAAAGGATGGTCCTCAGAAAATTCGCAAGAAATATACTAATTATGATAAATCTTTGGTATTCCATTTTTCTTTCGTGTGGTGTCTGTAGTCACTTGGAACTATGATGCCATCTAGATTAAATAAAAGCAGAGTATATATATATATATATATATATATGGGAAGAGTTTCACATTATGACAACATACATATATATAATTTGACCTGCTATAATTTCAATACCCGACTGATAACCGTTTATACAAGTAGGGATAAAATCATTCTATCTTTTCTATTTTATCTTGTCATAAGATAACTTAAAGCACGTTTCAACCTTTCTTGAGTACCCGGATGTCACATCTATAAATACGACAGTGACGCACTTATACTTTTAATAAACGTAGTTTCTGTGTTGATTGAATTTTTACATCCCTCGTATTAAAGCTTATTCGGCTAGACGTGACCTAGTGGTCAGGGTACCAAAATAATGATCAGAAGAATCAAGGTTCGAGTCGAGATCGGGATAACTTATCGAATATGCTCCACAATTTAAGTTTTGGAGCGTTATAAAAATGACAGTTATTCCTGTTACTCAAATCAGGATAAGATGAGCAGGTGAAAGGAATTTCTGATTCGCTGATCTCCTTCTGATCAGTGGCTCGAAATTATGGATGGTTGTATTTATGCGTGAGGATCTTTCGACTGGACGGGTCGCCCGTGTGTCGCAAAAGGTGTGATTCTAGTTGTAAGCGTCAAATATTTATCAGCAAATACATAAGCAGTTTATTGAAAATCCTTTGACGATACAATTCACTTATGCAGAATATGAAAAAATAGTTTTATTTTTGTCCAAGGAAGATTAAAGGGTCCGAAACTTCTGTGATTGTTCTATTTCAAGAGCTTTCATTGAATATTTTTATAATAATTACCAGGCAATTCATAACAAAACATGTTTTCAACAATAAAAATTGCGTAAATATTTTATGAGAAATGTCAAGGACACTAATTCCATACTTTCCCATTTTTATTTGTTATTTAATAAAAAATCAATATTTTTTGTTTCATTTTATTGTGATGTGTAATTTTTTATGTTTCATCTATTGTTTCATTTTATTGTGATGTGTAATTTTTTATGTTTCATCTATTGTTTCATTTTATTGTGATGTGTAATTTTTTATGTTTCATCTATTGTTTCATTTTATTGTGACGTGTAATTTTCTATGTTTCATCTAACTTTAAGTGTTTCTAATTATTTCCAGACTACACATATATAGCACGTGTCTCTCAGTGTTAATTGAGAAGTCTGCAGGCTTACAACGCTACTAATCGAGTTTCAATACCCGTGGTAGGCAGAGTAAAGATGTCTCTTTGTGCGAATTTGAGCTTAACAACAACCAAATGAAACCATTGTAGCATAATGTATATTCTAAATTAGAATAAACATGACCATGATGATGAAACGTTCGATCTTAATTGAGGAAGACAGGAATAAAAGAAAACACGATTGACCTTATACGATTGTCTTATATTAGTTAGGGTTAAAATAATTTTCCTTGGAAACAGATTCTATTCTTAAGAAGAAAAAAAAAACAACAACATCCGGGAACACCATCCAAGGAGTGTCTGCCTCATCTCATTCTAATAAGATTTCAGCACTGAGTCAGGAAAAATATCGCGAGCAAATTGTTTTAGTTTTACAAATTTGCTAATCACTGTGGCTTTGATTCTTGTATTTCATATTTTCCCAGTCGACTTGCATAAAAAGTATGTTAAATTCATATAATGTTTTCTAGCTCTTCTACGCGTACGATATAAATCAATAATAGCAGTAACTGATTTAATACGAACACAAAACCAACCATTCATTTCCTCCTTATTGAACCTGTATAAGGAATTGTTTCAAGTTAGATCAAATTTCTCATTTAAAATATTTTACAGTATTAACGTTAGAACTATTAGGTTTTTAGAATGAAGAAACATATTAAGTTTGTTTGAAGTGAAGTTAAATATACACAAGTGGATCATTGTGCTCTGCCCACCACAGGGATCGAAACCTCTTTTCTATCGTTGTAAGTGTCCGCAGACGTGTCGCTGTCCTACTGGGAGCTACAAATTAAGAATAGAGGCTCATAATGTTCTAATATACATTAGTTGTTACAACATTAACCGTGTATTTTGTAAATAATAAATTATAAATACTTCAGGGTGAGTAAAAACATATATCGCATGATACATGGTTGGAAAAAGAAATGTTCTGTCTCTCAATCAGTCTATTGTCCTCCAATGTAAAGAAGAAACAAAGAACAAAAGCGATTGTCTCTTTTCATTATTCATATCATTCGCACTTTGCCGTAAGTTTTAAAAACAAATTAATAAAATGGTGTGACGTAAGCACAAGAGTGACGTCACCACTTTGAACATGGTTGGTATTCTTCATCCAACTGAAACTGAATCAGTGAAAACATTCTTTAAACGCAACAGGAACACCTTTCACGCAGTTCTGTTTTCAACCCTCGTGTTTCCTTTATTACTAATGCCCCAAGGAAATGTGGCTATATTAGCATAGAATCCGTCCAGCCTTTCCAATAACATTCACGGAATGACAAGTATCCAACAGTTGTATTTCCTTGCCTGAAGGCTTTACGACTGTATAAGCAAATGCAATGGATGTGTTTAGAATAAAACATGGTTAGGAGACGACACAGATATTATTCAATCAATGTAAATATGGGCTTGTATACATTTCTTGTTTTCCGACGCAACTTGAAAAAGCGGTTTTAAAAAAACGAAATACACCACAACAATATAATGCAGAAATGATTTACGTACTCTTTGTATATTTAAATATTTATTCTGAGATGCATTTCATTTTTGAATCAGTCATCAGAACAGATTCCAGCCTTGGGTGTTTTAATAATTTGATAACAGTAGAACTTATAAAGCCATTTCCTCTCTTTCTTCTATTTTGCTTAAATTAGAGACAAATGACTCCTTAACAAAAGTAAGTTACGTAAAGATAGTTATTTTATCTTAATTATTAGTTCACTCGACAGATCTGCAATCATTGCCCACTAATCTTACCTTACCACCACACGTTCCTTGATGGGACCAACATTTGTTTAATTGGATGTTTGATTATTATCGGTGGACTACAACAGATACATCGATGTGGCTTAGCTATGAAGTACGCAAGCTTTACCACAGTTAAGTGGATCGTTTCTTAGATTATATTAGCATACTTAATATTAACCACTAATGAACTAGATACGTTATTCTCGGATTATTCATATTGTATAAATATGCTGCAATTCGAAAAGAGCGACATAAAGAAAACATCTAAAGCTCAGAAGAGTATATTTTATTCGTGGATATACGTGTGAAGAAGTACAACATTGAATGGTCGTCTCTAGAATCAAATAGTATGTTTCTAAGTTGTATGAGCAAAGATATGTTTTATCAGTATGTGTGGTTTCGACGCAAGAACAATCTAAAGATGCAATACCACCAATAAAAAAACAATATTAATACTTCTAAGTTAAATAAGGCCCGGAATGGCCAGATGAGTCAGGGCGTTCGACTCGTAATCTGAGGGTCGCGGGTTCAAATCACGGTCGCACCAAACATGCTCGCCCTTTCAGCCGTAGGGACGTTATAATGCAACAGTCAATCCCACTATTCATTAGTAAAAGAGTAGCCCAAGAGTCGGCGGTGAGTGGTGATGACTAACTGCCTTCCCTTTAGTCTTACACTGCTAAAGTAGAGATAGCTAGCGCAGATAGCCCTCGTGTTGCTTTGCACGAAATTCAAAACAAACAAACAAGACTCCAAGTTAAATAAGTATAACTTTAGTTCTACCACTAGATGAATCTTTCCATATTTATTTGCCTCGCTCTTCCAAGTGCCGCGGATACTCCCAAGAACTCGGAAAAATTATTCAAGTGCAGTGGGAATCACGAGACATGGAACATGCTAGAATTCTACGCCACCTTTTCTTCACTGAAATTCATGTGTTTGTAAGAATATCATAAATAAGTCCTATAGGATTTTAGTGTTGCTTTTGTTTTATTATCATTTTACTACGCTCTGTTCCCTGCAAACAATATAACCGTTATAAATCTATAAACTTACCTCTGATCCATTATAGGGCAACTTGGTAAAAACTATAAAAACCTTTGGGTATATATATTTGTCGGGCCCTGAGAAACTAATTGCGTGTACTTATATATATATATATTATTTTTGTTTGTTTTTTTGGAATTTCGCACAAAGCTACTCGAGGGCTATCTGTGCTAGCCGTCCCTAATTTAGTAGTGTAAGACTAGAAGGAAGGCAGCTAGTCATCACTACCCACCGCCAACTCTTGGGCTACTCTTTTACCAACGAATAGTAGGATTGACCGTAACATTATAACACCCCCACGGCTGGGAGGGCGAGCATGTTTGGCGCGACTCGGGCGCGAACCCGCGACCCTCAGATTACGAAGCGCACGCCTTAACGCGCTAGGCCATGCCAGGCCATATATATATATATACACGGATACGATCACCAGTTAAAATAAAAATACAATTACTTATTCAATAAACCCTCACACCCAATCAGACATAACTGTATGCCATGTAAGATTTCTGGAAAGATTTCTTTCTAAAAACCTTTGTTTTTTTCCTACTTGTCTAAAGGTAGCGCTCAATATATTACATATATTATGTAACGTTTAAGAAAATAAAATCAAAAATATAAAATCTGAGGTAAAAAGTTATCCTCTAATCAATTTACATATAGTATTTTGTTGTGACTGCTCATTAACTTTATGTTTCTAATTTAACAACTATTATTTTTGTGTAATTACAACCGCTGGGTCAATTACACCAGATATTTATTTTGCACTAAAATAATTGAATTTAAAACCTATTTAGTGCTTTTTGCAGCATTGCTCCCCGTGGTCACTCTAGTCCTTTGTTAATACGTCAATATAACAAATCACGTCTTTTCTAGTGCACAAGGATTCCTGAAAGTGCGTTAAGCTAAAATCTAAAGAATTATTGTTTGAAAACAAAGTGAAAACGTCAAATAAAAACACTAATTACTTAAATTAAAATTCTGGCAATTATTTCTAATTCTTAAATTGGAATTAATTACGAATAACTGAATCCTTTTTTTAAAAGACTGTGAAATGTCAAAATTTTCAATTTAAATACACACGGTTTGTTCAACTAAGTTTTATTTTGAATATTGCAAAAAAATGTAGTTGTGTTATCTGTCTTATATTATTTAAGCAAATGTTTATTTTAAGCAGTATTATAAACCTTCAATATTAATACTTATGATGAGATTACTTCAACATAAAACTAATAATAATCGATAGCTCACTATTCTTTGTTGGTCAATAGAGTGTAATACTGTCTTTTCTATTATGCTTTATTGCGGTCTATTATCGATGAAGTTTCCCGCTCAATACAAAGCTCATTACGTAAGCCAGCTTTCAACAGGGGGCGATTAAACGAAATCTTATTGTACACTCTTCTAACTGAAACACCATATTGAACAACCAAAGACCAATATGATTCAAATTATTCTCATTATGGTGAGGTTTCAAGTTGGTTACTACTGGATGTCACCACCTAAACCCTTCCGACACTGGAATACTTGTCGTTTCAGAAATTACTGATATTAATAGTTGACAGCCTGAAATTATACGGGAAACACCTTATCGTTTCTGGTATTTCTTAGAAATACTGCATAATAGACAGATTGCAGTCAAATTGATGTTTTAAAAATATTCTTATTGTATTGATTTAGGGACGAATGTAGCACCACTTTTGTACTAGTACTCAATGCCATGTTTCGTCAAATAAAAGCTTTCTGACACTTTAACAGATATTATAAACTTTAGGAAAATATATCACTGTGATAGTTTTATGTTCAAAACTATAAAAAAAACACAAATAAGTGTGGCAAAAAAAGTTTACAATCTGCAGGAAAAAATATTTTATGTCAGTTTCCCACACTGATTAATATAAACTATCCGATTTGATTTAGTCATTTCTAACTCTAGATAGAGGTCAAAAGGAATCGTTGGGAAAAAAAAAATTGTTAAAGGAATCGATGAATCCTGACCCTTAAGGCTTCCTAAAAGCGTATGGATTTTCTGTGTTTAAACAGTTAATATTCTGAAAACTTAGTTAACTTTATTTAACAAAAGAGGATAATTTTCTAGGGAAATTATTAAGAACACTTTTCTCATGCAGTTTTACATAAAAAAAATCTAAATATGTTATTTAATTTCATTCAGTTTGTCGCTTTGCGAAAAAAAGCAAAATATATCTAATACAAAACGATGATTCGAGTAAATATATCATAAAAATAAAGCATTGTGTTTTCTTATAGCAAAGCTACATCGGGCTATCTGCTGAGCCCACCGAGGAGAATCGAACCCCTGATTTTATCGTTGTAAATCCGTAGACTTACTGCTGTACTAGCGGGAGACAAAACAAATAGAGCAAGAGACATATTTCTTGGTTAAATCAAGTGGATCTTCACATCAAACACACTTTAATACATTAAAATATTATTCATCTCAAAATGAAAAGTTATATGTTATCAAATATGGTCCTTGTAATAACAAAATTATCATAACGGTATGAAGAGTAAAGTAACATTATCAAAACGTTTCGTTATATTTATGTTTTGGATAATGTAAAGTTATTGATTAGTCTATTGTTTGTTATCTTGTGTTTTACTGCATCATTTCCCTTTACTTATGGGAGTAGCGTAGCTCAGCGTTTGTTCTCAGTTTGACATTCGATAGTTGATTTGTTCGTTACATGTTATGGTTCTGGTTGACTGAATTTCGTCTATTATTTCTTTGATTTAAAGTAAAAATATAAATGCGATTATTTAAAAGTATGTATGTCTTAACATTTCAGAATACATACTTAGTAAAATTAAAAAATACGTTTGGGATTTTTGTAGCTAAATAGCCAGCCAGCTTAATCGATTGTTGTTTGACCTATATTTCTCTTTATCCTTATATACCACTTAATGTACTTTCACTACTATGGGCATATATGTGTTCTTTTCTAAAGCAATGTTCTGGACACGAATATAGAACATTATATGTCTTTTCTTTTTGTTTTACAAGTATAAATGTTCTTATCGTTTGTTTATTGATTTTTGTGCAAAGCTAGTCGAGGATTATTTGCGTTAGCCATCCATAATTTTGAGATGATAATAACACTAGAATTAACACGAGTAGTCAATACTAACAACCGCCAACTCTTAGATTACTCCTTCAGACCGAATAGCCGAATTTGACGTCACTCTTATAACCCATCAATCCACGTACTCAAATTATAGTGCTAGCCACTGGACCACGTTTGGCCGATAAATAGTTATGAAATAAAATTAGAACTTTATAATCAATAGATACATTACTATTTGTAAATAGTGGTAAATAAATCACCGCAGAATTTGTTTGTTCATACGATAATTTATAAGCGAAATATAAGTAAGGATACAAGACAAAATGTACTTTTGTGTGTCTAAAACCTTACCTGGCGCTGGAAGAGTTAGTTATCTAAAAATAGCAGAGTTAAAGCGTCTAGCTCAAGTTGTAACAACATTAGATACCGTAAAAGGCTCTGCATGGCCAGGTGGGTTAATGCGTGCGACTCGTAATCCGAGGGTCGCGGGTTCGCATCCGCGTCGCACCAAACATGCTCACCTTTTCATCCGTGGGGGCGTTATAATGTGACGGTCAATCCCACTATTAGTTGGTAAAAGAGTAGCCCAAGAGTTGGCGGTGGGTGGTGATGACTAGCTGCCTTCCCTATAGTCTTACACTGCTAAATTAGGGACGAATAGCACAGATAGCCCTAGAGTAGGTTTGCGCGAAATTCTAAAAAAAAAAAGATACCGTAAAAGAAATATATATAAAAAGAGCATATGACACTGTTAAGATAAACTGAACAATTTGTTATCAGTAGTTTTAGTTATCTTAAAAGTAATATAAATGTTATTCAAATAAAGTACTTTAATGATATAAAGTTCATCCCCTGAGATTTAAATTATACGTCTGAGTTACTTAAAACCACAATTTTATTTTAAAAACTGCTACAGTTTAATTACTAGAAATGACTCACAAGTATAGTATAACTTTTGCTATATCAGCAACCAATAGTTGATCTCCCTTTGTCTATTTGTCTGTGTATTATAAATAGCTAGCATTTATGTAAACGAAAACATTTTCGTAACAATCAAACTCAAGGAGTTCTTATGACTATATTGGTGAATTATAAGTGTGATATTTGAAGAGTTTGTTGTAATGAGCTCAGTCTACCTTAATATCAGAGAAAAGGTTCGGTACTGAGGAAGGTATAAAACAGTTTGTCCAAAAGCGTGTTATAGGATAAGGTTTATTAAAGGAGTCTCTCCTTTAAAAGTGAGCTGTATGTTATAAACAGTTAACAAGTTGGGAGGTTCATCTCAGTCTAAAAGATTTCAGAATACAACTGCTGTTTACTTAATTAAGACTGTAGCCTTTGATTTTGAGGCAAAAAATTCGAAAAAGTAAAAATAAAATGGAAAACAAAACGAATAAAAGAGTGGACTGAGTTTTGTATAATAAATAGTCGTTTTTTTATAGATATTTATATCCATTACTAGTTACTTCGATATTTTTATGTGAAATATGGGATTTAGCTAAATGTTTTTAACTAATCATGAGTTATTCAATAATTTATTTAAAACTATTAGTTAATCTTTCTGTTAAATCGGTTTTTCATATCTTTGTGAAATCTAGAACAAATATTACATGTAGTTTTACATTCTGCGTAAAACACAAACGTTGGTTAGTTTACTGTCGACTACAAGTTAATGAGAAAATAGAACACATTTTAATTTATAATTTATCTACACTGATAATTTAACATGCAAATATATAAACAATGTATTAGAAGTCTGACACGACTCAGACTATAATAGATTAAAAAGTAGTTCTTAATGAAGTTTGTCCAAAGATATTTCTGAGAACCAATATGATCTACTGAGTAAAAATATATTAATAACTTATCTCGAAAAATGTGTGACATTATTATTTGAAAAATAAAATCATGGTATAACTTTAATTTCTTTATTATTATATAACAATATAATAACTAAAAAAAAAGAAAGAGACTTTGTGTTAACTGTAAGATAATTCTAAGCAAATTCTAATCGTAGTCAGTGTTTCAAATGTTACAACATTCTCTAAATTGTCAATTCGATTGGTTGGCCAAAATATAGAGTTTCCAGAAATATATTGTTTACACTTTCTAAGTTACATTAAAAATATTCAGTAGTTTATATTCATTACAATTTCGATGAAAGCTAAGAAATATTCAATAACCATTTTAACTAAATACGTGGGTACACTAATGAGGTAAAATAAGGCAAATATAACATTAGTAATTTTAGATTACATATAATAATAAAACTGGCCCGGCATGGCTCTCGACTCGTAATCTGAAGGTCGTGGGTTCGAATACCCGTCACGGCCGTGGGAGTACTATAACGTGACGGTCAATCCTACTATTCATTGATAAAAGAGCCCAAGAGCTGGCGGTGGGTGGTAATGACTAGCTAGCTGCCTTCCCTCTAGTCTTACACTGCTAAATTAAGGACGGCTAGCGCAGATAACCCTCGTGTAGCTTTGCGAGAAAGTCAAAAAACAAACAATAACGAAACTATTTAATATAGAGAGCCTAAACTTTAATGTTGAAAATAATGTATTCTTCTATTCATACGTATAAGTCTACAGCTGCTCAAGCTGCAGTTGTATTTCTTTGTTATGCATGTAAGTGTTTAGTCAAGTGCAATAGTTTGTTTCAAACACAGTTCTTCTCTCCTGTACACGTGTGGAAGGTGTAATTATTCTGAGCAATCACAGTTGTTTTAATTTTACCACTACAATTTATATTTTATTGAATGGAATGGGAAATAATGCAATGCTTGATGCGCAAACTGATTGGATACACTCGGACACAAAAATTATAGATGGTTTAAATTATGTAAACGTTTCTCTCAATTTCAGGAACTTTAGTTTCCATTTTATATGATATATTTTTAAAATACTAGTAGCATTGTTCATAATTTTGAAACAATGAGTTAATTTTATAAGACCTGTAATTAACAAATTATATAATACGCTAGAATACGTTTTAGTAAAGAAGGCCTAAAGGTACTAGCGGTTAAGCCTAATCGTGTTAGAAAACATTAAAAATTTAATTTACTTTAACGGAAACATTATTCAATATATTATAACAACATATACTACAAATAGTAGTAAAAATGATTAAATAGTTACCTTAAGCGACATATGATTAAGCTATTAGGTCAGACATCCTAATATCAAATTCAGTAGGTATCTCATATATCGATTTCCAATTTCACCTTCTGTTTTTGTTTTGCTTTTGAATAGAGACATCTATACGCCAACAACTGGCTGCAGACAGTAAAAGGTAATTTAAGTAATACACGTAGAGAATAAAAAAGCAAACATGTTTGCAGCTGAGAGAAGTATTTGTGGGTTTAGGACCCACATCGTCAATTAGATTTGCCTCCATCTCTAAGCCTAACATGTGCAGTGGGATTTAATTTAGAAGCAGATGTGGGTAGAGCGTTTGAAACTTCCACTGTTTTTACACTGTAGTTTCTAAATTAACAGTTTTATGTATCCGCTCAGCGTACGAACGAACGCTTCCTGTTCTCCGGGCTTGAATTTGGAGTTTTATTTCTCGCTCGATCTCTTTAAATATATAGTTTGTTCCACGAAAGACCATTAATTACGAAAATTAATGAAGAAATCTGAATAAGGGAATTTTAGTTATCATATAAGCAATATTTACACTGTTGTGTACGTCACCATACATTAAAATCTGCTTATTAAGAATAATATATTAACTGTTTTATGGTTGGTCACTTGCCGGGAAAACTATACAAATTAATTACGAAGAATCAATAAATATTTAATATATATAAATATACGACCTCTAGTGCTTTAGTTGGAGAAATACTTTCTCTTTTGATAGTAAGTTACTTAAACTTTCCTTATTTCAGGTGTCTGTTTGTATTAAAGACCTTTTTCATTAGATTAGCGTCATGAATTTCTACTTTAAAGCTCAAGTAATAAACTTGTCGTTCCTCTTGTCTTTTGAAGCATGTCTGAGTCTTTTAACTTAATTAAGGCTTAAAGATAAGTGACAAACATCCCTGAAGTGAAGTATTTCTCAACGAAAACCTACCAAAATAAATTTAGTTTAAGAAAATCCATAACTAAAACATGAACTTCAACTCTCAAAGATAATTAACTTTGTTTTCCACTTATATCACTAATTGATTGGTTAATGGCTGAGTCTACAACCGGAAAATTGTGAGATGCACAGGTTTGCTGCCTTTCATGTGAATACGTTGTGTTGAGTGGTATATATGGGATTTTGACGTCACACCCAAGCGTGATGTTCGATAGTTACAGGGATACAGCTCTATACCTTTACGTAATTAATACCTAAAACAACTGGTACTTGTCTTTAATTGTAAAACCATTATTATAATAAATAAAAATTATTAGAGAAACTTACAATTCTATTTGTTTCAGTTTATTCTATAACTATACCTCACTTTGATATCTAGCAGTTACATGAATTCATCATTGTGTCGTAGTTTAATGAATGATACTTACAATGTTTTAATATTATACTTCGTATTGATGTCTTTTAGGTAAGATTGTTTTAACACTATACTTCATCTTGATATGTTTTATGTAAGATTGTTTTAATATACTTCATCATGATGTGTTTTAGGTAAGACTGTTTTAATATTATACTTTATTTTGATGTGTTTTAGGTAGGACTGTTTTAATATTATACTTCATCATGATGTGTTTTAGGTAAAACTGTTTTAATATTATACTTCATCATGATGTGTTTTAGGTAAAACTGTTTTAATATTATACTTCATCATGATGTGTTTTAGGTAAAACTGTTTTAATATTATACTTCATCATGATGTGTTTAGGTAAGACTGTTTTAATATTATACTTTATTTTGATGTGTTTTAGGTAGGACTGTTTTAATATTATACTTCATCATGATGTGTTTTAGGTAAAACTGTTTTAATATTATACTTCATTTTGATGTGTTTTAGGTAGGACTGTTTTAATATTATACTTCATCATGATGTGTTTTAGGTAGGACTGTTTTAATATTATACTTCATTTTGATGTGTTTTAGGTAGGACTGCTTTAATATTATACTTCATCATGATGTGTTTTAGGAAGGACTGTTTTAACACTATACTTCATTTTGATGTGTTTTAGGTAGGACTGTTTTAATATTATACTTCATCATGATGTGTTTTAGGTAGGACTGTTTTAATATTATACTTCATCTTGATGTGTTTTAGGTAAGACTGTTTTAACACTATACTTCATTTTGATGTGTTTTAGGTAGGACTGTTTTAATATTATACTTCATCATGATGTGTTTAGGTAAGACTGTTTTAATATTATACTTCATTTTGATGTGTTTTAGGTAGGACTGTTTTAATATTATACTTCATCATGATGTGTTTTAGGTAAAACTGTTTTAATATTATACTTCATCTTGATGTGTTTTAGGTAAGGCTGTTTTAACACTATACTTCATTTTGATGTGTTTTAAGTAAGACTGTTTTAACACTATACTTCATCATGATGTGTTTTAGGTAAAACTGTTTTAATATTATACTTCATCATGATGTGTTTAGGTAAGACTGTTTTAATACTATACTTCATCTTGATGTGTTTTAGGTAAGACTGTTTTAACACTATACTTCATTTTGATGTGTTTTAAGTAAGACTGTTTTAACACTATACTTCATCATGATGTGTTTTAGGTAAAACTGTTTTAATATTATACTTCATCTTGATGTGTTTTAGGTAAGACTGTTTTAACACTATACTTCATTTTGATGTGTTTTAGGTAGGACTGTTTTAATATTATACTTCATCATGATGTGTTTTAGGTAAGACTGTTTTAACACTATACTTCATTTTGATGTGTTTTAGGTAGGACTGTTTTAATATTATACTTCATCTTGATGTGTTTTAGGTAAGACTGTTTTAACACTATACTTCATTTTGATGTGTTTTAGGTAGGACTGTTTTAATATTATACTTCATCATGATGTGTTTTAGGTAGGACTGTTTTAATATTATACTTCATTTTGATGTGTTTTAGGTAGGACTGTTTTAATATTATACTTCATCTTGATGTGTTTTAGGTAAGACTGTTTTAACACTATACTTCATCATGATGTGTTTTAGGTAAAACTGTTTTAATATTATACTTCATCATGATGTGTTTAGGTAAGACTGTTTTAATACTATACTTCCCCTATGTGTATGAGATAACTTTCATTTAATAAATACATTATTGGTATATGTATCAGTGTTTTAACAAATTCACACCGCTAAAAACAGGGTTTCGATACCCGTTATGGAAAGAGCACGGAAAGTCCCTTGTATAGTTTTGTGTTTAATTCAAAATTAACAAGAACTTTGTTTGATAATTAACTAATCGTCGCTAGCAATGTTTTTATTTTTTCCATGATTTACTTAAACTATTAAAATCCTTTCACTAATGATTAAAGACCATATTAATGAAAAAATTGAGAAATTGTATTGAAAATTCCAAGGTATATTACAAAATATCTACTGTTTTATATCACTGTATGCAACCAAATTACTGTCATAAATTATCTAGCTGTTTTCTATCGTTGTTAGAAGTAACGTTAATCAAACCTTCTTAATGTTATAATATAGTACATTACCGTTATTTTCATAAAAAAATGTTCTCACTTAATGAAATGGACAGTGAGAGAAATAGATAATATTGAATGAGGCCAATGATGCTAAAAAAAATATCTAACTTTCCAACAAATAAACATGTTTTTTTCTGGTGGTTTTGTGTGACACGTGCCAGAAGTATTAGTTGAATAAATCAGTCTTATATCTTCTTTTTTCATCAATGTCGATTGGAAACTGAACCACTTAATTTATTTAAGTCCAAGTAATTTTCCATTAACAAGACTCTAATAGGACGTTTAACATTTCTAAATATTTGTTGTTCTCTACGTAATACCGTGAAACGTTTTAATGTACTCTAAGGTAGATGTAAAAACAAAAAATAAACATGAACGTGAATGGTTCGAAACGTACGCATTAAAAGTGAGAGACTAGGGCGCGCAATAATAAACTCACCGTCCTGTCTCCTAGCTGATTTATCTTACAGTTTAAGTAAGCTGTTTTCCCCAACTGAACAGTAACGTTCCTCTCTGTGTTGTTTCCGAAGTACGGCTGGTTGTAACCATCACTAGTGAAGTGGGAGTTCGGACGAGAAGGAGGTTCTTCCTTAACATTATCGAAGTTCCTTTCTAAGCGATAAGAGGGAGAAATACCTAATCAAAGAGAAACAAATATACTGAAATATTTTAATAAGTTATGAAATAAACACGTAACTGTCAAAACGTTAATTGTAAAGGGTGTTCGGAAAGTCACTTTGCAATTATATATTTATTAACAGACATGTTTCAATATAGAATACACGAGGTAAATATGAATGATAATTATGAACAATGTTGAAAGTGACCCCCGTTGGCATCAATACAGATCTGGATCCTTCTTATTTTGTTTCTAAACACCGTTATCAGTTGCTGGCTTGAAATAGACTGAATAGACATATGATAACAAAACTGCACAGTGACTTTCCGAACATTCTGTATTTATAAGTTTCAAAGAGAGATTGTCATGAAGTAAAATGTATACGGTCAGAACGTTGAGAGAAAATAATATATGAATTGGAGAAAGTTGTTCATTGTGAATGTTTTTTTATAGTCTGTTTTCCTTAATCAAATCATTTTGCTCTCTGTAAAACTTTGTAATAATCTGTTGTATTTAGTGTTGTGCCTTTGGATAAGACTTCGAGCGAAGTAAAGTAACATACGTTGTTAAGAAAGTACAAAATTAAAATAATTTTTCTTGGAATTGAATTTTGCTTGTCCTCTTATTTCCAAATCATTGTTGTTTTCTTTCAGATAGCATTTCTAAAGCACGAAAGTGAACCTTCTAGCCTTTCGATTGATATCTAAGAAAATACTGTAGTTGTGAGATATTTCAGATTTTTTACAGAATTGTAATTTTTGGGGTTTCGAGCTGCAAAGACAAACAAAGTTCTTAAGAAATATTATGAAACATTTTGAAACTAGTTTATAGCAGTAAAAGTCAGTCCGTAGACGAAGCATGGCTTTAGTTGGTATGATTTAATAAATTAAAATTCTAACATTGATAAAAAAAAGTGTTTGACTTCTAGTATAAGTCTCTATTGGCGTACCTTTATGTTACATTGAAGTTTAAAGGGAATGTTCTGAAAACACTCTTATGTTATCTATAAATCGATATATCCTAGGTACAGCCATGTTTGTTTGTTTCTTTTATAGGCACTATAATTTGTCGGTTGAATCAAAAGATGACAGAGCATGCGTATGACACTATGCAATCAGTTGACTGTTTTTGTTTCTCTTTTGGCATAGCTAACAAGACCCTGTCTTTCTTTAAGTACTGACCAGGTTTTCAGTACTCCGGGGATCGCTTCAAATGAAAAAAAAAATGCTACAAACGAACGAAACGTTGTGTATTCGCCAGCTAAATCTATTAGTAGGTAAGATAAAACAATACACAACTTTTGGTCAAGGATCCATGGTCAATACAATGAAACAAAGGCTTATGATTGAGCGTTGTTTAAAAAAAAGAACATTGAACGTTCCCGCAGAAACATACTACAGAATATATTCTAACTTTATTGTACTTAACAGTAGTGTGCTGTTATATATTCTAACTTTATTGTACTTAACAGTAGTGTGCTGTTTTTACAAAAGAAATATCGTGAAACAGAATAATAAATACGTTCATGCCAGATGCCAAATGTACAATTCGAACGTTTTCATCCACGAGATTTTTCACTTAATTAACCTTAATTTAAAAAAAAAAATATTCTAAAAATCTAGAAATTACTTGTCAGAAGGAGGGTGTGCCTAGAAATATGCATTTTTATTAAATTGTACCTATAACCCTAAAATGAAAGGCTATGACGTAAGTGAAAGTCAAATTTCTGCCAAAAAATTTTCAATCGATATTTAAAAATTTTATACTAAAGATGTCAGTAAGATAGAAATGTTATTAAGGCTACTAATTAACATATTAGTTTCACAAACTATCACAAGATATAAAAAAAAAATCCAAGGAACCACTGTGACCGTGGTATGATTTGATACATATGTTCAACCAGTATTGATCTCGCAAAAATACTGCTGTGCCATTGGCGGGCTCTAAAATGTTAAAAGATAGTTTGAGTGATAGATCGGATGACCAATTGCTAAAATTGTTACATTTCTAATTGTTACGTATTTAATACTTTCAAATTTACCTATAAGCTACATTTTATTACGATTTACAATTTTTACAGTAAGTAAGAATAGTTTTGAAAACTAATCTTATTTACTGTAAAAGCTGTAAATTGTGATAAAGTGTATTAATGTCTTAGTATTAAAAATATAAAAATTAAATACGTTAGTGTATTTAAACTACCTACATAAATCTACGTAATGAAAGGTAAGTAATGAAACCAAACAGCACTACTTGTCAAGAAGCGAGGTACATATATATGACGTAAAACCACAACAACGTTATATAAGAAATAACTTTGTTATTCGAGGAATTACACTCTAGTTTCTAAGACAGATCTATAAGTACTGAAGTCTATTTGTTTAAACAATAATAATAGCTAGAATACTTACCTACGAATTTCACTTTTTTCTTATCTATTTATTGAAACTTTTAGTCATAAACTAAAACTGTATTCATATTGTACAATGAAATTTGTACAGAAACTGGTACTTACAAACACGAAAATTCTTTTCCCATGTTTTTGACAAGACACATTGTAAAATAAGACATAAATGAGCTGTAAAACGAAATCTAAATAAACTGAACTGTTTTCGGTCAGGGTTAATACAAATCCTATATTAAATATAACATTACTTCGGCTCATTATTGTTTAATATGAAACGAGAGATGCATTATCTTAATCAGGTCTAAAGAACCAATCAGAAAATTGTTTGAAACAGTGAAACGCTCGATTTGATACTTGATTTTCGTTCGCCTTACTAATGTTTCATCTTTTGATCTCCTCAAGTTCAAAGATTGTAAAATGGAGTCCTTTCAGACGGTGAAGTCAGTCAACTAACGGTTTGCTTTCTGGATATTTGCCAACTCATCAAGATAAGTAACTTTAAAAACGTATGAAATAAATGTGTAGTAGACGTTTTATCTAGACCGTTAAAACTGTGTCAAGCGAATGTGTTGAAAAATCTTATCTAGCTTTAAGATTGTGTCAGTTAAATGAGGTGTGAAAGTATCATCTAAGCTGTAAAAAATTAATAAAACGAGTGTTAATAAAATACTATTCTCTAACCCAGTTAGTGTATTTCGTTAAAACTGTGTCAAGTGAATGTGTTGAAAAATCTTATCTAAGCTTTAAAATTGTGTCAGTCAAATGTGGTGTGAAAGTATCATCTCAGCTGTAAAAAAATAATAAAACGTGTGTTAATAAAATACTTATATCTAATCCAGTTAGTATACTTCGTTAAAACTGTGTCAAGTGAATGTGTTGAAAAATCTTATCTAAGCTTTAAAATTGTGTCAGTTAAATGTGGTGTGAAAGTATCATCTCAGCTGTAAAAATTAATAAAACGTGTGTTAATAAAATACTATTCTCTAACCCAGTTAGTATACTTCGTTAAAACTGTGTCAAGTGAATGTGTTGAAAAATCTTATCTAAGCTTTAAAATTGTGTCAGTTAAATGTGGTGTGAAAGTATCATCTCAGCTGTAAAAAATTAATAAAACGTGTGTTAATAAAATACTTATATCTAATCCAGTTAGTATACTTTGTTAAAACTGTGTCAAGTGAATGTGTTGAAAAATCTTATCTGAGCTTTACAATTGTGTCAATTAAATGTGGTGTGAAAGTATCATCTTAGCTGTAAAAAATTAATAAAACGTGTGTTTATAAAATACTTATATCTAATCCAGTTAGTATACTTCGTCAGCTTTCGTTTACACAATATAATTTCTTATCACTTTAGAAACCACATACTTTGGTATAATATATTGATTAATAATTCAGCCCTATTTAATACACAGATAAGAAAAGTTCACTTTGTGAAACATCAGAGAGCTTAAGTGCATTTCAAAATATACAACAGAACATTTTTGTATCAATATTATGTGTTTATTCCCATATTTCTGAATTATTTTAAAATACTAGGACTAAATTCCTTATAGCCTAATGTGCTTTATTGAAAATTTCACAATTTTCACTGGAGTGAGTTTATCCTGTCGTTATCCCGACTTTGTGCCATAATTTAATATTTAATTAATGAAACAAAACTCTTAACTTCGTATTCCCAAAACATTTTATTCGCCTCTGTATTAAGCTAGAGAGAAATAGAGTTTCCGACGTTAACTTACTTTAGCCCCAAATTAAAGATGATTTACCACATATCCGGTACATTTCAGAAGTATTGGCCAAAATAAATATTAAATCTCAGCTGTAATTTCTCGTTGTGCAACGGAAGTCAAAATTACAGAAGAAAATGTAATAACAATTACTGAAAAGTATACTTTGTGAAGGTAGCAGGGCGAAAATACTGGTTGGACTATAATTTAATATCCTTATAAACTACAAGGGTATTTAAAAAAGAATAAAAACAACCTATAAACCAAAGGAAATGCAAGACCTAACTATCTTTGTTCTCGCTAACCCTATTTAAACACAAGTATATCTAACGTTCAGTTTTGCTTACAATAAATGAAACTGTAGTCGGTGTGTGCGTTTTTCACTCAAGTACACTTTTTGAGTTGATGGTTCAAAATAAAAAAAAAACCTTTTTTATGTGAAATTAATTCATTCAGCATAACGCTCTGCTTGCGTTCCAAGCGAGTTTCTCTTTTGTGTTAATTTACCAAAACAAAATGACGTATGAAACCAGTAAATAATTATCTTCTTAACAGATTCTTTGTTTCTAAAATATAAACTTTTTTTGTTAGTTAAAAATTTCATTATGAGTCTAGTTCGACGGTTGTTTCTTTATTACATTTAACGATGCAGAAGGGAATGGATTCACTTACACTTCTCTGATAACACATTAAACAATGGAAAACAACTGTGATTCTAAACACAAGAGTCCTCAGATCGATGACGCTACTAGCCTGCGTTTTAAATCGTGACTAGGTTATTTATATTTAAAGTAGGACAAAGTATACTCAAGTGTATTAAAAACATCGTCTTCAGGCTTGTTCCATGTCAGCACTGTCCAATACTATTCCTTCTCTGAGCAAACGTGTACATGTTAAAATTTTAAAACAAATATCATTATGAATAATTGGGCCAGTAAAAACATTAGCTGTGTGGTTAATAAATTGGTAATTTTTATCGAAGAGCAACCCTGACTTTAAATTGGTTTGTGCAAATAACTAAGCCACCATTAAATAAATAAAATATAGGTAGGATAAAATGTCTGTGTTTTCTAGGCGGTCTTCACACTTTTAGGTGTTTTTATATAAAGTCGTATATACTCTATAGTACTTGTAATGAAATGTCTATATAGTTTTGGTGAATATTCAGAGTTAATATAATACCGAGTATAACTGTACTAAAAATAACAAACACCTGTTCCAAAGAGCGCTAAAACGCCTGGTTGTCAGCTTCAAATAGTGATATTTTTCTTCTAGTATCCAGAATGTTTAATTATTTCTAACATGAAACGCGACCACAGTTTAATTTCTAAGTAAAGCTAGCCAAAATATATAAATAAAACTCCATCTACCCTCAAGCTTTGGCATCTGCTTGGAAAATTTCATCCATTGTAAGACTTCTCTTTTAAATGTTAAGTTCACCTGAGGATATAAGAACACAATTATTAAAAAAAAAAGAATTACAGAAATTCCTTTTGCAGGAATGTATCATTACGAAGGTTGACTCGCTCTCGGTGATTTACCAGGAATGTGTCATTACGAAGGTTGACTCGCGCTCGCCGGTTTACTAGGAATGTGTCATTATGAAGGTTGACTCGCTCTCGGTGATTTACCAGGAATGTGTCATTACGAAGGTTGACTCGCGCTCGCCGGTTTACTAGGAATGTGTCATTATGAAGGTTGACTCGCGCTCGCCGGTTTACTAGGAATGTGTCATTATGAAGGTTGACTCGCTCTCGGTGATTTATCAGGAACGTGTCATTACGAAGGTTGACTCGCTCTCGGTGATTTACATATCTTGCTACAAATATCTGGCCAAACATAGACCCAGAAGTGTTCATTTCGTAACTCAGATGAGATAATATTACATTTCTGAATCACTAATAATAAATTTTCTTAGGTTTAGCTCACAGATCTAGAGCTTTGATAGTGACTAACAAACTTAAAACCAGAAATTATCAGGCAGGCGGTAACACTGTCCCAATATAGAGACGGATCGGATTGTTCCATCGAAATGTCATTTTAAATTTCTCGTCAATAGATCATCATAACTTTACAATACTCTATAGTGTTTCCTTTTATAATAACACTTATGAAATTCTGAGTCTCAAGTTCTCTATGATTATTAGAACAACAAAATGTCGTCGGGAGAGTACCCAAGAGTTGAATCCACAAATTTTTATGATTTTGAGTCCCAACAGTGTGGTAAATTAGCCATTTTCATTATAGGGTTAATTGTTAGACTTAAACGTAGCCTAACGATAAGTTTATAATCTCTGTGTTCTAAAATCTAATAAGATGTTATGTTGTTGTTTTTTCTATCTCTTTGGTATAAAAATATTGTAGTTAGAATATAAACTTGTAAACGTAAGTTCAGAGAGTTTCAGATATGTAAGGATTTATTATAACGTTTGCAAAATTAAAAGCAAGAAAGATTAATTCGGTAACATAATCTCAATGATGATTGCCATTGACAGTATCTGTACTAATATTTAAAATAAAGTAATGTGTGAGATGACAGAGGGATTTTCCTTTTTCTTTTTAGAAGGAAGCGCCAAATCAGGGTTGTTTCGGCCCTGCGTACAGCTGATTTATCATTGCTTACACTAAAAGCGATTTAATTGTAAACATTACTACATGAAATCACTAGCATTTCTTTGTTTTGGAAGTTCGCACAAAGCTACTCGAGGGCTATCTGTGCTAGCCGTCCCTAATTTAGCAGTGTAAGACTAGAGGGAAGGCAGCTAGTTATCACCACCTACCGCCAACTCTTGGGCTACTCTTTTAAGAACGAATAGTGGGATTGACCGTAACATTATAACGCCCCCACGGCTGAAAGGGCGAGCATGTTTGGCGCTACCGGGATGCGAACCTGCGACCCTCAGATTACGAGTCGCACGCCTTAACACGCTTGGCCATGCCGGGCCTAATCACTAGTATACAATCCTGAGCGTGCATTAAGAAATACAGCAATATAGAACTTGTGAAAATTTTAAAACTAGAAGGAAGAATTATAAGAATGAAATATTTTCAGACTTATAAATCATTAACATATCTAAATAATGATTGTTCCGTTTAAAAGAAATGACAAAATACACCCAGTGATACAGATGTATGTCTGCGGACTCACAACACTAAAATCCGGATTTCGTTACCTTCTGTGAGCAGAGGTAGAGGTAGCCCATTATGTTACTTTGTGATTACCTTCAAACAAACTGTTCAAATATTATTGATAAATTTAAAATGTATTAACTGTGTTACGACATTAATGGAGTAGGAGTTACAAGAGTTTTATTTACGTGACTTCGTAAAAATAAATTAAAACTAATGGTTTGGCAACTGCCGCAGAAACGATCACTAACTTTGAAACGCTTTTGTCTGAAAACAACCGAGGTTCAGTTTCTGAATTTCGCGCAAAGCTACACGAACTAGCCGTCTATAATTTAGCAGTGTAAGACTAGATGGAAGGCAGTTAGTCATCACCACCCACCGTTAACTCTTGGGCTACTCTTCTATCAAAGAATAGTTTCATGTGACGGGGATTCGAACCCGCGACCCTCAGATTACGAGTCGAGGACCCTTATCACCTAAACAACCGAAATCCGGGCTGCATAATAGAAATCCTATGAACTAAATATACCATATTTAATTCAAGACTATTATAAAAACAGTGCTCATCCAGTTACAATTCAGAATATAAAATTTTAATTTTTTTAATTGCTCATATAATTTAGCAAACAGTTCGATAAAATTATAAAACAGTGGGAAGTATGATTGCTGTTCCAAAACAGAGCGTTCGACTCGTAATCCGAGGGTCGCGGGTTTGAATCCCGGTCGCATCAAACATGCTCGCCCTTGGAGCAGTGGGGGCGTTATAATGTGACGGTCAATCCCACTATTCGTTGGTAAAAGAATAGCCCAAGAGTTAGCGGTGGGTGGTGATGACTAGCTGCCTTCCCTCTAGTCTTACAATGCTAAGTTAGGGACGGCTAGCGCAGATAGCCCTCGAGAAGCTTTGTGCAAAATACAAAACAAAACAAACAAACCAAAACAGAGAAAATATTTTGTCTAATAATTTGCCATTAAATTAAATTGCACGAATAAAGTAATAATATGTTGTTTTTTTTTTTTACGCTGTATATCTTAAGTACAAAATAAAACTCTTCCAGTGCCTTGCAGATGACACAATCAATGTGTTGAACATCACTTTTGTAATAAAATAAAATGAACAGGCACTATTTTTAATCTTCGTAAACCAAGAAATATACCTTGGAAAAAATATTGAAAATATAATAACCGTACTTGAAATACTCGAAGAATTATACAGACACGTCTCATCGATATTTTGAGGATCAGAGAACACGTTTCAATTATATTTTGTTACTGAAAGATAGAAGGAAGAATCGCTCAACTCTTGGGCAACACTTTTAAGGTGCATACCAATAATTAGGCACGTCCTGTTTCTTTGCTTGTTGAAATTCGTAGCTGAATTACACGTGACAATGTATTCTAGCACGTGACATTTTGCAGTGATTCTATTTTCGCTCTCACCCCCCATTCTTATCAACCTTCGTTCTTGTGCAATAATATTCTGATGTCTTTATTTTGTCTTGGTGAAAAAAATTAGAAAACACGACCTTTACACTTCAGATATACCTGGAATTTAAATGTCGTCTTTTTCAATTTTGTTTTAAAATCAAATGTGTAAATATTCCTAGTGCGCACTAAAGTTTTGAAAGACAACAACAATTTTATTTCATATTGTTTTTGGGCGAACTATTTTGTCTCCTCCGACTTTACTGTAACTACAATTATGGGTACATCAACACGCGCAGCAGGTGCACAAACAACGAGAGACAGTACGTCTTTACTTTCTACGTAACAAATGTTACTTGTTCGTTTTTGGGTTTTTTTTTGGAATTTCGCACAAAGCTACTCGAGGGCTATCTGTGCTAGGCGTTCCTAATTTAGCAGTGTAAGACTAGAGGGAAGGCAGCTAGTCATCACCACCCACCGCCAACTCTTGAGCTACTCTTTTGCCAACGAATAATGGGATTGACCGTCACATTATACACCCCCACGGCTGGGAGGGCGAGCATGTTTAGCGCGACGCGGGCGCGAACCCGCGACCCTCGCATTACGAGTCGCACGCCTTACGCGCTTGGCCATGCCGGGCAAAATGCTACTAAAGAAAACATTTATTTACACATTTTAAGCATACTTTATTTATCAAAATAGTCAACGACGCGTGAATTTCAGAACAAATACTTTAAAACTTCAACTTTTATTTTGATCAATTATAAAAATTATAGATTTAAAATTTATTCATCAAGAGCTGATAGGCATTGATGGATCGAATCATAATAAATTGAGTTTGTTTATTTTACAATCCCTGACAGTCGCACCATTTTTGTCCCACGCTAGTACAGTGATAAGTCTACCGATTTACAACGCTAAAATCAGGGGTTCGATTCCTCTCGGTGTACTCAGTAGATAGTTCGCTGTGGCTTTGCTAAATGAAAACACACACAGTTTATCACAGAGATGTGAATGCTACAGACAATTAGTTCTTTAACATTGGGTGTGGGTCTGGCATGGCCTAGCGCGTTAAGGCGTGTGCTTCGTAATCTGAGGGTCGCGGGTTCGCGCCCGAGTCACACCAAACATGCTCGCCATTTCAGCCGTGAGGGCGTTATAATGATATAGTCAATCCCATTATTCGTTGGTAAAAGAGTAGCCCAAGAGTTGGCGGTGGGTGGTGATGACTAGCTGCCTTCCCTCTAGTCTTACATTGCTAAATTAGGGACGGCTAGCACAGATAGCCCTCGAGTAGCTTTGTGCGAAATTCCAAAACAAACAAACATTGGGTGCACTCAGCAGATAGCTTTGCCATAAGAAAACCGGCCAGACATGGCCAGGTAGGAAAAGGCGTTCGACTCGTAATCTGAGGGTCGCGGGTTCGAATCCCTGTCGCACCAAACATGCTCGCTCATTCAGCCGTGGGGGTGTTATAATGTCACGGACAATCCCACTGTTCGTTGGTAAAAGAGTAGCCCAAGAGTTGGCGTTGGTTGGTTATGACTAACTACCTTCCATCTAGTCTTACAATACTAAATTAGGGACGGCTAGCGCAGATAGCCCTCGTGTAGCTATGCGCTAAATTCAAAAACAAAACTATAAGAAAACCCATACGATTTAATATTGACTTTTTTATAATTATTTACGACTGAAACAATAAAAAATATTATGATTTACTTTATACTTATGATCGTTGTTATGTTAAACAAAACAACATGTTAAAAATGTCGTGTTTTATATATTCCTCAAAATATATGATTTAGTGGTTGTAGTTTCTCAGCGATTGCAATGTTAACTCTGTGTTACATCAACTTTCGCAACAAAATTCGTTTATTTCAAGAAACAATAATCTAAATAATTTTAATACTTGGACCAGAACCTTGAGCTATTACTAAATGATATTCTAATGAGACCTTAGGAATGCATCATTATCCGGAGCAGAAGAAGTTATGACACGATATGTCCCCAGTGGCACAGGCCCGGCATGGCCAAGCGTGTCAAGGCGTGCGACACGTAATCTGAGGGTTGCGGGTTCGCATTCCCGTCGCGCCAAACGTGCTCGCCCTTTCAGCCGTGGGAGCGTTATAAAGTGACAATCAATCCCACTATTCGTTGGTAAAAGAGTAGCCCAAGAGTTGGCGGTGGGTGGTGATGACTAGCTGCCTTCCCTCTAGTCTTACACTGCTAAATTAGGGACGGCTAGCACAGATAGCCCTCGAGTAGCTTTGTGCGGAATTCAAAATACAAAATACAAATACCCCAGTGGCACAGCGATATGCGTGAATGCTTGTAACGCTAGAAACTGGGTTTTGATACCCGTGGTGATGATCACATTACATATAATCTATTATGTTACTTTGTGCTCAGCTACAAGTAAACAGACAAACAACACGAGACATTCTGAAACAAATGCAGAGTAAAAATTCTTTGGCATAGTTTTGATTCATGAATGTAACTCGCGAAATTCGCTAAGCAAGGAATCTTTGTTTGCTTGTTTTGGATTTCGCGCAAAGCTACAAGAGGGCTATCTGTTCTAGCTGTTCCAAATTAACAGTAGAAGGTTAGAACGAAAGCAGCTAGTCATCACCACCCACCACCAATTGTTGGACTATTCTTTTACTAGCGGATAGTGGGATGGACCGTAAAATTATAACGTTTCCGTAGTTATAGGCGCAAGTAAAAACAAACAAACTATCCAGGGATTTCATACATATTTTTACGACGACTCAAATAACAGTGTAATACATAGAATTTCATTTTGCATGCACGATTGACAAAATAACGCTTTTCACGGAAATTCAAAACTGCATTAACTAAATAAAGGAAAAATAATTTATATTTCCAATATGTTAGTTTGCGTTAAATACTCGAGATAATTTTATAAAGAAAGCGCTTGAACAGGCTTAACTTTCTGTTTAACATACGGGTTTACTTTGTACACTCACCATTACTACTTCCCGGAACCATATGGGCGTGTCCATTGATAATAAGCATTCTTATTGGATCTAAAAATTTATAACTTGTGTGGCTTTTTTTTCGATGAAATACGCAGTACACAGCTCAAATACAACATTTGTATATATTTTTATGTTTTTCGATTTTTATTACCTCCTGTAAATACAAAAAACGATGTCAAAAAACGGGTAAGTTGATTTACCACCATGGCTTTATTTACACGGCTTCAAAATGTGCATAATTAACGATCCAGAAAAGCAAAACAGGTGTCCATCTACAATGCATACATTGATGTATTCAGTGACGAATTTTCGTTTGTAATATCAAAATTAAACAACAGTTTTAAAAGACGAAAGATTTTCCCTCTTGCTGTCGCAACACTTGAAGCTTGAAATACGTGTTGGATGATAAAAACAAAAGACATGGCTAGCTTTTCCGAAAATATATGTTTTATGGCTCAGTAAGTCTAGATGTCGAACTCCAGCCTGGTAATCTGATTCAACGTTAGTCCCTATCATGATTTAACGTTGGCCCTCTCAAGAGCGACAAATCAGTGTAGAAATCATTCCATCGTACCATGTGTTTGGGTGATTTTGTCAGGGAGAGATTTCCTCTTCTTTGACTCCTGTGGGGAGGATTTCCAGTTCAAGTACAGTCGTCTGGATAGCTTTCTAAAACTATATTCCAGGAGCTCTAGGGAAATTCACGTGAAGTGAATGAACGTGGATCAGATGTACTTATGATTTATCGACGAGAAGTCGTCCTTAACTCGTGTTTTTTACATTAATCATTCTAATACTTGCAGTCCAACGAAATACAATTTCATGAAAGAAATACGAAGTATGAAGAATAGTGAAGCGTGGAATAAATAAACCAACGCTTTGACCGAAGTTGCGACACTGCTCTGGCGAACATCCTGTATTGAAACCACGATTCTGATGCGCTTAATACACTTTTATGGCTAAGATTTGGAATAAAGGAGGAAATATACTGAAAAAATAACAATATTTTACCAGGTGAACGCTATTGAAATACTGTTCGTTTTATAAATCTTTGTGTATTTTATCCTTTCTTGAGTTAAAAATAAAGTAAAAGATAAAAATAAGCATTTTGAACCTAGTAATTTATACCACCGAGTTCACTGTTATTTGTTTTAATTTTTAGTTAAGATATTTAATCTAACACACGTGTTACTTGTTTGTTTTTGAATTCAGCGCAGAGGTACACGAAGGCTATCTGCGCTAGCTTTCCCTAATTTAGCAGTGTGAGTCTAGAGAGAATGTAGCTAGCCACCACCACCCACCACCAACTTTTGGGCTACTCTTTTACCAACGAACAGTGAGATTGACTGTCACATTATAACTTCCCCACGGTTGAAAGGGCGAGCGTGTTTGGTGTGACGGGGATTCGAACCTGCGACTCTCATATTACGAGTCGAGTGCCTTGACCACCTGGCCATGCCGTGCCACACGTATTACTAGATCTTTGAGTTTTGTGTGAGTTAGAGTCCCCATGCCTGTTAATTTGTTGTTAGATAAAATATTAAAAAATATGTAGGTCGTTAGTATCTATCTTTTTATTGGTACCTACATTGAAACACTAATAGTATTAGTAATTTTTTTGCACTTTTTGATTTACGTATTATTCACATATAATTGTTTTAGTCATAAGTTTGGATCACATTTTTATTTTAGCTATATAGCTAAACATCTGTAATTTTAAACGTCATTCCATAATAACTGAATAGCGTAGTCATGAATATTCATTAGAATTAATGGTCCCGGTTTCGAATCCCAGTCGCACCAAACATGCTCGTCCTTTCAGCCGTGAGGGCGTTATTATGTGACGGTCCATCCTACTATTCGTTGGTAAAAGAGTAGCCCATGAGTTGACAGTGGGCGGTGATGACTAGCTGCCTTATCTCTATTCTTACGCTGCTAAATTAGGACGGCCAGCGAAGATAGCCCTCGTGTATCTATGCGCGAAACTCAAAAACAGTCATAAGAATCCATTAAGAACATGGTCTTGCTTTTTAATTTTATTACATTTAAAGTTGATTATTACATGAGTAAATACTTAAAGCAATCTACTTATTTTACAAATATAACAAATATTATACATCGATAGATTCTACCTTTTATAATCATGGCAAATTTAGTTAAGCAATGGACTCTTTGATTGCGAAAAAATCTACAAAATGTTTAAAAATAAATTACACAAAGGATATTCTAAAGAATGAAACATAATTCTACTTTACACACACTGTGCATTATTAAATTGTTGCTTGTAGTAATATAAGTGTATTATGTATTTACAATAGGTACAGCGAGAGACTGGTTTTGAACAAACTTCCCCCCGCTAATGCAGCGGTAAGTCTACGGATTTACAACGCTAAAATCAGGGGTTCGATTCTCCTCGGTGGGCACAGCAGATAGCCCGATGTGGCTTTGCTATCAGAAAAACACACACATAGTTGACCAAACTGTTTCATTTTTGGTTCTCTTAAAGATGGCTTGACTGTGCATTACTTCCAAAACAACTAATGAATTTCGGCGTATTGCAGAGAAACATCTGAAACGTGCAGAGGTTAACAAAATTTCATTCTTGATTCCACAACATTAAAAATATTAGTTCAACATATACAGAGCCTCTACGATACCTGTAATAAAACTGATAATTTCGAAATATACAGAAGTGGCTTTATACACTTGAAACGGTTATCACCAATTCATAATTTCAAACCTCAGTTACACTTCAGGAAAAAAATCTCGAAAATTTTATCAACACCATTATAGGAATCGCTGTCTTCCCACATAAGCAGACCAACGATCAGATCGTTTTGTAAATGTGAGTTCCACGTAGCAGAAGAAATAATGTAAGTACCTCCAGCAAGATATCCACCACACACACATCACGTAAAGTGTAAAACGCCACAAATGGTGCACCAATTCTAAGTGTGTTGCTTGAAAATATCGCAGGTGACAATATAAAAGCATTGTATTTCCAATAAAAAGGAAGAGAGCTCAGTTTGACCTTTAAGATCTTTCAAGACATCAGAAATAAAGTTTCCCAGAAACCAGGTTTTTTTATTTCTTCTAACATCAAAGAACAATTTAACTTTCAAGTAACGAGAGATGATGATGTACAGTTTTTGAAAAGTTATTTTTCCCCAACAATAACAAGCTTCAAGACTAAGTTATCAAGAAAAACGTGTTATAAAGTACTCCAGCAAAATGTATTTTTTGTTCTTTCCAACTTTACGGTAGTTTAAGGTTACTAAAAACAACGACATAAATGCCTCTAGAAAGTTCCTTTTTTTTTTTTTTCCTGTTGGCAGCCATAAGTGAATCTAAGCAGACACGTGGTACATATGACATCAAAATATTCTCTCTTCTGTGTCTGTGGACCACAAATGAACATTTATATTCAGTTTTCTAGCGTCCAAGACGACGTTTTTTCTTATTCCAGAAAACCGGATTGCTTTAAACACCTCCAGTTTACGATCGATCAATAATACAAGGCATTTTTTTTTTAAATCAATGATTTCATTGGACGGCAACATTGATTTTTAAAACATCTTGAGAATGTAACGTTATGGTAACCATGCAAAACTTATTTGTCTGTCACTACGTTTGATCTTGAGTTTGACTGGGATCTATTATTAATACTATTATTCGGAAAACATAATACAGAAATTAACTTAGCGTACATACGGTCATGACTAAGCTATCTTTGCTGTCAAATCCACTGTGAGAAGAAATACGACAGTAAACAACAACAACAAAAAACACGTTACGGCAAGGGATTTCAATCGAGCAGTTTTGGTGTTGTTGAATGCTTGAAGATTAGAAGGTAAGTAATCGGTATATAAATAAGAATATGTTATTTTACCATTAAAGTCTATATTAAACATGTGTAATGTTTTATATAAATAATTACGCACGCTTTAGTTAACTGTTTCTCGTGTTATTTTTAATTCTTTATGTGAATGTAAATGATAAATATTCGAAACATTATTTGCTCAAGATAATGTGTACTGTACAACATGTACAAAGACATCCACGTTAACTTCATAATTTTAGGAAATATATTTCAGTCTAAATCATTAGACAAATATTTACATCAGAGATTACTCCTGATTTTGCTTTAACATGTTCGTTACGTTTGTTGTAGACTGTCTTCCGGTGGGCCAGCAGTACGTCTACGATTTAAAACACTAAACTCCAAGTTTTGATTCCCAACGATGAACAAAGCAAATAGTTTAATGCGACTTTGCCTTAACAAACAAATGAAAATGTTTTAGGATATTTGTCCTTTCTGCCTCCAGGTTTCGCATAAACTAATTATTTTATCAATGTATGCAAAAGTCACGAATTATATTCACAAGTTTTATATTAGTTTTTGAAACACGAAATTAGACTAATTTTTATTCAATGGTAACTTTATTTTTTTCTTCTACTTGAAATGTGTAGTAAATAAGGTAATCTATACTTGACAAAGTCTGAGCTCGTGTTGCTATGCCAACAGTATTGATAGCTAAGGTTGATTGAAGCCTCAAAGAGATGCGTTGTGGCACACACTAAAAACAATATCCTGCAATGACGTCTTTCTAGAGAAAGAAGCACAAACTACGTTTTCTTGTACAACCCATAGTTTTTATTTTTATTGACAATTTGTACGTCTATACCTGAAAGAAAAATCTCTAAGCCTGAACTTAACCCTACTTTCACTTTCAAGCTTGACACATAGGAACAGCTGCATTCCATCTGTTTAAGCCCTTTGTTTTTCATAGCATCACCTTATAAAGAACATTTCCTAAGTATAAGATCTGCTATACAAAGAAGTGGGCTGACTAAATTTAGCAGCTTCAGTGGAAGCTTTATGTACGAGGGTTTCTAAAGAAAGCGTTTTTATTAAAAATTAAGATCCACCACAAATTGCACAAAGAGGATTTTGTGTGCAACACATAAATTGAGCTACACATACATGAACTGAAGACTCCTCCCCGTCTCCAGAAAAGCACGGTAAAGAGACATGACTCGCAACATCTTCCAAGGGAAGAATGAATTCATTATGTTTGTCAACGTGCAGGCAATAAGTTTGATCAATCAATATCAGATTACATTACAATGACGATAAATGCCCCTACTGAAGTCATTAACTAGCGCTATTATATACAGAATATTTCAATCACCATCAAGCGAAAACGCTTCCCAGTCATCTAACATATGTGCCTCAAATAGGACACAAACAACACAAATTTCCAAACGCTAAAGAAATATGAAAACATAAGATAGTAACAATGCAGAGTATATCTAATATATGATAATCACAAATGTACCTTGACATAATATTACAAGGGCAGAAATAGAGTAACATAACCTGGTCTTAATAACAGTGTCCTGCAAAAATAATAAAATATCGTTTCGTTTGTTTTTTGCGAAAAGCTACACGAAATCTATTTGCTCTAGCCGTCCCTAATTTAGCAGTGTAACACTAGAGGGGAGGCAGATAGTCATCACCACCCACCGTCAACTCTTGGACTACTCTTTCACCAACAAATAGTAGGATTAATCATCACATTATAACGCCCTCACGGCTGATAGAGCGATCATGTTTGCTGCGACCGGGATTCGAACCCGCGACCCTCGGAGTACGAGTCGAACACCTTAACACGCTTGGCCATGCCGGGACCAGTATCGTTCCAGCCTATGTTGTTGTTTTTTGAATTTTGTGAAAAGCTACACGAAATCTATTTGCTCCAGCCGTCTCTAATTTAGCAGTGTAACCCTAGAGGGGAGGCAGATAGTCATCACCACCCAACGTCAACTCTTGGGCAACTTTTTCACCAGCGAATAGTAGAATTAAACATAACATTATAACGACCTCACGGCTGAAAGGGCGAGCATGTCTGGTGTCACAGGGATTTGAACCCGCTACCTTCAGATTAAGAGTCGAGCGCCTTAACCACTTGGCCTTGCCTAACATCGGTTCATTCTACCCTAATATTCATTGTGGGATCAAAGCAAAGGCATATTCTTCATGAAGCTAAGAAAACATCTTCCTAACAAATAATCTAAAATTTATATTTTCCCGCTTATACATGCTAGATTATAGATTATAAATGATATAAGTGTGTGTTATCACTCCCTCTACTACATATTTAATCTTCATGAATATAAATTGTGAACAAGAATATTACTTTTCAGTTATTCCTACAACAACTGACAGTTATCTTCTGTTTACATCAAGTTATAATGCTGACATATCATTACACGATGTAACAAATGTTTTTTACTTTTTATTATTCCTGGGCAGAAAGTCTTATTTTCCAATTGCTTATGCCTAAAGTAAATGAAAAAGACCTATTTTTCTCTTCAAACTTTGCTTTTTGTGACCTGTGGAATGAAATTTTCAAATTTACCCATTTTTTCAGAACATTCCAGGTAGATTCAGTGCTGAGTAGCTAACAGAGAATTTTCAAGAACTTTTTAAAATGTTGAAGAACTTACGAGAATTTAAAAAACCTTTAGAATTTTCTAGAACTTTCCATAGTAATATATATACATATATACATGGGCTCACCACTCACCACTTCAGTTTAGTTCTAGCTGCCTAAGTGAACACATAGACCTATCTGATTTTATCAGTGATAGCATCAAGAAGCTGCAAGCATTTTCCATACGCATTCTGCTACGTATGTAGCCAACTTATCAAGACAAGATTGAAAAAGTACTCTGTGACAGCATCTGCTAAAATGTGTGAAGCCTATAAGGTATATTTCGGCATGCCTGTCAGGGACAAACCCTGGTCATCTCATTTTACCTGCGAGCACTGCTAAAATACTCTAGTAGATATGAAGGGTAATTTCTGCTGGTTGTATAGTAACATTTTATATTATACACATTTTAGACCTTTTAAAATTTAAATACCTTCTCATTTTTTAATTTCCAATAGTATAGAAAAAATATCACATATTAAAATATTTTGCATGAACCTCTTACACATTAGTTGTGGATGAAATAAGTTTATTCTTCAAAATAACAATTTTATTTTGGTCTTTTACAGGATGGTACAGAAGGGAAAAGAGAACCATGACCATGAAGTTCGCTATTCCAAGATTTTGGCGTAAACCCACTGACCACTCAAGCATTTGCTATTTCTTCATGGTGGCCTCTTCCAAACGTCCGGCTGGCAAGAATGCATCTGCTATCATGTATCCGGACGTTCCATCAACCATCGCCCCAGTGCCACACTGCCTTGAGCTCACTGTACCCACTCCTCCAGAGAAAAAGCAACCATCCTCAGAAGAGAGCAGCAAATCAGAAGAGGAGGTAGATGTTGAAAATCCAGGTTACAATTCCAGAGGTGCAGCTGGTGAGAGAAACCCATACTACCCGAACCAAAGACTTGATGCGAAAACTTGGTCTTACAAAGTCGATTGCCGAGACTATATTTGGGGGCTGATACGCGACAGTGATTTACATTACAGTCGCAAATCTCAAAAAAACTACTCACTTCTAAACATTTTTGTATAACTTTAGTATAAATACAAGCAAGTCTTGATTCATAGGTTGTTTTATGTAAATGAAAATGTGCAAAGTTTCCCGTTTTTACACAGAAAATAGGTTAATTTCTAAATTTCATTATTAATGGGACAGAAGCAAAGTTTGAAGGGAATAATGGCCATTTTCTGTACTTTTACAACATAAGCAATTAGGAAATAACACATACTATCCAGGAACAAAATTTGTGTTGCATAGTGTAATAACACATACTATCCAGGAACAAAATTTGTGTTGCATAGTGTAATAACACATACTATCCAGGAACACAATTTGTGTTGCATAGTGTAATAACACATACTATCCAGGAACACAATTTGTGTTGCATAGTGTAATAACACATACTATCCAGGAACACAATTTGTGTTACATCGTGTAATAACACATACTATCCAGGAACACAATTTGTGTTGCATAGTGTAATAAAACATACTATCCAGGAACAAAATTTGTGTTACATAGTGTAATAACACATACTATCCAGGAACAAAATTTGTGTTACATAGTGTAATAACACATACTATCCAGGAACAAAATTTGTGTTACATAGTGTAATAACACATACTATCCAGGAACACAATTTGTGTTGCATAGTGTAATAACACATACTATCCAGGAACACAATTTGTGTTGCATAGTGTAATAACACATACTATCCAGGAACACAATTTGTGTTGCATCGTGTAATAACACATACTATCCAGGAACACAATTTGTGTTACATAGTGTAATAACACATACTATCCAGGAACAAAATTTGTGTTGCATACTGTAATAAAACATACTATCCAGGAACAAAATTTGTGTTACATAGTGTAATAACACATACTATCCAGGAACAAAATTTGTGTTGCATACTGTAATAACACATACTATCCAGGAACAAAATTTGTGTTGCATAGTGTAATAACACATACTATCCAGGAACAAAATTTGTGTTACATAGTGTAATAACACATACTATCCTGAAAGAAAAATTGTGTTACATAGTGTAATAACACATACTATCCAGGAACAAAACTGTGTTACATAGTGTAATAACACATACTATCCAGGAACACAATTTGTGTTGCATAGTGTAATAACACATACTATCCAGGAACACAATTTGTGTTGCATAGTGTAATAACACATACTATCCAGGAACACAATTTGTGTTGCATAGTGTAATAACACATACTATCCAGGAACACAATTTGTGTTGCATAGTGTAATAACACATACTATCCAGGAACACAATTTGTGTTACATAGTGTAATAACACATACTATCCAGGAACAAAATTTGTGTTGCATAGTGTAATAACACATACTATCCAGGAACAAAATTTGTGTTGCATAGTGTAATAACACATACTATCCAGGAACACAAATTGTGTTACATAGTGTAATAACACATACTATCCAGGAACAAAATTTGTGTTGCATAGTGTAATAACACATACTATCCAGGAACAAAATTTGTGTTACATCGTGTAATAACACATACTATCCAGGAACACAATTTGTGTTACATCGTGTAATAACACATACTATCCAGGAACACAATTTGTGTTACATAGTGTAATAACACATACTATCCAGGAACAAAATTTGTGTTGCATAGTGTAATAAAACATACTATCCAGGAACAAAATTTGTGTTGCATAGTGTAATAAAACATACTATCCAGGAACAAAATTTGTGTTGCATAGTGTAATAACACATACTATCCAAGAACAAAATTTGTGTTACATAGTGTAATAACACATACTATCCTGAAAAAAAATTGTGTTACATAGTGTAATAACACATACTATCCAGGAACAAAATTTGTGTTACATAGTGTAATAACACATACTATCCAGTAACAAAATTTGTGTTACATAGTGTAATAACACATACTATCCAAGAACAAAATTTGTGTTGCATAGTGTAATAACACATACTATCCAGGAACACAATTTGTGTTGCATAGTGTAATAACACATACCATCCAGGAACAATATTTGTGTTACATAGTGTAATAACACATACTATCCAGGAACAAAATTTGTGTTGCATAGTGTAATAAAACATACTATCCAGGAACAAAATTTGTGTTACATAGTGTAATAACACATACTATCCAGGAACAAAATTTGTGTTGCATAGTGTAATAACACATACTATCCAGGAACAAAATTTGTGTTGCATAGTGTAATAACACATACTATCCAGGAACAAAATTTGTGTTGCATAGTGTAATAACACATACTATCCAGGAACAAAATTTGTGTTGCATAGTGTAATAACACATACTATCCAGGAACACAATTTGTGTTGCATAGTGTAATAACACATACTATCCAGGAACACAATTTGTGTTACATAGTGTAATAACACATACTATCCAGGAACAAAATTTGTGTTACATAGTGTAATAACACATACTATCCAGGAACACAATTTGTGTTACATAGTGTAATAACACATACTATCCAGGAACAAAATTTGTGTTACATAGTGTAATAACACATACTATCCAGGAACACAATTTGTGTTGCATAGTGTAATAACACATACTATCCAGGAACACAATTTGTGTTGCATAGTGTAATAACACATACTATCCAGGAACAAAATTTGTGTTACATCGTGTAATAACACATACTATCCAGGAACACAATTTGTGTTACATAGTGTAATAACACATACTATCCAGGAACAAAATTTGTGTTGCATACTGTAATAAAACATACTATCCAGGAACAAAATTTGTGTTACATAGTGTAATAACACATACTATCCAGGAACAAAATTTGTGTTGCATACTGTAATAACACATACTATCCAGGAACAAAATTTGTGTTGCATAGTGTAATAAAACATACTATCCAGGAACAAAATTTGTGTTGCATAGTGTAATAACACATACTATCCAGGAACAAAATTTGTGTTACATAGTGTAATAACACATACTATCCAGGAACAAAATTTGTGTTACATAGTGTAATAACACATACTATCCAGGAACAAAATTTGTGTTGCATAGTGTAATAACACATACTATCCAGGAACAAAATTTGTGTTGCATAGTGTAATAACACATACTATCCAGGAACACAATTTGTGTTGCATAGTGTAATAACACATACTATCCAGGAAGAAAATGTGTGTTACATCGTGTAATAACACATACTATCCAGGAACACAATTTGTGTTCATAGTGTAATAACACATACTATCCAGGAACAAAATTTGTGTTGCATAGTGTAATAAAACATACTATCCAGGAACAAAATTTGTGTTACATAGTGTAATAACACATACTATCCAGGAACAAAATTTGTGTTACATAGTGTAATAACACATACTATCCAAGAACAAAATTTGTGTTGCATAGTGTAATAACACATACTATCCAGGAACACAATTTGTGTTGCATAGTGTAATAACACATACTATCCAGGAACAAAATTTGTGTTACATAGTGTAATAACACATACTATCCAGGAACAAAATTTGTGTTACATAGTGTAATAACACATACTATCCTGAAAAAAAAATTGTGTTACATAGTGTAATAACACATACTATCCAGGAACACAATTTGTGTTACATAGTGTAATAACACATACTATCCAGGAACAAAATTTGTGTTGCATAGTGTAATAACACATACTATCCAGGAACACAATTTGTGTTGCATAGTGTAATAACACATACTATCCAGGAACACAATTTGTGTTGCATAGTGTAATAACACATACTATCCAGGAACACAATTTGTGTTGCATAGTGTAATAACACATACTATCCAGGAACAAAATTTGTGTTACATAGTGTAATAACACATATTATCCAGGAACAAAATTTGTGTTGCATAGTGTAATAACACATACTATCCAGTAACACAATTGTCTTACATAGTGTAATAACACATACTATCCAGGAACACAATTTGTGTTACATCGTGTCATCGACTTTTCGGGAAAGTTTCTTTTCCTCCCTCAAGCTCAAATAATTTTGAAATCAGAAATGAAGGTTGCTATTTTGAGGTAATAATTATATCTTGAGGTATGATATAATTTCTAGGTTATGATGTAATTTCTATATAAAATTTTAAAATGGTAAACGTCGTCATGAGTTGTTCTCGCTCGAGAGCACCGCAGTCTTATTCAGTAAATTTTAAAAACCATAACAGTTTCATATCAATCACTTCTACTTCATAATTCAAGTGCGATTATATCAAAAAATTAAATCTACCTACCTTAATAAGTTCGTATAAGCTAACGCCATATAGTGAAATCATTCATTTAGCAAAATTGTGTTTATTTGTTTAAAGGCACACAGCTTCGTAATGGTATATCTGTGTTCTGCTTACCACGTGTCTCTCTCTCTCTGTGTCGGTGTTTGGGTAAGAAAAGTTCATACCCTGGAGGGTCAGGTTCTCTATGACCTCTTCCTCCTTACCACGTGTCTCTCTCTCTGTGTGTCGGTGTTTGGGTAAGAATAGTTCATACCCTGGAGGGTCAGGTTCTCTATGACCTCTTCCTCCTTACCACGTGTCTCTCTCTCTCTCTGTCGGTGTTTGGGTAAGAAAAGTTCATACCCTGGAGGGTCAGGTTCTCTATGACCTCTTCCTCCTTACCACGTCTCTCTCTCTCTCTCTGTGTCGGTGTTTGGGTAAGAAAAGTTCATATCCTGGAGGGTCAAGTTCTCTATGACCTCTTCTTCATTACCACGTGTATCGAAAACTGATTTTTAGCGTTAAAAGTTCTCAGGTTTACCGCGAGTACTGAAGATATGACTCATCGCAAAATTAGGAAACACGTGTACATATATAGACAATGTTAAAAGAGTAAAAAGTAATTATAGTTATCTTATTAAAACGAAAAGCGACACCAAAAATTGTGTTAATATGTGCATTAATGTCCTTAAAAGTTCGTTGTTTTAGTATATGATCGAGAAATGTTACGAACTATGGGTAACGCTACACGACACTGGACCAGTAATTAAATGCACAAGTGGCTCAAACTCAAGATATTATAAATTACAATGCGTGGCTAAACCGCATTAGATCGTGTAAAAGAATTGTTCTTAAAGTTCATGACTGGAATCGAAAGTCATAATAGGAACTGTTATGAACATATACTATGTTTTACCTTAAGACTTAGCTGGAAACATTTTATTTTCTCATAAAAAAAGGTAGCATGTGACTTATTATTTTGAATTATCATGATAAATATTTTAAAATATTTGTTAAAATTCATCTATTTGGATGGTCTGGTTTTGAATTTTGCGTAAAGCTATACGAGGGCTGTCTGTGCTAGCCGACCCTAATTTAGCAGTGTGAGACTAGAGGAAAAGCAGCTAGTCATCACCACCCACAACCAACTATTGGACTACCCTTTTACTAGCGAATAGTGGGACTGACTGTCACATTATAACGGCCCCACGAAGATTCGAACCCGCGACCCTCGGGTCACGAGTCGAACACCTCAACCCACCTGGCCATGCGGGGGCCCATTTTGACAGATGCTGCTGCAAATAAAGTGTAAGAATAGATGATGTTTAGTAGACTTCCGAGAAAATTATAAACGTGTGATCCTCGGATTACGAGTCAAGTGCCTCAACCACCTGGCCATGCCGAGCCATTCATGTGTTTGGATACCTTGATCTAATACGTAGATTATTCACATTAGAAGTTGTCTGTAAAACAGTCCCGTAAATTTTGTTGGATTACACCAACACAATGTGTTTCCATTGCACTAAAATTATGATTAAAAGACATTACTTTTCTGACTCTCGTTTGTTCACAGTTACAAAAAAATGGTGTATTTGTCGATTTTCTCTAAATTTTTGTAACATAAAAAATTAGTCTATTTTAATTGAAGTTATCAATCATAGACTCAATAAGCTTATAAGCTTATGAGAATGTTTTATAAGTTTTTTATGCCACAAAATGCTCACAGGTTTACGGCTTTGAAGTTTACTTCGTACCTAATAGAACGCTCAAGACACCTGAATATGAACAACAATACCATTAATATTACAATTAATCCCACTAACTGTTAGTTAGTGTCTTCTCAAGATGTGTCACTGAAAACTAATATTTTTATTGAACTGCTTTTTGTCACTCCTTATAAAACTTGAGTGTCGTATGAGACAAAAAATAAATATAATTAAATATGTGGAACCAAGTGTTATTAAACCTTGTAAAATCAATCGGTATAATTGACGGCTCAGTAATTATTTAAACTATTAACAATTTCCACAGAATTAGCTCCATAAATCAAGAGGTAACAAGTACTTGCAGGAAACCTAACCCTTTCGCTTCACCATTTTTGTCTTCATGTTAATTAAATCAGTATTACGTGATTCGTGATGACGGGAAAACCCCTTGAAGTAAAAATGTATCTCAGAACGTCTGGTATAGGTATTAACATTTAGTAATAAAGCAGAGAACAACGTTTCGACCTTCTTTATTAGTAAGATTGTCATCAACCATTCCAGTCGTCCAGAGATACACTTTAAAATCAGTATTATTTAATATTTACACACATTTATCAATATCGTTTTGTGTGTGTGCACAAAAAATTTACACATGTTGCTATGAGACGTACAGTTTATCAGTTCTTCATGATTATATTTCGTACGCCTTATATGCGAGCCTGATGACGTAACAGGAAAAACTACTTAAAGGAACATGTAATATCAGCAAGGTTTATTTTCTTATCATTCACATTTGTTCACAATACCAGAGAGAGAACTAAAACAGCTATGCAGTAATTACACGAGTTATACACAACACACTATATTCCACAAAAAAAGTAGATATATCACCCATTCTACATTTAATATTTTCTTCCAACAACGGTATTTCTCCTTTATATAGGCACCTCGCTAGTACAGCGGTATGTCTCCGGATTTACAACGCTAAAATCAGGGGTTCGATTCCCCTCGGTGTGCTGAGCAGATAGCCCGATGTGGCTTTGCTATACACACACACCTTTATATAGTTTTAGCTATCATGCTATTGATGCTTTCCAAATAATACAAGTTGACATCTTTTGATATTAAATCAGATATTTAATAACACACATGAATAACTTGCCTGTCTCTAATTATACTTTACAAAATAAAATACCGTATTTTTGTGTCACAATGTTTTATTATTTATACGTTTCGAAGGATAACATAAAAATGTTTTTGTTTTTTTTCTACACATTTCTTTAAGGAACAAAAGCGTCATATTTTGGTAATCTAACAGTGTTTACATATGCATTATTGAAAGACTTACTTTATAAATATTAACCGTATAAAAACATATGAAAACATAAACAAGAGCTTCGTTCGTTCACAATCATACCAACTAACAAAAATCGATAAAAATAGGTGTGCCTTTAGAAAGACCCATCTCTCATGAACTACTTCACGGTAAAGATATGACTGACAGACAACGTACAAGGCGTAAAAGAATTTTGCTGGAAAAGCCGTCGTCTACCTACAGCGTAGAACGTATATATCCTTCACGGCTGAAATTAGTTTCAAGCATGGTTAATATGTAATGAAACATGCTAAACGCATACGAAAATTCTAATTTTGTGTTTAGATTAATTTATGTATTTACGCACCACAGCTTGAAAGAACAACCTAAAATATATTATGTAGCTGTACATTAACAATTTTTAATAAACAGAATAAATCAATGTTTTAGAAACTTAGTGAGTGGTATATTTCTACGTAGCGCTCAGCCATTCGGTATTGTAAACTAACACAACCGATCAGTTTACAATTTCACTTGCATTTCATATCAGCTCGTTACTTCAAAAATGGATCAGTGAATTATTTCAAGTGTAATTCCATATTTATAGCCAACCTAGTAAATTAAAAATTTATAAAAATAGTGTGTGTATGTTGTTTGTGTAGATATTTATACAATGGTTCACCAAAACAACTTAAGACTACATGTATTTAAAAGCAAGTACTCATTTTTTTTCTATTTCGTTCAAAAATAGGATAGGGAAAAAAGGATGTTTTGTGACCTCCGCTCTTATACAGATGTGGTGATCATTTAATTTGCAGCATCTGGCTATCTGTTGTGTTATACATACGAGAACTAAAGCATTCGAAAGGACCATGAAACCGTAACTGTCATTTAAAGATTAGTCTATTAGCTTTGCATCAAGTAATAATAATTGTAAATGGCTCAACTGTAACATGCTACTGACAGCTACTCTTATTTTGTTTTGAGAAACAAAGGGAGGGAAACATTAACAAGTTTTATAATATGTTCATAGGGCATAACGATTACAGACAGCTAAGTTCCTATATGTTTCGTGTACATTCGAACTTCTCTATTGCGATGTTCATACAACATTTGTTATTCAACTTGACTATGGAATTAGACATAATGTACACGGTTGATTAAGTCGTTGTTTACATATGCATGAAATCCCTAGATCGTTTATCAGACATAAGATTCAATTTGTCACATACATAAACATTTATAACGAAGAACATAATACTCAAAACATGGCTTGCCATGGCCAGGTGGTTACGGATATCGACTTCTAATTCAAATCACATCAACCATGCTCGCTTTTTCAATTATAGGGGCTTCATAAAGTGACGGTCAATCCCACCATTTGTTCGCAAAACTGTACCACAAGAGTTGGCAGTGGGTGGTGATGGCTAGCTGCCTTCTCTCTCACGCATCTAAATCAGGGACAGCTAACGCAGATAACCTTCGTGTAGCTTTAAGCAAAATTCGAAACAAACAATTCTTACCTTTATGTGATCTGGGGTGATGCACGGAATTGAATTACCTGTCAGTTAGTCCTTACCTTTATATGTTCTGCTATGGTAATCTAAATTACATTACCTGTTTGCTGGCCTGCTGTGTCAAGGAAGAATATTCTAGAGATAACATAGAGCTTAAATAAGCAACATAAAGGAAATACATAATTTTTTTCTAAATCTGTAAACATAAAATAGTATCCTTCTATAAATTAAATAAATTAGAACATATTAAAAATAAATTACTATAAATTTATCAGATATTGTTTTACTTTATAATTTTTTTTTAGTTTGACTAAAATTAAATTTTAAATATACTTTCTCTTGTTATTATAAAAAAACATTTTATTACCCTAATCCTTCATAAGTTAATGAGGGTCGCGGGTTCGCATCCCCGTCGCGCCAAACGTGCTCGCCCTTTCAGCCGTGGGGGCATTATAATGTTACGGTCAATCCCACTATTCGTTGGTAAAAGAGTAGCCCAAGAGTTAGCGGTGGGTGGTGATGACTAGCTGCCTTCCCTCTAGTCTTACACGGCTAAATTAGGGACGGCTAGCACAGATATCCCTTGAGTAGCTCTGTGCAAAATTTAAAAACAAAACAAAAAACAAATCATAAGTTAATACAAAATAGACATCCTACTTAATTGTTTCATGATTTAATAATTCTAATTAGTTTACACAACTATTTCTACATCTGGTCTCTTACCTTTACATATTTAAATTGGAACCACACATAAAAAAGAAATGTACGAATATCTCTTGTTTTACACTGCATGCGAAAACAGTTTGTTTTTGAATTTCGCGCAAAGCTACACGAGGGCTGTCTGCGCTAGTCGTCCCTAATTTAGCAGTTTAAGACTATACGAAAGGCAGCTAGTCATCACCACTCACCGCCAATTCTTGGGCTACTCTTTTTACCAATGAATAATAGTATTGACCGTTAAATTATAATACCCCCACGGCTGGGAGAGCGAGCATGTTTGGTGTGAGGAGGATTAGAACCTACGACCCTCAGATTGTGAGTTATTAGATTACATATGACAACAATAAAATTTATTAAAATGTGACTACCTATGTTAAATAAAAAAATAACAATTTGCAAAAAACGTATTTAGTTAAAGTCCAATCAGAATATTTCTTAATTTTGAAAATCTCTGATCTATTATCATTACAAGTAGCACCATCTGCTATCAGAAAACCGCAGCAGTATAACTGAGATATTTCACCTGTGTAATTAATTATACATTATTTTCTTTCTTGATTTAAGAAAAGAACACAGTTAATATAAATCTATCATCAAGTTTCTAACTTCTTCATACAAATTATTTATAACGTGGCTACAGAAAAATAATATACATGTATATACGTATATATGTCATTCCTGCTGGTTTAAAAGTGCATCTTAATATATTGTTTACTTACATTTCTTTACATATAAAGGTGCTTTCGTCGGGTTTGTATTGTAAAAAGTACCTACACAATATAATTATAGCAAAAAAGTTCTGTAATAGTTTCTCAGACTCTATCTATAAAACAAACCAACAGATATAACCAATCCTAACTTAACATCGCATCTGTTATAAATATTTAGTTCACTGGTTACTAGATTTCGTAGTAAGTTTCTTTACGAAGTGTTGCTCTGTCCACCTTATTGATTCAATCACTGCACCTTGGAAACTGATTTCAAAACGTGTCACTAATTTATAAGCAATAAGCGATTGTGCAAGAAATAATAAATATTACAACTTCAATAACTATCTAAACCTGAAAACATCCAAATCACCCATGTTACACACACATGCAGGTACTGTTTATTAACAGTTTATTAAAGGATAATTTTGGAAAACATAACGTTCGAATGGTTATGAAACTTTTTATGATTTAGATACATCTTGTAACATCTTAACCCTGTGCTTTATATGTTATGTAGTGTATTAACTTTTGTCTTATAGAACAAATTATAAAGTTTTGAATAAATTAAAAATAATATGAACAGGAAGACGTACGATCGTGAATAATTATGTGTTAAACTTCGAATTTCTTATCTGTATATAATATCATACATAAAATTCTAACAGTAAAATTATATATGGAGTGTTCTTGTGCACAAACAATTTAAAAAGTCAGATAAATGTTTTACGTATTAATAGTTTTGACTTACTAATATTAACTTTGTCTTATAAAAATATAGAAACCAAAAACATGATCTATATAAATATTATCTATGGTAAGCTAGAATAACGATTTAGAACCTGATGTTTTTTTCTTATCTTAGTTACTTCAAACGTCAAATTATCAACATATATTTATATATATTTTTTCCCTGCTGACAATTTATTTGTATTACTGTACTTTATTTATATCTTATGATTGAAAAACTCAAATCAGATTAACTTAGAGAAACCACAAACTTTTCACAACAGCCACAAAAAACAAAAACACAATGAAACTAAGAATAATAGCACAAAAAGTGAGGGAACAAGGTAGGAATGGGTATGTTGTAATAAAACTTCTTTGTTTCAATCTCTTAAATAAGCATGTCTAACATCTGGCTAATGCATATTTCGTTTATATAATTTTTTCTATCCTGTATACAACAAGCTAGGTGGACTAAAGTTATCAAACTTAGATATGCTTGTCATGCAATCACTAGAGGTTTCCTTGAATCAAACGTTTGGAGGCAATACGAATACTGCTATAAGCCTTTCTTATACTGCACCGGTAGAGTTAGTGCGGACTCATAGCTGTATGTTTTTCTTTACAACTTGTCACTCCATTTTAAATTGAAGCAAAAAGAAACATGAATTTGTACAGTAGCTATATAGAAGGATTAAAACACAAAGATAAAACATACTAAAATGTTTCTATGTATCGATGTTACGGATTCGTTACTGTCCATATAAGCGTATAAGAATCGTAGACACACTTTTGTATCTACCCACAACTTGTGTAACATCATGAGTGTAGAACTGAGTATTCTGAATGAACTCAGTGTTCTGCCCACCCACTTGTAAGAATAAACAGAGTAAATTTTATTACATCACCCCATTCTTTCAGGTTCCCTCATATTTCGGATCGGCATGACTAGGTGGTTAAGGCAATCGACTCGTGAGCTGAAGGTTGCGGGTTCGAATCTCCGTCATACCAAACACGTTCGACCTTTAAGCCGTAGGGGCGTTATAATGTGACATTCAATCCTACTATTCGTTGGTAAAAGAGTAGCCTAAAAATTGGTGATAGGTGGTAACGACTAGCTGCCTTCTCTCTAGTCATACACTGCTAAATTAGGGACGACTAGCGCAGATAGCCCTCGTGTAGCTTTGCATGAAATTGAAAAACAAGCAAATTCTTTTTCAAACAAGGTGGCGTGACCTTAGGTATTATTTTTTTTTTTATTTGTGTTCGTATCTGTGATGTTCATTCATTTCACTTATGATGTGTGTACACATTGTGAATGTGCATGTGTTCTGTATATATATGATGACACACACACTACAGTGTGCAATGTCATTTGGGCGATGCAATGTGGCTTATGCTTGTGTATATATAATAAAGATTTATAAATTAGTTAATTAATTTAATTAACTGCTTCACACTAGCACTACACGTGGGCCCTATGTTATTGTTTTATTTGATGTACTTACAAGTAACATAAGTCTGTTTGTTACATAATTAGAAATTTTGAACAATGTCGGTGAGTTTGAGAAGTTTATTGTTTTGTAACTTTTCTATATCTGCTCTACTGAGGAGGTTCTGACATAACATTGCATGTGGTTTGTTTATCATCTGAGTGATATCAATAAATATTTTGTATTGCATGTATCGTGTATCCGCCACATTTCTACTATAACAATATCATAATTATGATGCAAAAATCATGGAGTGTGTTTCTTTGTTTGAAGTTTAGCATAAAAATACGGAATGAGCTATCTGTACTCTGCCCACCACAAATATCGAAACTCGGTTTGTAGTGTTATAAGTCAGCAGTTATAACGCTGTGCCATTGGAGGACAAACCATAGGGTGCCGAACAGAAATTGGCTAAAATATTGGTGGTGTTTATTTTTTTGCAATTTTTATGTTATTTAGATGTTACTAAAGATTACGTTGGTAATTATTGAATAAAACTAGAAAAAACAATTCAACAATACATAACACGAGTTTTCACAAATACATCGTCACAACATGTTTAATACGTTCTCTTATTTAACTCGATGATTTTTAATTAATTAATTAATCTTTATGAGACACATACCTGTTACGCTCAAATTCTTCTCAACAAGTTATATTTACTATATTACTTCTCTGAGGTAAATTACTCTATATCATCTGGTTTTTTTCGTTATATTACTAAACGGTAATAGCCACAATATAATAATTTATAATGTGCTGAATATGTTAATTCAATTGTCTTGATTTGTTTGTTTGTTTTGGAATTTCGCACAAAGCTACTCGAGGGCTATCTGTGCTAGCCGTCCCTAATTTAGCAGTGTAAAACTAGAGGGAAGGCAGCTAGTCATCACCACCCACCGCCAACTCTTGGGCTACTCTTTTACCAACGAATAGTGGGATTGACCGTCACATTATACACCCTCACGGCTGGGAGGGCGAGCATGTTCAGCGCGACGCGGGCGCGAATCCGCGACCCTCAGATTACGAGTCGCACGCCTTACGCGCTAGGCCATGCCAGGCCCCCAATTGTCTTGAAGGGTTCTCTTATCCTTTTAAATTGATATCCTACTTGTTAAAAAGATTATTTTAAAACCCATATTAATTAATACCTTCTTATCTTAATGGAACCATTTGCAACCTACTTTGTTTGTCATCTTATTTACATTAAGGGCTCTTTTATAAACTGTTATATTTGTTATCTTACAATTAACAAAAGAATTCCGAACTATACTTTGTATTCGTTATTTTCTTTGCCATACTCGAGACTGTCTTAATTAATACGCTTCTATATGAAAATATTACGTTACTTGTTTTGTTGATAATGCTATTTGCACTCGCTGAATACTTCATCACTTTTTGTAAGGATAGTTTTGTTTGCACTGGCTGAATACTTCATCACCTTTTGTAAGGATAGTTTTGTTTGCACTCGCTCAATACTTCATCACCTTTTGTAAGGATAATTTTGCTTGCACTCGATGAATACTTCATAACCTCGTATCGTGATAGTTTTATTTGCTCTAAAGTAATTTTTAGAAATCTATTTTATATCTGTTAGACGAACTTCAAATGGTTTATATGGTTTCCCTGCTTTAAAATAATATCTGAATATCTATTTCATTACATATCATAACTGTGCTAGAGATAATAATTAACAATGTGGTTTATGGTTTATCTAGCTTTCTCCAGTGTTCTCGTGTAATCTGTAATTATGGTCATTTTACTTACTCAAGGAAAATTTATTGCAGTATGTTTTACTAGTCATATTTAATGTTCCAGTGGACTCCTTACATACCCTGTTATATCAGTTACCTTACGTTGCCTAGAAAACACTTCTACCAACTTGTAATATTATTTACCCAGAAGAATCTTTCAAACTTTGTTATATTGGATATTGTAAGTACTCTAACTTAATCCGTCACAACCAGTTCTAAAATTATCATATACGTGTATGCTTAAGACAAATACTAATTGCTGCCGTCCCTAATTTTGAGCAACTGACGAAAAGCCAGAGAGCAAGCCAGTAAGCACGCTAAGAGATTTACTATTACCGTTCAAAGTTTGGAGAATATAATTTAGTATCACACCGATTCGAACCCGGATTGTCATCTCCAAAATCAAGATAAATATCACAAAAAGCACCGTTCTTGTCACAAACAATACGAGACAATTGAGGTCGAATGATCCTTCAGAACTTTGCTTTAAAAAGACTTTCACTATAATCTGAATAATTCATTATTTTACTTACTATGGAATAACTTCTCATATTTTCCTCTCTGGTTATCCTTTTTTTGTTTTTAATGGCATGACGTCTTACAGACATTATTGCATATAAAAAAATCGTCTGTAACATTACATGACTCAAAAAACAAAAACAAAAAAGTCCTTGCAGTCCATAATAAAAGACCGAGAGTCACTACTCAAATTACTGTAACATTTCTCATCCTGTTTTATTGAGTATGTTGCTTCCTTATTGATTATCATACTCACTTTAAAGTACTCCTTTATAAAATAGTTATTATGTGTCTTACTTGTTCTGAAAAATTTTCCTGTATTGCGCATTTTAGCCATACCAATATATATCAATATCCTTGATATCTTCTTGTGTTTGTTTTCTTGCTTCCCTCAAAAAAAAATGTATTACATCAGATGTTTTGGTTATTTCATTTGCTTTATGGCCTGTTAAGGCACTCGACTCGTCATCTCGAGGGCTACCTGTGCTAGCCGTCCCTAATTTAGCAGTGTAAGACTAGAGGAAAGGCAGCTAGTCATTACCACCCACCGCCAACTCTTGGGCTACTCTTTACCAACGAATAGTGGGATTGACCGTCACATTATAACGCCCCCACAGCTGAAAGGGCGAGCATGTTTGGTGCGACCGGGATTCGAACCCGCGACCCTCAGATTACAAGTCGAACGTCTTAACTCACCTGGCCGTACCGTGATGGGCTAACAACGTTAATATCAGTGGTTTGATTCCCCACGAGGGACAGCGTAGATAGCACAATCTGACTTTCTTCTAAATTACAGAAACACATATACACGTATACAATCATGTTTGCTATAAGCTTTAGAAAAACCTAACAATCATTTGTATCTTAGTTCTATTGGTCATTGTGTGTACCCGGTAATCTAATCTGATGTTTAGATCCTGTTGTTTCGAAATATTACTTATCCTACAAAAATCCTGTATATTCATATATATATATGTTATCTTATTTACCTTATATATTTGTATGGATTCTCTACTTTGTTATAGCAGAATACACCAAAACTTGAAATTGATTTTTTTTCTTTTTTAGAGGAAATATTTTCATAACCGACTGTATTGTTTGTTTTGCTTATCCTAATACATTCTGTAATGATGTCTTGAATTAGCTATGCATTATTTTCCAAGGGCGATCCCTCAATGCGTTGTATTAGTTACATTTTTTATAGTTTGTTTGTTTTGAATTTCGTGCAAAGCTACTCAAGAGCTATCTGCGCTAGCCGTCCGTAATTTAACAGTGTAAGACTAGAGGGAAGGCAGCTAGTCATCACCACCCACCGCCAACGAACTGTGAGATTGACCGTCACATTTTAACGCCCCCACGGCTGAAAGGGCAAGTATGTCTGTTGTGACGGGGATTCGAACCCGTGACTCTCAGATTACAGACAAGAACCCTAAACCTCTGGTCATGCGAACCTATAATAGAATCATGCGTTATGATAGAATCATCTATTATAATATGTTTGGGTAGTTACATTACTTATCGTACGATAATTCACATGGTGTGTTGTATTGGTTATACTATCAGGTAAGTACAAAACATCTGCAGTCAAACTGGTATCATTATTACAATAGTGCGCTTTTTAAATACAGGATTTTTAGACTGATACCAAGGAATTCTAATCACAGGCAATGACGTCACTACATCCACATCTCCCCTGGTGGGACACCTATAAGTATTCGTATTTACAACGCTATAATCATGGGTTCGATTCCCCTCGGTTATCACAACAGTGAGTCCGATGTAGCTTTGTTATCAGGAAACACATGCAAACACTACAACGCTAAAATCAGTGGTTCGATTTCCTATGGTGGACTCCGCAGATAGCCCTATATGGCTTTGCTATGAGAAAACACAAACACAGGCACTCTCCAAGCCCGCTTGTCTTAGGCCTAACATTACTTAACCGTTTATTAAATACAGCTGATATTCGTAAACTTTTTTTTTTCATTAGGGCTAAACTTTACATACTTAATATATCAATAAACTTATAATGTTACGCTACTACTTAACATTAAGCTTTTTCTTGAATATTAAATAAATTTTTCAGAAGTGGTAGCAAAAAATGTCTACTCATGATAATTAACACCCGTGTTTTGTTTACGTCCTTTGATATGAAGTGTTCGCGCATGTGCATTTAAGTAATAAAAAATGTGTGGAAGCATTTCTAGGACGAACAAAAGCTGAGGGGTTCTTATAATAAATTATTTATTTAAGCATAATCTTTCTTACTCTATCTATCTATCTCTCAACTTAGTTCGTCTAGAGAAATGCCATGTTCTTTTATCTTCTAAAATGAGAAAAACATTTTTATGTAAACTATATGAAGTTTGACACTAGCATAGCCTTCATATACTGAACATCCAATAAATTGAGTAGTACATCGAATCTAGTATGAACTGGCCAAATGGTAGTATAGTGAAATGCGCTGTTTACAGAAGGGAGACAGTTTCAGACGGTCAACTTCATCAGAAAAATCGGTTCATTATGAAAGGTATAGTTATCAGGGTTCCTTACAGTCCTGTGTCTTTTGTACAGACACGGTGTGTGTCATACACATAACTGTAAGTTGTTTACCACAGAGAATAATGACAACCTCATAGTTAGGGTTAAATATTATTTATGCTTACACATCTTACTCTAAGAGGGCTCCCGCTAGTACACCGGTAAGTCGATGGACTTATAACGCTAAAATCAGGGGTTCGATTCCCCTCGGTGGGCTCAGCAGATAGCCCCATGTGGCTTTGCTATAAGAAAAACACACATACTCTGAGAGGTATTATTAAATATATATATATATATATATATATATATGTGTATCTCTTTGGAACTCTTACTCTGAAAATTTAACAAGGGATAATGATATGGGTCAACGACATCACATGAGTAAAAATAATCCAGTATGACAATGGGAAATAATTAGTGCCTACTGTGGGTCAAGCAATGAGAAACAATATCCACTGTGGGTCAAGCATTGACAAATAATTAGTGTCTATTGTGGGTCAAGCAATGGGAAACAATATCTACTGTGGGTCAAGCATTGACAAATAATTAGTGTCTATTGTGGGTCAAGCAATGAGAAACAATATCTACTGTGGGTCAAGCATTGACAAATAATTAGTGTCTACTGTTGGCCAAGCACTGGAAAATAATTAATGTTTACTGGGGGTCAAGTACTGGAAATAATTATTGTGTATTGTGGGTCAAGCAAAGGAGCCTCTCGCTAGTGCAGAGGTAAGTCTATGGATTTGCAGCGCTTAAATCAGGGTTTCGATTCCCTTCGGTGGGCTTAGCGGATAGCCCGATGTGGCTTTGCTATAAGAAAAACACACACACAAGCAATGGGAATGAATTATTGTCTATTGTGAGTGAAGCATTGTTCACAAGTCTGTAAAATAATGTTAATTATTAAGGAATAATTCTAATTATGTGGGAAATCCATGTAAAGCTATAAGTATATAATTATTAATGAAAACATTAAACAGGGAAGAGACATTTTTGATTAATTTAATCTGGAGCTATTGGATCGATAAAATAATTTTTGAGACGTTATTGAACAACGTAATATATATATATATATTTTTGTAAAGTAATATCGATAACAACATTATTCCAAAATAATGTGTAGTACAAATATTCTATATAGAAAATAGGGACCCGCCATGGCCAGGTGGTTAAGGTGCTCGATACGTAATCAGAGGGTCGCAGGTCGAATCCCCTTCACACCAAACATGCTCGCCCTTTAAGCCGTGAGAGCGTTACAATGGGACGATCAATTCCACTATTCGTTGGCAAATGAGTAGTCCAATGAGCTGGCCGTGGGTGGTGATGACTAGCTGCCTTCCCTCTAGTCTTACACTGATAAATTAGAGAAGGGTAGCGCAGATAGCCCTCGTGTAGCTTTGCTCAAAACAAACAAACAGAAAATAGGACCTGAAGATATAAAATGGGAAGCAACAAGACTCTAATAGCGTTATAAACAACACTAATTGGAAAATCAATAACAAAAACCCAGTAAGATAAACAGATAAGCAAATAAATGATAATGTAATATTTATTAACTGAAAGCTCGAAATTTAAAATGGAATAAATGAGGTTTGGTTGCGTGAAGTGTTCCGAATACGTTGCTATAGCTTACATCCAATTAAGTTATTAGAGTATACTTGATAAATGATAAGCAGATACGTAACAGTATTTATTCAAGGCGTATTGAGGTTATAGCAAATGATTTGTTCAAAAACGTGTTTAATGAACTCAATATAATATAACATGTGGTAATTTCAACTCTGTAAAAGTCTTCAGACAATTCAAGGTTTCCTTCCTTGCATTCGAATAATCGTAAAATTACCAAACATTTCCACACGGTTTAACTAGCATACGCAGTTATTAGAACAAATAAATGCTATGACATAAGGTTAATAAAATCAAGTATATATTTTGTTACCTTCAGGATGTTTGAATGAGTAATAGTGTTTGTAACAGTTTGTTGCATGTCGAAATGTGTAACACAGTGCACTAGTTTCAGGGACTCGTAATAAAGACACCGAACATGATTATATTGAAATCAGGTGATAATTAAGCAGAGGATAGAAAAGAAAAACGTTATTCTGTCTCTAGAAACGAAAGATACGAAAAAAACGTTAAGTTTACAACAACTAGTATTTCTCTCTCTTGATATGATCTATGTTAACTAATTGGTTATGGTGATTTATGAAAATGCAAACCTATCACAATAACCCAGTAACCATCTTTCACCTGAAAGACGTCATTGCGACAAAGCTTAGGGCATGTCAGAATGGACGCAGCAATTGAAAATGATTATTGTAACAATGAACACTTATGTCACCCTTGTTATTTTCCTTGGGGTCCGGGATAGCCACGTGGTTAGGGCGTTCGACTCGTAATCCGAGGGTTGCAGGTGCGAATGCCCCTGACACCAAACAAGTTCGCTCTTTCAGCCGTAGGGGCGTTATAATGTTGTGATCAATCCGACTATTCCTTGGCAAAAGAATAGTCTAAGTGTTGGCGGTGGGTGGTGATGACAAGCTGCCTTCTGTCTTGTCTTACACTGCTAAATTAGGGACGGCTAGTGCAAATAGTCCTCGTGTTGTATTTGCGCGAAATTCAAAACAAACCTAACATTTTCTTTGATCTCTGATATAATTGCGTAAAATGATTCGTAAGTATTTTGATCATTAAATATATAGTATATTCCAAATACATACATTAAGTTACAAAATTTTCTTGTATGATTAGTATGAAATAAAGTAGTATGGATCGTAGCAGATATACCACGGCATTAGTAAAGTGATTTTACAACATTTATCAAAAAGTCATCAGTATAAAATGAAGTTAAGTTTAAACATATTGAGTTTGTCGTACATGTATTATTAGTATATTAATAAGATTAGCGACAACTGAAAAGAAGACCTAATGCTAAGATAGTTCATTTTAATGACGTACGTATATGAAAGAAATAACTCTACTAATGCAACCGGATAATACGTAGTGTTTATCTTTGTATAAGTTAAATTAGCTTATTTTAAAGCTCCTTCAGTGTGGTTTATTATTGTTCTTTCAGATTGCTCTAAATTATACCAGAGTATTTTAAAAGACCAATATATTAAACCATAATTTCTAAAAAAGCAAATACAGTGTATTATATAATTAACTTAGCGTCTTCTAACTGAAAAGTTAACTCATTAAACTGATGGCTCAGAGATTAAATAGCTGGAAAAATAATAAAGTAAACAAAAAATTCTTACTTAAAGCTCTACTATTTCTAAGGCATGAAAAACATCTAACAAAATTTTGTTCAGATCTAAAAGAATCGATACAAAAGCGTTTCTACGATTATCGAAACGCTGAAAATTTCACCAGGTATGTGAGCAATAAGAACTTGATTCCTGTCCACGAGCATGGACCTACCTCTGTATATAACTTGATAAAAGTGGTTCAATTCTTCAAACCTGCCCTTTAGGCTTAGCGTGCACATACAAATGAAGTATATTTAATGAAAAGACAAAAAGTTTAAACACCAAGAAATTAAGATCAGTTTGAAGTATGTAGACATGGATTTTTCAGTCTGTATTTATTTGCATATGGTGATACGAATCAAAGTTAATAACAGCCAATGTTAACTTATAGAAGACTTAGAAGAAATAGTAATAAATCATACTAGAAGAAATGATCAAGTACCTAAACTCTGGTTGATAAATCAAGTGATTACAATTTCAGTCACATACACACATACATATTATAATTACTTAATATAAACAAAAAAAACAAACAAACTATGATATTTCCAACTAAGGCGACACCTATACTTTAAAAATGGTAATGGATGTCTTCTAAAACTAACATAATCTATTGTTCTTAAGTTACACATCTACACCATTATTTGGCAAAAGCTTGTACACGTTCGCTAATAAATGGCAAAAAACCTAAATGTACTGTAACCAAATTTGGCATATTTCCTTAGAAGCCTCGAGGTATGGCATAGAGAGTTCGTTGTTCAGATCTTACTCTCAGTGTCACCACTGGAGTCCCTCTGTGTTGAACAGGTACACCAGTAAATTAGGGATAAAGTAAATGAACAGAGAATATTCCTTTCTTGATATACAGACTTTTATACTGCGTCTATTAGTTTTATATAAGGCCACGAAAATACAAAACTAAATAAACTTTCTTGTGTAGTTTTCAATGCAAAGATTGACATTCAGGTCAGAACAGGAATTATCAGAATATATGAGTAACTTGTAAGTGATAGTGAAATAAAGACACAGTTCTCTTTTCAAGACTAATGCATTTCCATTCAAGATCTGTATTCATATTATATATTAATATCTGAGTCTGCTAGGCAACAAATTGTTAGCATTTTTTGCTCTCAAAGAACACAAAGTTCTGATAAATTGAACATGAATTTGTGAACTTGTTTGATCTGATACAGCATTCTTATGTTTGATTTGATACAGCATTCTTATGGGCTTGATCAAACACAAAATGTACAACCTGTTCAATGGTTTATTCCTTTCCACAATTTATGTAAGGAATACACATAAGAATAGTTCTGAAACGTACTTGATGTCAACCATACAATACATGATAACACACGTTATGGTAAAGAGATCTTAGAAGTGTGGGAAACTGTGGCCAATCATAGATTTCGTATAACAAAACTTTTCGAAACTTTCTTTAATGACAACACTGAGTTCAGCTAATTTTATCTACTTAGTCATATTTTAAAGCGAGAAGCAACAACGTGAATGGACCAGTCATCTATCAACATGCGTAGTAGGTCTTACTGTAATCAATAAACTATATGTATATATCACGTGCAACGAGAAAAATGTTAAATGCACGAGCGGATATGAAAGTTCTACAACACCACGTGAACAAAATAAAGGAAGCCATGAAGATAAGTAATGTGTTATTAAAGTAATTTTGACTTTGAGTCTTGTGATGCAAGAGAAAGGTCGGTAACAACATGCATCGCATGTATTGTGCGAGTATACACTGATATTTTAAACTGTTTAGTATTGCATCTTCACTTGAACAAAAATTGTGACAATTTATATCACACCAGCTACTTACACCTTAAACTATAATTATAATTTCAAATATGGTAACAAATGTTAAAGTTTATTTTCGCTTGTGTTTTGGATAAAACAAAGGTTTCAAAATAATACTCTAAGATATAAAGGTCGTGCCATATAGACGATATTGCAAGTATTCCAATGATCCAACTTCAGAAAACGTACCTTCATAAATGAAAGCTCCACAAATAATTAAACGGATGTTTTAAAGCTGGCTTCAAGAACATTAAAAAATAATATCCTTGTGTAAAACCTCTTCATGATAGCACAAAGTTGCAAAGTACTAAAACAAACTTTAAAATGTTCTTAAAAGTTCCAAGATCTTTTCCAAAACAGCATTCCAATAGAACATTGTACCATGACACAAAATATTAGAAATATACCTCAATAATAGCTCTAAAATATGGGTCGTAGTAAGCATTCTCTTAAGGATAATATAACCTAATGGAAATTCCTAAACCTTTAGCATCACAAAATAAAACTTGGAAATTGAAAATCTTTTAATGTTATCTCTGAAACATGTTCAGCAAAAGATACTTCCTAAACCTAAAATCTAATACAAGTTGGAAACAATAAGCCATAATACCAAATTTATAAAATTATATTGTAATGGTTATGACACGTTGTCATAACTTACTCTACAAACCTTTCAAAATGTGATTTTCCGAATGACCCTAATCTGTAACACCAGAAAACAAATCTTCTTAGGCAAAACTAATGGAACTTCCAATATGTAAAATGGGGCAAATTATTATGGAAATTAGAATTTTAAAGAACTTTTGTTTTACCGAGTGACGCGTTTTCCTGATGTTTTTAAGATCATTCGCTGAAAGGAAAATGCTTTTATTCACCTATTTCAAATCTACTTTGTCTAAGTTTTTCAGAATGACGAATTCTTCCGTCTTCAGCTTTACTGAGAGAATCTAATAGTAAGATCGAGAATCATTCTTTCTTCTAAAATAATATCATTTGTCTGTGTTTCGTGTCTAGAAAAGTCGGGCATCTTGTTCTCTAGCTGAACATCAAAAATATAAATAGATAAATTGAGCGATACTTCTACACAGGTATACATTAAAAATGAACGTACAATAGTCAGTTGTTATCATAGTTATTGTTATAAGATGTTGTTGACAATACTAGATTTATTGTGCAACAATTCAATTTTGTATGTCCATTTTCAATATCAAAACTACAGCCAGTGTGGACGCGTTTAATTTATTTCAAACAGACAGCAGAGTTCCACTGCTGAAAATCATTATGAAAATTTCATAATTATGAAAACTAGTTAATTTCCAAAACTGTATTTTAATTATTTTGAGTTTTTAATTGCAAAACAAACCTGTTTTATGACTAAATAGTGGAAAAGAGAGGTCTATGCCCCCAACTTATAGCTTTACTTTTCAGGTCTAACATTATTGTGTGTCATTAACAGCAGGAGCAGCTCGTTTGAAGTTGAGCATAAGGTACACGAAGAGGGCTATCTGTGCTCTGCCCAGCACGTTGTAAGTCTTCGTTCATACCACTGGGAAGCATTAGTAGTAGTATATATCACGCTAGCTAATATTACATGTTAATGTATACAAACTGTAATATATTGTTACGAAACATTATAATGTTTGAAACTGTAACTACTATTGATCAGAACCAACAGTACTGTGTAGTCTTTAACGAACCAGCGACAGAATGTGTCCTCTTTCATAATAAAGACCATTGGACATAGCTTATAATACATAGTTCCATAGAAACAGAAGTGAAGAAAGGGCTGAATCTTAGCATAAGTTCATAAGTTACTTAACAATTGTTTTCTTATTGATTGATGTGGTAAACTGTTTAAATAAACGGATGAAGATTAGCAAAAGTCACTGCTTTTGAAAAACAAAACAATTAGATTTTATGTGGATGTTTATATATGTATGTATATGGTTCTCTTTACTATATCTAACTTGTTTTATTTATGAAGAAATATTTATTTGGACAAAATATACACATTCGACGTACTAGTCAGGAAAATAGAAAGTATATCTACTTAATTATCTGGTCCGGCATGGCCAGGTGGTTGGACACTCGACTGGTAGTCCGAGGGTCACGGGTTCGATTCCCGTCACACCAAACATGCTCGCCCTTTTAGCCATGGGGGAGTTATAATGTGACGGTCAATCCGACTATTCGTTGGGAAAAAAGTAGCCCAATAGTTGGCGGTGGGTGGTGATGACTAGCTGCCTTTCCTCTAGCCTTACACTGCTAAATTAGGAACGGCTAGCACAGATAGCCCTCGTGTAGCTTTGCGCGAAATTCAAAACAAACCAAAACCAAACTAAACTACTTAATTATCTAACGGTTTCAAGGTTGCAGACTTTCTTGAAGTTACTGCACAGAAATATGGAATGACATAAAAAGTCGAAAGTACTTAAAAATTAAATTGTTTACTTCCACAATGGTGGTAAAATGGCAGTTTATTTAATAACTTAAGTTTATATAAAGAAGTTATTTTGAAAACTAGTCCTAAGATCTAGTTTTGTTTTTCCTATTTAAGATTATTCAAAAATATTATCACTTTGAATAGAAAAGTAAAGCTATAAGTCTTCTAATACATAACGAATTAAATGAAAACAACTTATAACGTTAGAATGTGTTATTTAAAAATAAGAGCACATGAGCAAACTTTTCGCATTAGGCCCAACAGTTAAGCTTCTCCAGTTCACATTCTACAGCTCGCGAGCTCGAATCCCCGTCATACCGAACATGCTCGTCCTTTCATCTGCAATAGAGTTATCATTAATGATCTATCCCACTATTTGTTAGTCCAAGAGTAGATGTTTTCTTTTTATTTAGCCTATTGCTATTAAGTGAGAGACAGCTAGCGCAGATAGTCCTTTAGTAGCTTTGTGATTTTGGAGTTACACTAGAAGGAGAAAATTTGAATGATAAGAAATAAACTAACCACAAGTGTAACCATCTCGACCTTTAAAAAGTCATAACCAATATGCATCTTTATTAATACTAAGGTTTAGATGTCATCAATAATTTTATTACAACGATTTTGAAGTTTATTCTAAACAGTAACTGAACCACTACTTCTAAAATAACCATAACTTGACATTAAAACTATCTATGTGATATTCTGGGTTGTATTTAAGAAAGAAACAATAATAAACCGGAGTTTTTTCTCGTATTTAAACCCCTGGAACAAGCAGGGACGATTTGTTTGTTTGTTTGTTTTCAGAATCAATTAGAACCTAAATTACACAACGTTTCACCTTAGAGCTCTATCAGAGCACGGTATACTTTCAGTCAAAGCAAAGTATTCGATTAGTCACTTCTTTTATAAAATGGTTTGCGCATGCCTTGGACTTCATCCAATCAATTTTATATAAGTTATCAGTTTTTTGCATTCAAAACAAGAAAATGAGTATGATAGTATATTGATAGGCCAGTGTCTCATAATCTTATCAAGATTTATAAAAGACTGAAGCCATTAAAAAAACATTAGTAATCATCAATTATGAAAAGATTTTTGATCCTTCAAATACTGCAAATATCTAACGTTTTTATAAGTCCTTAAGTTGCATTAGGATATTAATCAAAATTTTGTTACAGAAAGCTAGAACTTTGTCTAAAACACGAAAAATGTTCCAATTCTAATCAAAGGTTAAATCACACACACTTTATATTGTATTCTTCCGAGTAAAAAAAACAAAAAACTACTGTATAAAAATTAAACGATTTATACTTTGAATCTGAAACCACATCTCATGATACGAAGCAGCATTTTGGATTTATTGTTAATAATCTATTGTCAAATTAAATTATAGATATTATCCACATACATATGTATATATCTTGATTTTACACCCAAGGTGTACGTAATAAACTATAAACGATGGTGCATTTATAAAAGTGAACTTTTCCTTTTTAAGCTATCTTAATCTCTTAAGATAGTTTGAAACTAAGGAAATGTGAGGTTTCTTCTAGATGGCCTGGCATGGCCAGGTGGGCTAAGGCGTTCGACTCGTAATGCGAGGGTCGCGGGTTCGAATCCCCGTCGCACCAAACATGCTCGCCCTTTCAGCCGGGGGGACGTAATAATGTGACGGTCAATCCCACTATCCGTTGGTAAATGAGTAGCCTAAGAGTTGGTGATGGGTGGTGAAGGCTAGCTGCCTTCCCTCTAGTCTTACATTGCTGAATTAGGGACGGCTAGCGCAGATAGCCCTCGAGTAGCTTTGCACGAAATTCAAAAACAGACAAACAAACAATCCTTCCAGTTAAATATATATCTTAAGTTAAAGGCAGATTTAATTTTATAATACAAATAAATCAACAAGTATAAAGTAAACTTTGAAACTAAAAAAAAAAAAACGTAAAAATAAAATAAAATAAACATATTTAGTTTTCGAGAAACTTTAGGTTTAGTTTCATATTAATGTACATTTTTAATCACTTAACATATATGAATATATTTATGTATATTTTATGTGCATTATATAGAAGGCCGAGTACATTATGTTCGAATAGTTTTGAATATAGAAGTAAACAAGATACGTAGAAAAGAGTAGCTCACGTAAAGCCGAGATGTATTATAATTAAGTTTTAACACTGGAGTCACGAAGATAGTGTGATGGTTCCAAAAATCGATCGCTCTGGGGAAGACTATACAAAAGCCTTTCTCAACTAAAAATATGTGTATAAATATAAATATTTCCTCAGTCCGCAAATTCCAAGATATTCTTTGTATTTAGTAGCATTAAAAAACAAAAGGGTGATAATCGATTTCGGACAACAGGACCACTCAGAGAGAGACCTGCACCAAGACGTACGCCAATCGTGCTAAGCAAGGTGCAGCGTTTCCTATCATATGATAACCTGCGAGCACAAGGTCAATGTAAAAAAAAACAAAAGCATTCATTTGCCAAAGGTTCAATGAAGAATGATTTCTCTCTTGAAAAACTACATAATTGGCTTTCAGTACATACGTGTTCTGTCGTCACAAACCACAAACAGTTGAAAAATAAAAGTTTTATATATATTATTCCATATGAAGACATAATGGTTAAACTACTGTGTTTAACTGTGATTAGGGTGTTGAAATAGGCGCTGGAAAACATCGTCTTCCAATACCTGACTGCTTATGGAAGGTATGCATGGAAGACTGTCGTGCTTCTGACATGACAACTTGGCAACAGAGCTAGAGAAACAACCATTACTCTCCAGATATAAATTTCATCGGGACTATTAATAGAAGGATTGTTTGAGGAACGAAATATACGTAAACTAGCTTTTTCATGAAACAGTTTTTATAAGACAAACACTGATAAAATGTAATGACAAAAGATAAGTTGGAAATGTTTTTTTTTTATTATTATATAAAGAGTAAAGATTATTTTCCTTTTTCTAGCCGTATAATCAAAACGTCTAAATGCTTCCGTTATGATGTAAAAATTCTGAAAAGCTTTTAATATGGAAACTATGCCACATAATTATACTCAAGATAAAGCATGATAGATTATGATAATGTTGAGAGGGCACAAAGATTGTTTTGATACAACTTAATCAGTCTCTGTGTATAAAAATACAATAAATATGCCATTTCTTGTTCAGGTATTTTTCTAAGAATAAACATTGAGTCCCAATAGGATTTAATCCTCTCTCAGCTTTCCAATTAAAATGTCGAATATCTTTTTATGATATTTACCAATATTTCTGGTAACTTATAAAAGTTAAAAACAAGTAAACAGTGCAATTTTCTTTAGAATTATACTCAAAATACAACAATGTAGGATAACGATGACCCTTTAACAAGGAAGAAAATGCAATGTGGATTTTAGAGACTGCCTTATAAGTCTCAAGATATCTTCACTTAATAATTGCTGAGGAGGTTGAAACTTCTGATATGAAATGTTAATAGGTTTGTTTGTTAAAATATGCCTCTAATATGCAGAAACGTAGACTTAACTTCTTCTTTGACTTAGTGTTTACTGTAAAAACTGTTTCATTAATCATATATGTGATGTGCGATAGGAGTAAGGGTTCCTTAGACAGTCTTGACCAAGTCTATTTTTTATTCAGCACTATGTCATGTTTAAGATGCAAATGTTTCAGTTTTCAGTGACTCAGTTTGTCTGTCTATAGTACGACATTTAAAGGTTGGCATTGAGATTTCTCAGTTTTCAGTGACTCAGTTTGTATGTCTATAGTACGACATTTAAAGGTTAGCATTCAGATTTCTCAGTTTTCGGTGACTCAGTTTGTATGTCTATAGTACGACATTTAAGACTGACATTCAGATTTCTCAGTTTTCAATGACTCAGTTTGTATGTCTATAGTACGACATTTAAAGGTTAGCATTCAGATTTCTCAGTTTTCAGTGACTCAGTTTGTATGTCTATAGTACGACATTTAAAGTTAGCATTCAGATTTCTCAGTTTTCGGTGACTCAGTTTGTATGTCTATAGTACGACATTTAAGGTTGACATTCAGATTTCTCAGTTTTCAATGACTCAGTTTGTATGTCTATAGTACGACATTTAAAGGTTAGCATTCAGATTTCTCAGTTTTCGGTGACTCAGTTTGTATGTCTATAGTACGACATTTAAAGTTAGCATTCAGATTTCTCAGTTTTCGGTGACTCAGTTTGTATGTCTATAGTACGACATTTAAGGTTGACATTCAGATTTCTCAGTTTTCAATGACTCAGTTTGTATGTCTATAGTACGACATTTAAAGGTTAGCATTCAGATTTCTCAGTTTTCAGTGACTCAGTTTGTATGTCTATAGTACGACATTTAAAGGTTAGCATTCAGATTTCTCAGTTTTCAGTGACTCAGTTTATATGTCTATAATAGGACATTTAAAGGTTGGCATTCAGATTTCTCAGTTTTCAGTGACTCAATTTGTATAGCTAGAGAACATTAAAAGGTTAGAATTCGGATTGTTCAGTTTTTCACCATACAATAAGACTTGGATTTTCCGTATTTAAGAGACACATTTTCAGTTGGCAGTGACTTGGCTTACATTGTCAAAGAATGGTTTACTACGAAGATACAGAAATATAATTTGTAATAGAAAAAAATACTATTATAATTTCTAACTATCAACTATGTGAGAAAATAGTAAACTGAGTTATTTTCGATTTGACTTAGAAGTTAATAATGTAAAAAATAATGTGAAATATTCTAACTGTTGATAAAAAGAAAGTTAGTTTTATTTACTAATAACAGGGAAGAGCCAGAAAGAGTAACACAGCCATCTTAGTTCTTTTTAAGAAACTAATTAAGTTTCAGTCGGTATGGAATGCTTTTGCATACTGTAAGTATATGTACCACATTACTCTCCCAAAAATGTAAAATTTCTATAATTTATTTTATATATTTTCCTATTTTATTCATTTCAAATTGTCTCTATTGTTACTCATCAATGACTTTCAACTTTCTGTAAACAGCAGTAAATAACAGGAAAAAAATGCATATTAAAGAAGTGTAAATGTACAGTTCTCAATGCGTGAGCTACACTATATAATAATAACAGCAGGTGTTAATACACGTTTGGCGTTGCTAAAAATCATTGATCTATTGGTTTTAACAATACAGTGATGGTTCTTAAAGTTTTAATTGTAATTACCATCTTTCAGTCAATTCGTAGTCATTATGTTTTAATCTCTGGTGTGTGTGATTTTCTTAGAGCACTCACATGGGGCTATTTGTTGTGTCCACTGGAGGGAATCGAATCCCTAAGTTTAGCGTCATAAATCCGTAGACTTATTTCTTTCCAAGCAGGGGACTTAATCTCTGATAATTTAAATAAATAGGCAATCTTTAGATGAAATGGTCCCATTTCTTAACTGTATTGTGAAAGTATCCTGTTAGATATACACGAATGTGTTTGTTTAAACTTAATCATAGTGTTGTGATTTATGTTTAGAAACGATAGTTTATCGCAAGTTTATTTACGTAACTGATTGCGAATCATAAATTGTGTAATCCAACACAGAAGAATGGGTGATTGTTATGTTACTGTGTTATGTTACTAGAACCTTGCGAGTTGTTATAGTTGTATTAGTTGAGTAGTATTACATAATAACAAACATCTATTATAGTATGTGGAACGTTCAAACCTTTGTCAAAACATAAATACAAGTAAAAATGTTTGCTTGTGAGCCTAACTATAAATGACGTATTGTGATGATTTTTAAAGGGCATTTATCACAGACTGTATTGTAATAACAGAGTAGAGAAGAAAAATTCGCCTTTGCAATTGTTTTTCTAAAATAACTGAACCAGGTTTATTTAAAACAGCTGTAGCATTAAAAATATACCAAACATTTATATGTACGTTTGTATTGTTAAAATAAATTATTTTAACCAAGGGGACTATTTGCTGTTTGATAAAATTTATCAATAAATAGGTTACAGCTACCGACTGTTGAGAAACCGTCCATATGCAAAACCTTACATATCATTTTAGCTATGTTTTGAAAACCTTACCATTGGTCTTTGACTCATGTCACAGCACCATAAATATTTTCCTGAAATCTGAACAATTATAATCATAATTCACAAAAAATACTGCAAGCAGAAATATGTGCTTATTTTAAACTAAATTCCTCAGTTTAAGCAAGATAACTGTTGTCACAAATTTCTTTTACAGCCAATAATACGCCAAATTATCCATAACTCCAGCACTACAACAATTATAATACAAATTAAACGTAATTTTTATCATATCACTTCACTAATACCACTGGGAAACTATCGTAAAGACACGTGTAGAAACGATTAGGCTCGGCATAGCCAGGTAGGTTAAGGCGTTCGACTCTAAGGGTCGCGGGTTCAAATCACCGTCGCACCCATCTTGCTCGCCCTTTCAGCCGTGGGGGTATTATACTGTATCGGTCAATCCCACTATTCGTTTGAAAAAGAGTAGCCCAAGAGCTGACGGTGGGTGGTGATGACTAGCTGCCTTCCCTCTAGTCTTACACTGCTAAATTAGAGACGTTTAGCGCAGATAGCCCTCGTGTAGCTTTGCGCAAAATTCAAAACAAAACAATAGAGAAACGATTAATATCAGCTTCGAATATCGAGACCACCAAGTTCTTCAATAATCGTAAAGAAAATTGAGTTTCATAACGTTTGAACACATTTTCGGAACCTTATTTCGTTAAAAACAATGACCCAAACCTGGATTTACATCTTTGAACATATCAGAAGAGTACCTGGCAAATATACATTGGGTTGGATACCTCAATCACGATGAGGAACATTCTGTGGGGGAAGGAGGTTTGTGCCTTAAAAATCAAGATATTCTTTAAGATGTTTCACTGACTATGTCTTTTTGTTCTCCGTAAAATAGTTCTCCTTTGCACCGAAATGTTTGTGTTTATACTTTTACACCATTCTACTTTTTTACGGTTTTTTTCACTCGGAAGATCCTTCTGTTATCCGTAAAACAGCTCTACTTTGCACCAAATATTTGGAAACAGAGCAGAAAAGCAAGACGTATCATAACTGTACGGCGTATTTGACACTTATTTTAAGATAATGTGAACATGTCTGATCCTTAATGTTCATATAGTTCTTAAGTAACGCTAAAATTGTGTAAATGGACTCATATGGCCTACATCGAGTGTTTTATCTCTTAATATGGCGCTTTTGTTCTTTCACCAATTTGTAAAATTTTCAGTTGTATGTGAATTTTGTCCAGAAGAAGGGTACAATAAAATAGTTTTGTAACACCCAAAAACAGTATTCCATTATTATTGTAAAATATAGTAAACGTAACTAATATCACGAAATATATCCTCAGAAAAAAACTTTATTAGCTCAATATTTCACTATTACAACTTCGTCAAACAATATCGATATATTGAGCTAATAAAGTTACATTCTGAAGATATGGGTCGTTATTTTATTTACGTTTCTGAAAATTCCTGGTAACAAATCCTGGTTAAGAATGTTAAGAAAAACGATTTTATAAATATTAAATGCGAATAAATCTGCACATTTTCTGGTTAAACAGCGATATCAGTCTTTGTTGAATCGTGTGGCTGAGGGTAGACTAGTTTCACTCAACCGTTCAATTCAGAAAAGAACAAATCTTTAATTTCTTATTGCTCGTCAATCACGCGACAGTCTCGTGTATATTTACCATTCGCACTTACTTCCCTGGTATTGGAACAAACTTGTAATACTGGCTTTCGATTATAACAAATATCAAACAGTTACAACAACTTCTAATACTAGCCTTTGATTATTACAAATATCAAACAGTTACAACAACTTCTAATACTAGCCTTTGATTATTACAAATATCAAACAGTTACAACAACTTCTAATACTAGCCTTTGATTATTACAAATATCAAACAGTTACAACAACTTCTAATACTAGCCTTTGATTATTACAAATATCAAACAGTTACAACAACTTCTAATAGTGGCCTTTGATTATTACAAATATCAAACAGTTACAACAACTTCTAATACTGGCCTTTGATTATGGTAAATATTAAACAGTTACAACAACTTCTAATACTAGCCTTTGATTATGGTAAATATTAAACAGTTACAACAACTTCTAATACTAGCCTTTGATTATGGTAAATATTAAACAATTACAACTTCTAATACTGGCTTTTTATTATAACATCTATTAAACATCAATAATATAATTATATTAACACTTATTATTTTAGTTATTGCATTCTTTTTTTACACGTGAATGAAAACTCAGCATTCAGGAGATACTGACTAATTGAGCACGACAAGGATGTGCTGACATTGTAAAGAGTCAATAATAAAATACAACTTTATCTGTCTTAACAGAACAATCTTAAGTCACAAATGAATTAAAACAAAATTTTGTTGATGTTTAGTGAATAATGTTTGTTGTTTTCTTCATAAATTATTATTTTCAATTTGTTTTCTTTTCCTTTAAGAAACCATGATAAAGAATGATAATAATACACCTGAACTGCAAACTATCGGAGCTCTTGCGATAATACACGTTCCAAAGAACGCAGACAAAAGTAACGAAGAACAAATAACAACATATAGAACATTGGCAATTGTACAACCTTTTATTTAACTGTAGTCTGATTATATGAAAATCAACTACAAGTTATATCACTGAATAATCTGTGAATCAAGTGTCTAGATGCCTTCTATACTGACAAACAACGTAGATGAAGCCACTAAGAATGATTACTACACCTTTCTTTGATATAGACAAGTATTTAGCCCGAGATATTTACCCGGAAATTGGTAAGTCATGTCGCAGATGGCATCCGTCCATTAACGTAAGCGCAGTACGATGACAACGGTCGCTGGGAGGGACATATTAATCAAATGCTAATTGAGCTTCCCTCATCTGTTCAGGAAGCGGGACTAGTTCGCCACGTAAGTTGCGTGAGCGACACGATACGAGCCACCTTAGTGAGGTGAAATGAGGATTAATTATGGTTGTCAAACGTATCTGAGGCGTATATATTCCCAAAATGTTCTGTAACATTGCTTGCACTTTTCTGCTTTGTAGGCAAGAAATAGATTTGTTGCTGGAGTATTAGCAGCTGAGCATGTCTAACAAAATCTGGTTTATGTGCGTTATATAAAACGTCATTATACTCTGTGTCATCTCTAGAATCTTCGTCCATGACACAGCAAGCCAGCAGACAGGTAATGTAATTTAGAATACCATAGCAGAACATATAAAGGTAGGAACTAACTGACAGGTAATTCAATTCCAAGCATCACCCCAGATCACGTTAGGCCAAGAATTGTTTGTTTGGAAATTTGCGCAAAGCTAAACGAAAGTTATCTGCGATAGCCGTCCTTAATTTAGTACTTTAATAATAGAGAGAAGGTAGCTAGTCCCACGTAAGACCCAGAAGGCACGTAATGTAATTTAAATCACCATACAAAATTCAATACACGTAAGACCCAGAAGGCAGGTAATGTAACTTAAATCACCATACAAAATTCAATACACGTAAGACCCAGAAGGCAGGTAATGTAACTTAAATCACCATACAAAATTCAATACACGTAAGACCCAGAAGGCAGGTAATGTAACTTAAATCACCATACAAAATTCAAAACACGTAAGATCCAGAAGGCAGGTAATGTAATTTAAATCACCATACAAAATTCAATAGACGTAAGACTCAGTAGGCAGGTAATGTAATTTAAATCATTATACAAAATTCAATACACGTAAGACCCAGAAGGCATGTAATGTAATTTAAATCACTATACGAAATTCAATACACGTAAGACTCAGTAGGCAGGTAATGTAATTTAAATCACCATACAAAATTCAATACACGTAAGACTCAGTAGACAGGTAATGTAATTTAAATCATTACACAAAATCCAATACACATAAGACTCAGTAGGCAGGTAATGTAATTTAAATCACCATACAAAATTCAATACACGTAAGACTCAGAAGGCAGGTAATGTAATTTAAATCACCATACAAAATTCAATACACGTAAGACCCAGAATGCAGGTAATGTAAGTTAAATCATTACACAAAATCCAATACACATAAGACTCAGTAGGCAGGTAATGTAATTTCCATTATTCACATTATATAGAGTTAAAGTTGATGACAAAATGCTAGTACAGAAGAGGTATGCGAGTTATATAATGCACTAAATATCACTCATGTTAGGACAAACAGTTGTATTAGTAAGTGTTCAGTCCAATAAGAAAGGTGATTTTATATTTGTCTTGAGTTCGTCTGATGGTAAAATATTATTACTAATCAATAGAACATTAGCATACATCAAACAAATTATGGAAGTTATGATATTCATATAATTTCACCCACAGCAAAAGTTTAGATCAATGACTTTCTGATATCAGTATATATAATGATATTCATGCAATTTTACAAAAACGAAGATATAAGAAAAACAAACTTCGAACATGCATTCTCAGCATAAGACGTGTCAAAAAGAGACGTGCGAACATAACTTCTGGAAACAAAACAAACAGAAAATGTCTATCATGAAATGTATATCAGAAATGTCTATCACTACGGATAATGCAGCTAACTAAGCATCTATTGTAATGTTAGGTCATGCAATAATTACCCTATTGGAATAAATATATTTTTCACATAAAGTTTAAAGATTAGATAGAATTTACTTTTCTTGTTAGTAAATACTTTCTTTGCGCGAAATTCGGAACAAACCAAGACTGTCATGGTGAATACAAAATATATCGTCCTTCTGACAGCTCTTTTTTATGTATTTTGAAGCTAAAAACCAAAGCCTCACAGCACAAACAGATCCTCAGTGATGTCGAGAAAACCCACTTGTAGAGAAATATATATGCAAAAACGGCTCGTTTGGGTTGAGAAAATATTTTAAATACAAGAGCGAACAATGTTTCGACCTTCTTCGGTCATCGTCAGGTTCGAAACGTTGTTCGCTCTTCTATTTAAAATATTTTCTCAACCCAAACGAGCCGTTTTTGCATATATAAATAGATCCTCGTTAGGCTTTGTGCTTAAACAAAATATAAAGACAGAATGACTTCAATTTACTTTTGTTTAAAATTGGCCGTTTCGTGTTTAGACAAGTAAAACATTCTTTTGTTTAGTCAATACGACATTTAGAAAAGTGTCAGATTATGAGTCTGTAATTAAATTACTCAGAAGTAATGTCAGATTATGAGTGGGTAATTAAATTACTCAGAATTAATGTCACATTATGAGTCGGCAATTAAATTACTCAGAAATAATGTCAGATTATAAGTCGGCAATTAAATTACTCAGAAATAATGTCAGATTATGAGTCGGTAATTAAATTACTCAGAAATAATGTCAGATTATGAGTCGGTAATTAAATTACTCAGAAATAATGTCAGATTATGAGTCGGTAATTAAATTACTCAGAATTAATGTCACATTATGAGTCGGTAATTAAATTACTCAGAAATAATGTCAGATTATGAGTCGGTAATTAAATTACTAAGAAATAATGTCAGATTATGAGTCGGTAATTAAATTACTCAGAAATAATGTCAAATTATGAGTCGGTAATTAAATTACTCAGAAATAATGTCAAATTATGAGTCGGTAATTAAATTACTCAGAAGTAATGTCAGATTATGAGTCGGTAATTAAATTACTCAGAAGTAATGTCAGATTATGAGTCGGTTATTAAGTTAATCAGAAATAATGTCAGATTATGAGTCGGTAATTGATTTAATCAAAAATAATGTCAGATTATGAGTCGGTAATTAAATTACTCAGAAATAATGTCAGATTATGAGTCGGTTATTTAGTTAATCAGAAATAATATCAGATTATGAGTCGGTAATTGATTTAATCAAAAATAATGTCAGATTATGAGTCGGTAATTAAATTACTCAGAAATAATGTCAGATTATGAGTCGGTAATTGAGTTAATCAAAAATAATGTTAGATTATGAGTCGATAATTGAATTAGTCAGAAATAATATCAGATTGTGAGTCGATAATTAAATCAAGCATAATTAATGACAGACGATGAGCAAAATATAGCTCTTCTTCCTGCACCGTTTTGGATAGTCTAGAAAACATTTCAAGTGGTATAACTTAAATCAATTAGAAATTTGAGAATCACTTAGAAACATATCTCAAAATTATTGTATTTCTTTAATGAATCAATGTCTCAATTATTTTGTATTGAGTCAAATTTCCTTTCCAAATCGTTATAAGTGAGTATGACACAGCGTTAAGAAGAAGCACTATAATCATTATTACAACAACAAGTAAAAACATTAATAGGAACTGTGTGTTTTCTTACAGCAAAGCCACATCGGGCTATCTGCTGAGCCCACCGAGGGGAATCAAACCCCTGATTTTAGCGTTGTAAATCCGTAGACTTACCGCTCAACTAGCGGGTGACTGACAAGTACTACCAATGGTATTTAAATTCGTATACAAAAAAAAACAGTTGAAGAAATAGAAATTTCCCTAATTTTTACTCCGATAAAAGCTTTCAAAATGAATTTAATTATTAGAATTTATACTCGTATGTAGCATTCGAAGCAAAAATTGATTTCTTACTTCATGTTGGGTAAACACCACCTAAAGGAAGACGCAGCTAAACAATATATCTTTAAAATAATCAATCAATACACGCTGACTAAACCAGCACAGCAGCGCCTGACACTGGGAATTTGTATGCGGTATAACAGCCAAAGGCTACGTATTATTGGTAGATGCTGAATACAGCCTTCTTCTGCTTCGTAACTTTCGTATATCTAAAACATATCCTTCAGGATATCGATCACCAATACCACTGAATAGTAGAAAACCCATTAACGTGTTTGGATACATAGGACTTTGGTGCAGACGACTGGAATTAAACAGCACCGTTCCCAGAATGCACTATAACCACATGCAGACAGCTTACAGAATTTCGATTTTCTTTCAAATACTTACATCACTAGCTAATTTTCAGAAAATTATGTGAGGAATATTTTTACATGAAATATTGAAATTAAAATATATATATATATATGATTTCTTAATTTAATAGTTTCCACACGGTTGATTCTTTTGGAGAGAAATATTGGATTAAACAAGATTTATTTTACGTTTAAAATGTAAATATGTAATTTATTTTCACACTTTCAAAGAAAAATTTCTACAATTCTAGATTCAAGCTTCATATTTACCGATTACGAGTAAAGTTTTGTCGTTCTTAATATCTGTATCCTTTTTTTTATTATTATGTTTCATTTTTCCTATTACATATACATGTTATTTAATTTAGGGGAATACAAATGCAAATTTCGCAAAAACGTTTATTAGTTGTTGTTTTTTCAATTTCGCGCAAAGCTACCCGAGGGCTATCTGCGCTAGCCGTCCCTAATTTAGCAATGTGAGGCTAGAGGGAAGGCAGCTAGTCATCACCACCCACCAACAACTCTTAGGCTACTCTTTTGCCAACGAATAGTGGGATTGACCGTAACATTATAATGTTTCCACGGCTGAAAGGGTGAGCCTGTTTGGTGTGACCGGGAATCGAGTCCGCGACCCTCAGATTACAAATCGAGTGCCTTAACACACCTGGCCTCGCCTAAAAAATAAAAATATTATCTTTCACAGGAAAAAATTATTTACAGTAATTAGAAATACCTATCTTATTGCTGTTTTAATAAGCACTCTTAAGCATTAAATAAATAAACTTTACAGCATTTTGACATACCACTAGAGGGTGCTAAGGTACGGAAATTTACCAAGCAACGTTATGTAGCTTGTATTTCATTATAAAACCGACTAAGTTATGAAGTTCATTGACAATTGATTGATTTCATCTAATAATCACAATGCTCTACGATCAGCTTTCGAATACAGAAGGGATAACTTGGGTTATTAAGGAAGATATATCAATAAATTGGTTAAGAATAAAAGCCAAACATTACACTACTGTTGATTCACTTGCTTCTTATACTAGACGTTCTCGCTGAAGTTAGGTTTAATATGTGAAATGAAAAACTAACCTTAAATTCAGTCAAAACATCATATGATGCTTGTGTGTCATATATACGCATGTTTAGTAAGGTTTGTGGATAATGTTTTTGGAAAGCACCTGTTATTGGCATTTGGTAAGTTAGACTTTTTCCACTTGTTTGTAGGCTCGACATGGCCGGGTGAATTAAGAGGTTCGACTCGTAATCCGAGGGTCGCGAGTCCGAATCCCGTCGCACCAAACATGCTCACCCTTTCAGCCGTGGGGACGTTATAATGTTACAGTCAATCCCACTATTCGTTGGTAAAAGAGTAGCCCAAGATTTGGCGGTGGTTGGTGATGACTAGCTGCCTTCCCTCTAGTCTTGAACTCCTAAATTACGGACGCATAGCGCAGATAGCCGTTGAGTAGCTTTGGGCGAAATTCAAAATAACCAATAAATAACCACTTGTTTGTTTTAATATATTAGCAAAAAGGAAGCTTGAAAACGTCATTCCATGTTTAATCCTTAAACGACGACCATCATCAACTGATGCTGCAACATACAACTTTCTCGCTGTTTAAGGGCTAAAGAAAACGAAAGTTCAGTGCGAAAAAGCATCTTTTCATACCTCTGGAAAAATACAAACTTTATTCATTTTAAATGGACATGTTCTCAAATTTCTACAACATACATAACAACGAGCTAACAAAAAAACATTCACGTGTGAACAGAAAAAACATGATTTACAACCAAACCACCAACGTCAAGGAACGTGTCATTTCATTAACAGACATTAAAGACGTGTCCAGCAATGATAATTAAACAGATGAATTGTCACTAAAACACAGCTTTTTCGTAGCTATAAGTGTTGCAGGCTTTGAATCAGCTGGCGTATAGAGAACATTTGAGGTTAACTAAGGATATTTCCTGTTCACATCTAATAAATTATGCATAGAATCTTGAAATATGCATGACACATAATCAAGAGTACGTACAGGCCGTTTTTTTGAAACTCGAATATTCAGAGCCGAACTACTTTTCTAAAAATCGATGTTACTCCTCCATAATCTGGAAAATGACAAGCCTGGAGAAAACAAAATCTTTATCAACCGAATAAATATTCGTTTGAACCAATAAACCTTAATGGCATGATCGATATTGATTAGTGTTACTTTGGAACTTAATCATAAAAGTATCAGTCTGTTTCTCTTCCGTTGCTTTTTTGAAACAATTTGTGTATTGTACTGAAAACAACACATCCGCCGGTCAACAAACAAAGCGCAAAGTTACTCGAGGGCTATCTGCGCTAGCCGTCCCTAATCTAACGGTGTAAGACTAGAGGGTTTGTTTGTTTTTTGTCTTATTGAATTTCGCACAAAGCTACTCGAGGGCTATCTGCGCTAGCCGTCCCTAATTTAGCAGTGTAAGACTAGAGAGAAGGCAGCTAGTCATCACCACCCACCGCCAACTCTTGGGCTACTATTTTACCAACGAATAGTGGGATTGACCATCACATTATAACGCCCCCACTGTGGAAAGGGCGAGCATGTTTGGTGCGACCGGGATTCGAGGGTCGCGGGTTCAAAAAACGTAGAAATGTTAAGACATCAGCGCTTGTTCTAATGTTAAAAACACTCGAGCACATTGTCTTGTGTAACTACATTATAGCTAAAATACGGAAACCTCAAAGACTATGGCTAATTAAATGTCCTCACGTTCGTTGATGTAGGTAGACATTTAATATTTGTAGCTATCAATGGTATTTACACAACGCTCTTTTTGAATATAGCATAATATTACGTTCTGTCAATATCCAAAGGAAATGCTAATATATAGGCAAGCTAAAACACAGCTCAAAATAAAGGGTGATTATGGTTAATATATAGGCAAGCTAAAACACAGCTCAAAATAAAGGGTGATTATGGTTAATATATAGGCAAGCTAAAACACAGCTCAAAATAAAGGGTGATTATGGTTAATATATAGGCAAGCTAAAACACAGCTCAAAATAAGGGGTGATTATGGTTAATATATAGGCAAGCTAAAACACAGCTCAAAATAAAGGGTGATTATGGTTAATATATAGGCAAGCTAAAACACAGCTCAAAATAAAGGGTGATTATGGTTAATATATAGGCAAGCTAAAACACAGCTCAAAATAAAGGGTGATTATGGTTAATATATAGGCAAGCTAAAACACAGCTCAAAATAAAGGGTGATTATGGTTAATATATAGGCAAGCTAAAACACAGCTCAAAATAAAGGGTGATTATGGTTAATATATAGGCAAGCTAAAACACAGCTCAAAATAAAGGGTGATTATGGTTAATATATAGGCAAGCTAAAACACAGCTCAAAATAAAGGGTGATTATGGTTAATATATAGGCAAGCTAAAACACAGCTCAAAATAAAGGGTGATTATGGTTAATATATAGGCAAGCTAAAACACAGCTCAAAATAAAGGGTGATTATGGTTAATATATAGGCAAGCTAAAACACAGCTCAAAATAAAGGGTGATTATGGTTAATATATAGGCAAGCTAAAACACAGCTCAAAATAAGGGGTGATTATGGTTAATATATAGGCAAGCTAAAACACAGCTCAAAATAAAGGGTGATTATGGTTAATATATAGGCAAGCTAAAACACAGCTCAAAATAAAGGGTGATTATGGTTAATATATAGGCAAGCTAAAACACAGCTCAAAATAAATGGTGATTATGGTTAATATATAGGCAAGCTAAAACACAGCTCAAAATAAAGGGTGATTATGGTTAATATATAGGCAAGCTAAAACACAGCTCAAAATAAAGGGTGATTATGGTTAATATATAGGCAAGCTAAAACACAGCTCAAAATAAAGGGTGATTATGGTTAATATATAGGCAAGCTAAAACACAGCTCAAAATAAAGGGTGATTATGGTTAATATATAGGCAAGCTAAAACACAGCTCAAAATAAAGGGTGATTATGGTTAATATATAGGCAAGCTAAAACACAGCTCAAAATAAAGGGTGATTATGGTTAATATATAGGCAAGCTAAAACACAGCTCAAAATAAAAGGGTGATTATGGTTAATATATAGGCAAGCTAAAACACAGCTCAAAATAAAGGGTGATTATGGTTAATATATAGGCAAGCTAAAACACAGCTCAAAATAAGGGTGATTATGGTTAATATATAGGCAAGCTAAAACACAGCTCAAAATAAAGGGTGATTATGGTTAATATATAGGCAAGCTAAAACACAGCTCAAAATAAAGGGTGATTATGGTTAATATATAGGCAAGCTAAAACACAGCTCAAAATAAATGGTGATTATGGTTAATATATAGGCAAGCTAAAACACAGCTCAAAATAAAAGGGTGATTATGGTTAATATATAGGCAAGCTAAAACACAGCTCAAAATAAAAGGGTGATTATGGTTAATATATAGGCAAGCTAAAACACAGCTCAAAATAAAGGGTGATTATGGTTAATATATAGGCAAGCTAAAACACAGCTCAAAATAAAGGGTGATTATGGTTAATATATAGGCAAGCTAAAACAAAGCTCAAAATAAATGGTGATTATGGTTAATATATAGGCAAGCTAAAACACAGCTCAAAATAAATGGTGATTATGGTTAATATATAGGCAAGCTAAAACACAGCTCAAAATAAATGGTGATTATGGTTAATATATAGGCAAGCTAAAACACAGCTCAAAATAAAGGGTGATTATGGTTAATATATAGGCAAGCTAAAACACAGCTCAAAATAAAGGGTGATTATGGTTAATATATAGGCAAGCTAAAACACAGCTCAAAATAAAGGGTGATTATGGTTAATATATAGGCAAGCTAAAACACAGCTCAAAATAAAGGGTGATTATGGTACTGTGATCTGATGTACATATTTAGTGCTCATTTTCTTAGTATCTGTAAATAGCAATACTGTCTTCAGAAATATTTCCTATTGGATGTAATAGTGACATATCTTTGGACATATTGGATATAATAGTGGAATATCTTTGGACATACTGGATGTAATAGTGACATATTTTTGGACATACTAGATGTAATGGTGACATATCTTTGGACATATTGGATATAATAGTGACATATCTTTTGACATATTGGATATAATAGTGACATATCTTGGGACATATTGGATATAATAGTGACATATCTTTAGACATACTGGATGTAATAGTGACATATCTTTGGACATATTGGATGTAATAGTGACATATGTTTGGACATATTGGATGTAATAGTGACATATCTTGGGACATATTGGATATAATAGTGACATATCTTTGGACATATTGGATATACTAGTGATATATCGTTTGACATATTGGATATAATAGTGACATATCTTTAGACATACTGGATGTATTAGTGACATATCTTTGGACATATTGGATATAATAGTGACATATCTTTGGACATATTGGATATAATAGTGATATGTCTTCAACTCTTCTCCTTTTTTGTCTTTTCTTACTTGGCAGAGAACGATCCAGTAGAAGACATTCCATATGATCAGATTTCGTAATATGGCAGAGAACGATCCAGTAGAAGACATTCCATATGATCAGATTTCGTAATATGGCAGAGAACGATCCAGTAGAAGACATTCCATATGATCAGATTTCGTAATATATCAACCAGCTAGTCATTATCTAAGCCTGGTGTGGTACCATCATCTAATCCGTCATTTTCATAAAATTACTTTGACTTCAACCGGGTATTAACAACCATCCTTTTATGTAAAAGTATTTTTCTTGTTTAAGTTTTTTCACTGTTTGAAATTACTTAATATGTTTACAATGGACTCAAACTACATTGTTTAACTCGTTAAGAAGGTCTTTCTGAGTTTGCCTTTTAGGCTCCACCAACTAAAACAAGTAAACACAAACTGCTGTGGCAAGATGTATAACACTTCATTAGTATGTTTATTTCCGTAAAACGTATAATGAACAACTAATACAAACATCGAGGCCTGGCATGAGCAAACGGTTAAGGCACTCGACTTATAATCTGAGGGTCGCGGGTTCGAATCCCCGTCGTACCCAACACGCTCGCCCTTGCAGCCGTGAGGGCTTTATTATGTGACGATGAATCACACTATTCGTTGGTAAAATAGTAGCTCAAGAGTTGGCGGTGGGTGGTGATAACTAGCAACTTTCCCTCTAGTCTTACACTCCTAAATCAGATACGGTTAGCCCACATAGTGTTAATGTAGCTTTTCGCTAAATTCAAAACCAAACAAATATCAAATGGAAAGGACAAATTTCAAAATAAAACTGAAAAACGTATCTCTATAAATTATTTGAATTAATTATTTTTTAAAACTCATTATGTGGGTAACATTTTGAAAACCAGACCCAAAATTCGAACGCTTTCGAAAAGTTGACTATTCTTCAATAGTCACCTATCCGAAAACGCTCGAGTTCATGGTCTCGTTTTGAAAATATTACTACTTTTGTAGGTGATCCTGTGTGCTGAATACTTAACCTAAACTTGTGTGGGTAGCTTTATATCCACCATAACAACAGTCACTATTATACAAGACTCACCTTTTATAAAATTTGAAAAAGAAAAAGCTTACAATATTTTGATCGAAAGTCCAAAATTGAGAATCTTCAAAACGGGAATTATCGATGACGTCATAGAACTTTGTCGCAAAGAAAGAGTTCCCACAGAGATTTAGTTTCAAATGTATATTTTATTACTGTAGTTTCAATAAATGAAAGAGCTTTTTTCCTACTATGAAACCTTGTAACTGACTGTCATATACACTAATAGTACAATATTAAACAACTGTTCAAAAGATGTATTTATGATGAAGGTATTCCAAAAATTCGTAAAGGCACAGGCATATCTGAAACCCAATGAGAATTATTTCTAGAAAGTCCTATTTATTTTTCATATCTATTGATTTTAATAGTCATGTGAATTAAATGAATGCTTCCATATACAGATTGACAAATGTTTATTTAAAACCTATGCGAGTTTTTTTCTCTGCTTGTTTTTTTTTTTTAATTTCGCGCAAAGCTACTAGAGGGCTATCTTCGCTAATCGTCCCTAATTTAGCAGTGTAAAAATAAATGGAAAGCAGCTAGTCATCACCACCCACCACCAACTCGTGGGCTACTATTTTATCCATGCGGTTTTACACTCCAAAACAAGTCTTGCTTTTATTTTCAAGGTTAAAGGTTATGTACAATAAGCACGCTTTTCTTGTTATTCTGAATTAATAGTTTAGTAAAACTAATTTTTTTCTACAGAAAAAGGCGAAAGGATTTAGATTCAAAGGTAAATGTTCAGTTAGTAAAAAAAAATTATAAAGTTGAAGTGTCAAGTAACAGTATGCTAATTCATTTAAAATAATGGCAAACAGAATTGAGTGACAAACATTGAAAAAAATTCATCACTGCACCATTGCTAACCTACGTCATGACCTTTAGGAGTAAGCTGTAAAGTCATAATAAGTCATAAAATGAGATGAGCCTCACACTAACCAACTCACTGAAGCACAGGTTCCTTACATTTGAAGGGCTCGCTGTGTGTGTGATTAGTCCTGGAGCTGAGTTCCATAGTTTTCCTCTCGGTTCCTTCTGAGACGGGAAATCTGTGGTGTATGTCAGTACAAAAAAAAAAAAAAAAATCGACTGGTCAAGTCGATTTCAATTAACCGTTGTCGTTGACATAGGCTGTTTTTCTTTCTGATCGTAGAAATAAGAGAATTCGGTGCGACTATATTTTTAGTTTTTTTTTTTGTCATTATTGCTCATTTTCTTTCTAAGAATGATAAAAGCTTGTCTTACTGAAATCTCTTATTAAAAGAAAAAAAAGTCGTGAAAAGGACTGTACCAAGTTCCTAAGTTCTACTTGGTGCACGTGAAATAATTACAAGGAATGTCTGCCTGTCATTCTAAGGTCAGTTTGAGCCTGAAGGTCATAATGCTTGAGCCGGAAGGCGACTTACTGATTTAGGTCATGAATCAGACAACAGACTATAGAATCAGTGATGGATACAATGAACATCGAGATTTCATTTTTGGAATGAGTCCATGTACGAGACCATTTGTGTTTCCACCACTTTGAATATGTTGTTAGTTTTATCTGAGTATTTATACCAGAGTTCTACACAACAGTTTTCGAATAGTCTTGAAGTTTCCTCATTTGTGTAGTTATAAACATTTAGAAATTGCCAATTTATCAGACGTCTTTCGTGAGAAACACGCATTAAAACAGATTTTTTTTTTTAAATGTATTCATTGGCTGTTTGTTGCAAAACTAATAGGGCCGTCTTCTATGCGAATACCTTTAAGTTATATTACTTTAATGGTTTTAATGGAACTGACATTTCAAGGTTTTCATTCAAAAATAACTTAACTCGAATAATATCCGTTTTAATTAAGATTGGGTTTCAAAACTAATAAATGTTAATGTCTTTTTTTTTTATTTATCATGTACTACAATTACTATACGTTAACTTAATACACAACATAACTGTTGGTATATTGATTTTATAAGCGTTATAGTTAATTAACAGTATTCTATGTCACCTAAGCTTATTACTTACTTATTACTCAGCAGATATCCCGATGTGGCTTTGCTATAAGAAAACACACACACATTACTTGTCAAATTAAGTTTTAAAATTTTGAAATTAATCTACATTCTCAATAGAATACATTATGTTTTGTTGTCACAAACGTTTATCTCTATTTTAATTTGTTCAGAACAGCATGTAAAGAAAACGATGCATCTTTTAACAGACCAGTATTTTAAAACTGTCGTGATGAAAGACGGATACACGTCTTAGATAAAACTTGGATTACGTTCGTAAAAGAGCGACTGCTTACAAGTTTGTCTACAAAGTAAAACTTAGGAAAGAGATAATATACGAACACCCCGTAAAATAACACTAATGAATAAACTTGAGAGCTGAAAGTTCTCAACAGAATATCTCTGATCTCGGAGCACAGTATCTTACCTCCTGGTAAGAATATTTTGCATTCCCAAGGGATCTTATTAAACAGAGTAACCGGAGAAGACGCAAGTTTTGCAGGAAAAACAACATAACAAACGATCCTAACATACAAAATTTAACGGTCAATTTTCTCTGGAAAGTTTGTCTGTCCATTTGATACACTTTCTGTGCCCGTTCTTGCTTTATTCACGTTCAAAAGTTATTACAGAAACATGTTCATGTCCAAAGCAACGTCTCTAAGTGCCCCTGGCAACAGAATAACAAGTCTGTAAGATCCCACAAAAGAGAAAAAAACAACAACAAAACTGTCGACAAGATGTAGAAACGAAAAGTTCTATGATTTCTATGTTAAAGATCCCTCGAGCATGTTAAAGGATTACAGTAGGTTCTGTTAAGAGTGTAAAAAGCATGGTCTTTTTGAAACCCCTGCTTTTTACTGGTTTTAATTAAAAGTTATGGAACGTTTCTATGTGCAACGTGTTCGTTTTAGCACCATTACTCCATCTAGCGTGAGTGTGTGTCTCGGCTATAAGGAGAAACATGGTATTTTTTGTTCATGTTTTATTGGAGCATAGATAATACCAGGTTACGAACACCTTCCCTGTATCGGCGTTAATAATTTGATAACTAACAATCACAGCATGAAACTTTTTGTTGTTAGACGACCAACGTATGACACAAAATGGCTTTTCAAGTAACTTTAAAAACTACCTTTTACAGATCTGTTAGTTTAAACACAAAGAATCTGAAAAAAAATATTACTAAACGATTTCAGAATATACTTTATTTATCAAACGCCAACTATGTGTGTCTTTAAAGTACCTATAATTCATATACACTCCTAGTAGATGAGTACAGCGATAAGTATGCAGATTTACAACCCTAAAATCAGGGGTTCGATTCTCCTCGGTGGATCGTAACATTATAACGTCCCCACTACTGAAAGGGTGAGCATGTTTGGTGTGACGGGAATTCGAACCCGTGATCCTAAGATTAGAAGTCGAGTGCCTCAACCACTTGGCCATGCCGAGCCTAGAGTGGATGGGGTATAGATAACCTAGATTAATTATTTCTATTTTCCAATTCTTTGAATGTTCAAGATTCTATCTTCAAGTTTACACTTCTGTTTTTACAACCTAACTTCACATTTATGGACGTCTTTTCTCAATCAAACAATACAATAAATTGAAGACTGCTCTGTATGAAAAGTGAAAAAGAATCCGCTCATTTTTATGTTACATTTCTCTCAATCCCATCTCTGTCAAAATGATAACATCATTAGTCAGATTGACAGAATCAATATCATTCGTATCGACAGCAACGAGGATTCAATAGGCCTTAAGAATCTCCCTTAGCTATCGACATTGTAACACGTAACCCTAAGTTTGAGTGATTTTTGTTTAACCGAAATTTTGTCCCAGTTTTGTAACGGTTACCATTTCTATCTTGCATGTATAGTGCTAAACTAATCAAAGTTATTTTACTATCATTTTGACCATCTTCGGTCATCGTCAGGTTCACAAAGAAAGAAAGAGGTAACTGACCGATAGCTTACCACACGTTTGAAGGCGGTTGTGTAACTGAGTGTAGGAATGTAAAAACGTTATTTGCACTTCTAAAAAGTGCTTTCTCTTGCCCATACCAGCCGGTTTTGTTTTTTTACATATATAATAGTTTGGGATATATTTCTAGAATGTTATACCCTTTATTTATAACTTTTATTGCACAAATATATGTGTATATTCTATAAATATATTCATTAATAGTTTAATCAGCCATTCTTATATTTAAAATATTACGTTATGTAATCACTTTGTCACTATTTTATTTTGCAATTATACACGCAAACATTTGCTATATATATGTATTGCTAACAGTCGATTAAAATGAAACAAATATCAAAAGGACGGACTTCCTTAAAAATAGTAAATGCAAACCTCTGACTTATAATATTTTCTAATAAACAAAAACTAAGCCTAAAAATAAATATCAAAAACGCTGCACAACTCCAAAGTGTCCCCAAGATACAGAGTATAATGTGGGATATAAAATGTATCCTAGATTTTGGAGGTGACTGTGGAAGTAGGACCCAGTTACAGTAGGGATACACAGTTTACCAGTCTTAATTTCTTTCCCTAGTCTCAAATGGAGAAATTCATAAAAAATGAATAGTAAATAAAATAATAAAGAGAAATAGAAATTAGGAGAGCGAGATGAGTGTGCCTAAGCCCACAGCGTCCTACATCTCTATCACCCTTCACTGCCTGCAGAGAGTTGAGGAAAGGTGATTGCTCTGTAAATTAAAGAGAAAAAAAATTATAAGGCACAACCACTTAGGGTAAGTAAAACAAACTTAACCCATGAAGTTGGCATTCCAGCCCCAGTTATAGTGGTAAAAGCAGTAATTAGCATCACAATAGGCAAACCTTAGTAATATAAAGAAACCCAACCAGTTATCTGAACTAACTAGTTATAACTCCCAACCACCCAGTGGTTGAAATAAAATATAAACAAAAAAACAACTGAATCCATAATAATAAATTAATAGAGCAATATACTACAAGTTTCAGCCACCTCTAAAATGGCCATCATCTGACAGAATGCAAAATCGTGAAGAAAAACGTTAAATACGTGTATAAAATCATGTGATAAGTCGCCGTTATTAATACTATATTTTAAAATCTCGTAACCTAGCAACATAAGCTATTCTTACGTAACAATTCGTTAAAACAACATGCAAAGGTAAGATCGCCAAAATCATGTAAAAGTAAGGTCTTTTAAACAATATATAAAAAATAATATCGTTAAAATAACATGCAAAGGTTAAAATAACTTGTAAATGATAGTTAAAACAATATACAATGAAAATATCGTTACAATAATATGAAAAGGTAAGGATGGTAAAATAGCATGTATATGTAATTACTTGAGTGGGTTTTATAATTAAACGTATTAACGAGTTCATTAATACATCGTGTGTCGCATACTCTATCCAGTACATGTTTCAGATAATTCGCATTATATAGAAGGCTAGAATATTTGTAGAGAAACAAAATGCACTGTGTATTAAACTATGTTAAATGTTTAGAAAACGAGATGACCAGAATCTCTATGTTTTAACATTGTGATTGCAAAACAGTTGAAGAACTCACGTACTCAACGAATAGTCTTAATGAAGGTAAAATAAATATTTTTAAATGAAATTATGCGACTGATTAAGACATTTTTAACGTCTCTATCATTAATTCACAACACACAAGTGACGTCATCATATATCCACCACAGTAGAGGCATAAATTAATTATTGAAACAAAGTTTTGGAATATTATTATTCGAAACTCAAATCAAAATGACACATGTTTAATCTTACTTCTTACATGTACACTTTCTCTGTATCATACATTTGTGGCAGATTACTTATCAAAATAAAAGGATAATACAGTACTCTGAAACTGAAATTTAAAAGGTTACTCCGATGTCATAGCATGTTGGGCCGTGGTTGAGGCATTCGACTCCCGGTCTAAGGGTCGCGGATCCGAATTCCTATCACACAAAACATACATGCCCTTTTTAGCTGTGGAGGCGTTATAACTTGTCGATCAATCCCACTATTCGTTGGTAAAAGTGTAGCCCAAGAGTTGGCGGTGGGTGATGATGACTAGCTCCTTTCAGTCTAATCCTACACTGCTACATTAGAGACAGCTAACGGAGATAGTTCTCTTGTAGTTTGCGCAACCTAAATAAGAAAAAAAGCAACAATCTTCCCGAAGCATGCGACCAAATGATAAGTCATTGTTTGTGCATTGGTAAGACTTCGTTTGAAGTTTCCTGCATTTCATTTCACGTTTAACTTACGCGTTACTTTACTATTAAATTCAACACAGAACCACACTTTTATTGTGTTCACACACAGGCACACACATATATAAATAAACTACTGAAATAGTTTCTTCAATAAGGATACATGCAATCTCTTCTCATGCTTTTATATTTTATCAGCCTTTTATGAAAGGATAGGGTTCACTGGCTAACTTGATGGAATACATAACAACGCATACCACAAGAGGTGTTCCTATCAGTGAAATACTTCTGTGGGTTCGGAGATGCAAACAGAAAAAAAAGATGAAAAGAAACCAGAAGCGAAACCGTCAGGTTGTTTCGCGTTTATTTCGATTTTCGCCTTTCATGAAGCGAATTTTATCATGAAATCACAGGAGGATTTTAGGCTATTTATATGAAGGTCAACATTCTAGTAGCTTTCAGAATATGAATATATATAAAATCTGTATAATGTAGCTATTTAAACTGTGACATGGTTGTATAAAAGTGAGATGTTTTACCTTCTTTACTTATTTCTTGTTTATTTCATGATTTATGTAATCAAAAGTTTCCTAGATTAGCGTCCATTTTTTTTAAAAAAAGAAAACTCTTTCCTTATTACCGTATTGATTTTTTCAATATTTAGTATTCAGCAAAAGGCACCAGAAAAAAAAAGTTAAACCAGTTCCGTATTAAAAATACAGTGTTTCCATTAAGTTAGCAATCTGCCAATTTACGTTCCAGTTATTTACCTCAAGAAAATTTTAATTAGAAAATGTAGTAATTTTATTCGTCAAATCGATTTGTTCAAAACCAGTAAAATTACATGGAACATAAAATACTACTTTTATCAGTTGACTTTCCTTACTTATTTATGTCAATTTCGCGCATTGTTTGGCAGTCAATCCACTTGTTTTTATTGTCATAAGTGTCTTTTCCTGTATCAGGAAGATGTTTCAGGGAAAGTTATAAAGAAATGTTTGGGAACTACACCAACGCATCAGTAACAGTGACAATAGATACTATGTTAACTTTAAATACTATTGTTTTTACCATAAGCGGAATCGTTTAACATACACCAACTTGCTCTGTTTTTGTACCTCAGGACAGCAGGTATGGATATGAGCACTTTTATTAAACTATAGTAGAGAACAACGTTTCGACCTTCTTAAATCATGTTTAGGTTTGGTTTGTTTTGAATTTCACGCAAAGCAACACGAGAGTTATGTGCGCTAGCCGTTCCTAATTTACCTGTATAAGACTGGAGGGAAGACAGCTAGTCACCACAACTAACCGCCAACTCTTGGGCTACTCTTTTACCAACGAAATGACATTATAACGCCCCCACGACTAAAAGGAAGAGCACGTTTGGTACGACGGGGATTCGAGCCGGCGAACGTCAGATTACGAGTCGTGTGCCTTAACTACCTGGCCATGCCGGGTCCCATCTTTAGGTTAACAAAGAACCTGGATATAACCTAAAAATGTCGAAATGTTGTTCTCTACCTTATTTTAATAAAAGTGTTTACATCCACACCAGCAGTCTTGAGAATACATGCTTACTTCAAGTGAGTTGCTCTCGTCACGAACTGCCCTGTTTTAACTCCTTTCGAAAAATGAATTATTTCAAAAGAATTTTATCACACTGAGGCATTAATACATAGAAATCTCTATGACAATCTGTTGCTTTGAAAAATGCTTTAGAAGCGATTTTTTTGTTTGTTTGTTTGTTTCTTTGGAATTAAGCACACAGCTACACAATGAGCTGTCTGTGCTCTGCCCACAACGTGTATCAAAACACAGTTTCAAGACATGTGGGTCCGCAGACAAAATGCTGTGCCAATGGAGGGTCTTTAGAGAGGGAACTTACTTTAAGTTCTTTTGGTGCACTGTTCCACAAACAAATGACGAATAATCAAGGCAAACCACCCTTCGCATTAGAGGAATTTACAAGGTAGACAAAATATACTCATAATCTAATAATCAATAATTGGTTACTTGTATAAAGTTTGCTGTTTAAACTCTTACCGTATTACATTTGACTGAAATTACAGATTGCTGCTCTTAATTTATTTTTATTTACAGATGTCCAGTACATGTTATTTAAAATAATTATGTGTGTAATAATCCGGGCAGTTAAATACTTTAAGTGAATGTTAAACCTATAAAATAACACTATGTAACAAAAATTTCATAATTGCTTATGCTGTAAAAGTACAGAAAATTTGCATCTTTTCATTTACATAAGGTCTGAATTAAACATATGAGTCAAGATTTACATATATTTGTAATAAAGTTATACAAAAAGTGTTTAGATGTGAGTATTTTTCTTCGAGATTTGCGACCGTAATGTATATCACTTTCCGTATCGGCCCCCAAATAAAGTCTCCCATCACGTTTTCGTTATAAGCTCCTTGCGTAATGTATATCACTTTCCGTATCGGCCTCCAAATAAAGTCTCCCATCACGTTTTCGTTATAAGCTCCTTGGTAGTGGCGTTCAAAGTCCAGTATATCTTGGTGAAAGCGCTCTGAGTATGCTCCCACGTTTTCCTTGAATTTATCAAGATGAGCGTCAAAATTATGGGCTGTCAGGGACATTCTGCAGCCATTTTGCCGCAGTTCTTCACCAGAGCTTCAACTAGTCCCACATAATTTTCGGCTTTGTGATTGCCAAAGAAGCCCCGAACCACTGCGACAAAACTGCCCCAAGCTTTTTGTTCCTTCCTACTGAGCTTCTTGGGGAATTATGTGTCCTTCCTGTCCCAAAGCCAAAGATAACAGGGAAACTTGGTAAAGCCTCCTTGAAGACCCATCAGGAATGCCACCATTTTGAAGTCTCTGATAACCTTCCAGCCATATTCATCATACTTCAAGGCTTCTAGCAAGGTAATGATGCTGTTGTATTCCTCATGGCTCTCTTTTTCCATCTGTACCATCCACAATTAATGTGTAAGAGGTTCATGCAAAATATTTTACATGTGATATTATTATACTATTGGAAATTTTAAAAAAAAAAGTATTTAAATTTTAAAAGGTCTAAAATTTGTATAATGTAAAATCTTACTATTCAAGCACGCAAATATTGTCAGTCTTACCTTCTAGAGTTCTTTTGCAGCGCTCGTAGGTAAAACTAGGTACCCAGAGTTTGTCTTGATCCCTGCCAAAATATGTCTTGTAAGCTTCATACATTTTAGCAGATGCTGTAACAGGGTAATTTTTCGCTTTTGTCTCGATAAATTGGCCACATACATAGCAGAATGCGTCTGGAAAATGCTTGCAGCTTCGTGATGCTATCACTGATAAAATCAGATAGGTCTATGTGTTCACTTAGGCAGCTAAAACTAAACTAAAGTGGTAAGTGGTGAGCCTTTTGTGTGTATATATATATATTCCTGTGGAAAGTTCTAGAAAGTTCTAAAAGGTTCTTGAAAATTTTCGTTCGTTCTATAACATTCAAGAAAGTTCTTGAAACTTCTTGTGAATTCGATAAAATTCTCTATCAGCTACTCAGCACTGAATCTACCTGGAACGTACTGGAAAATGGGTAAATTTGAAAATTTCATTATCCAGGTCACAAAAGCAAAGTTTGAAGAGAAAAATAGGTTTTTCCCGTTTACATTAGATATAAGCAATAGGGAAATAACACTTTCTGCCCAGAAACAAGAAAAAGTAAATATTTTATTACATAGTGTAATTAATGGTTACATATAAGTTTAGTTAGATGTAGTAAACGGGGAAGTATGGTTGTTTGTTTGTTTTTGAATTTTGCACGAAGCTTCTCGAGAGTTATCTGCGCTAACCGTCCCTAATTTAACAGTGTAAGACTAGAGGGAAGGCAGCTAGTCATCACCACCCACCGCCAACTCTTGAGCTACTCTTTTATCAACGAATAGCGAGATTCACCGCCGTATTATAATGCTCCCACAGCTGAAAGGGCGAGCACGTTTGGCGCGAAGTGGATGCGAACCCGCGCCCCTCAGATAACGAGTCGCACGCCTTAACACGCTTGGCCATGCCGGGCCAGGGTGAAGTATGGTATTTCTATTTGTTACATATACAATGTATATGAATAAAAACAAATTTAAATACTGATGAATTTTACTATTTTAATAAAATCAAACCAGGGTTTTAGCTATTTCATAAAATTGTTGAGAATAATTAATAATAAATAATTAATCAATAATTAAGTTTCATTTATAATTCTTAAGTTGCTTATTTTTTAGTTTTTCGCTCAAAGCTACTCAGATATTTGCGCTCAGTCGTCCTTAATTGTGGAAGACAGAAAGAAGACAGCCTGTTAACAACGTTCAACGTTAATTCTATGACTACTGTAAATAAACAATGGTATGTAACTCCAAAATACGTAACACTTTCTTACATCAACAGGACGCGAACCATGTATCCTCAAATTCACAGCCTGGAAACACTAACCTCGAGGCATTATCTGGCCATTCAGTATTTGTTAAGAATTTTTCGCAAAACTGCACGAGGGCTATTTGCGCTAAGCGTTCCTAATTTAATAGTATAAGATTATAGGAAAGAGAGTTAGAATATTACCAGCCTCCGCCAGTTTTGGGGCTACTGTTTTATAAATAATTAGTGGGATTGACTGTCACTTATAACGCCCCACGGCTGAAAGGGCCATTGAGGGATTATAATTTGCAGGATGTTTAATGGAAAGAGAACTCGAATTCGCTCCGCTTGTAAGGAATATAAAATCCTAAAGGACAACGCAATTAATTTAAAAGAAATTTTATTCTAAAAATATGTCTCACAGTTCCTTGATATTGTAAAGCAAGACCACGTAAAATATCGTCATAAACGTGATTTGTTCGTTACCATAGAAATGTTTTTAAATCTCATCCAAAGTAATCTTGGCCTTCGATCGTGAAAACCTTTCGAACTTACCTTTTACATTCAGATCACGCCACACCTTTAACTTCAATTTATAATGTTTTCCATTACATTTTTTTATTTTACTGAACACAAAGCCATTTAATGTTTCCATTGTTCTTTATATCTGATGCAATTACTACACGATATGTCAATACATGTATATTACGTTATTCCAATCTCATTGTAATACTATCACTAATTTTCTATAGGACGTAGAAAATAAGACCTGTGAAACTTGAAAGAAAGTACAACTCGCAACAACATTGGCCAACGGAATTCAACGTTTTGCGAATTACTTCTGAGTTTATGAATAAGATTCTCGAATAATTAGAACAGAAAGATCCATCAGTAAGATAAAGATCGGTTAATATATTTGTTGGTAAAGATATACACGTGTAGACAGATAGATACAACTTTTAATTCAGCTATTAAATCCGGTACGCAGTCGAGGTGACATTTAAGATACTTACCCTTAAAATTGAAACACTAGATCACAAACAATACGTATGATTTCATCGCATACTCTAAAACTTCTAGTGTAAGATTTATTGTGAAAAAAGAAACTATTCATACAATTTCTTAAATATATGAAACAGATGGCAAAAATAATAAATGTATTTTGGAACTACCTCGAAGTTATATTAGTATGATAGGCGATTCGTGAAGATACTAAACATTGTAGAGTAGCACATTTAAACCTTTGGTACTCATCTAGCATGGTAACTTAATATGTAGCGAAGAGTGTCCATCTTCTACTTTATAAATAGTGTTAGAACAATATTCGACAGTGCTGTCATCTAGCGAGTGAGACCACACGATCGTCGCGTAACTTTCTGTATAAACTTGCATTTATAATCATGAAAATACTGAGCAGTATGGTTAACTGGTGATATAGATCTATATTTTATCTTTCTATAAGAATTTATGGTTCATCTTTATAGTCACAACATACCACGTAAAGTTATGATCTTAAAGCATTGTCTTATCTCTGAAATAAGTTAAGTCATCATCAGAGTAAATATCCAATGTAATCTTATACACTTTTTACCTTTCTACGACAAATGTAAAAACATTATCTTTATAAAAATACCATAAATGTTATCTTCTGATAATATAATCTTGTATTTCTTTCTTCTCTCTTGACAAGCTGAGGTATATTATCTCTATGATAAACGTACTACTAATGTTGTCATTTGACAGTATAGTCTTATCTTACTTTCTTCTCTCTCGACAAGTTGAGGTATATTATCTTTATGGTAAACGTATTACTAATGTTGTCATTTGACGGTATAGTCTTATCTTACTTTCTTCTCTCTCGACAAGCTGAGGTATATTATCTTTATGGTAAACGTACTACTAATGTTGTCATTTGATGGTATAGTCTTATCTTACTTTCTTCTCTCTCGACAAGCTGAGGTATATTATCTTTATGATAAACGTATTACTAATGTTGTCATTTGACGGTATAGTCTTATCTTACTTTCTTCTCTCTCGACAAGCTGAGGTATATTATCTTTATGATAAACGTACTACTAATGTTGTCATTTGACGGTATAGTCTTATCCTACTTTCTTCTCTCTCTACAAGTTGAGGTATATTATCTTTATGGTAAACGTATTACTAATGTTGTCATTTGACGGTATAGTCTTATCTTACTTTCTTCTCTCTCGACAAGTTGAGGTATATTATCTTTATGGTAAACGTACTACTAATGTTGTCATTTAACGGTATAGTCTTATCTTACTTTCTTCTCACTCGACAAGCTGAGGTATATTATCTTTATGATAAACGTACTACTAATGTTGTCATTTGACGGTATAGTCTTATCTTACTTTCTTCTCTCTCGACAAGTTGAGGTATATTATCTTTATGGTAAACGTACTACTAATGTTGTCATTTAACGGTATAGTCTTATCTTACTTTCTTCTCTCTCGACAAGTTGAGGTATATTATCTTTATGGTAAACGTACTACTAATGTTGTCATTTGACGGTATAGTCTTATCTTACTTTCTTCTCTCTTGACAAGCTGAGGTATATTATCTTTATGATAAACGTACTACTAATGTTGTCATTTGACGGTATAGTCTTATCTTACTTTCTCTCTCGACAAGCTGAGGTATATTACCTTTATGGTAAACGTATTACTAATGTTGTCATTTGACGGTATAGTTTTATCTTACTTTCTTCTCTCTCGACAAGTTGAGGTATATTATCTTTATGGTAAACGTATTACTAATGTTGTCATTTGACGGTATAGTCTTATCTCACTTTCTTCTCTCTCGACAAGTTGAGGTATATTATCTTTATGGTAAACGTACTACTAATGTTGTCATTTGACGGTATAGTCTTATCTTACTTTCTTCTCACTCGACAAGCTGAGGTATATTATCTTTATGGTAAACGTACTACTAATGTTGTCATTTGACGGTATAGTCTTATCTTACTTTCTTCTCTCTTGACAAGCTGAGGTATATTATCTTTATGATAAACGTACTACTAATGTTGTCATTTGACGGTATAGTCTTATCTTACTTTCTCTCTCTACAAGTTGAGGTATATTATCTTTATGGTAAACGTACTACTAATGTTATCATTTGACGGTATAGTCTTATCTTACTTTCTTCTCTCTTGACAAGCTGAGGTATATTATCTTTATGGTAAACGTATTACTAATGTTGTCATTTGACGGTATAGTCTTATCTTACTTTCTTCTCTCTCTACAAGTTGAGGTATATTATCTTTATGGTAAACGTACTACTAATGTTATCATTTGACGGTATAGTCTTATCTTACTTTCTTCTCTCTTGACAAGCTGAGGTATATTATCTTTATGGTAAACGTATTACTAATGTTGTCATTTGACGGTATAGTCTTATCTTACTTTCTTCTCTCTCGACAAGTTGAGGTATATTATCTTTATGGTAAACGTACTACTAATGTTGTCATTTGACGGTATAGTCTTATCTTACTTTCTTCTCACTCGACAAGCTGAGGTATATTATCTTTATGGTAAACGTACTACTAATGTTGTCATTTGACGGTATAGTCTTATCTTACTTTCTTCTCTCTCGACAAGCTGAGGTATATTATCTCTATGGTAAACGTACTACTAATGTTGTCATTTGACGGTATAGTCTTATCTTACTTTCTTCTCTCTCGACAAGCTGAGGTATATTATCTTTATGGTAAACGTACTACTAATGTTGTCATTTGACGGTATAGTCTTATCTTACTTTCTTCTCTCTCGACAAGCTGAGGTATATTATCTCTATGGTAAACGTACTACTAATGTTGTCATTTGACGGTATAGTCTTATCTTACTTTCTTCTCACTCGACAAGCTGAGGTATATTATCTTTATGGTAAACGTACTACTAATGTTGTCATTTGACGGTATAGTCTTATCTTACTTTCTTCTCTCTCGACAAGCTGAGGTATATTATCTCTATGGTAAACGTACTACTAATGTTGTCATTTGACGGTATAGTCTTATCTTACTTTCTTCTCTCTCGACAAGCTGAGGTATATTATCTTTATGGTAAACGTACTACTAATGTTGTCATTTGACGGTATAGTCTTATCTTACTTTCTTCTCTCTCGACAAGCTGAGGTATATTATCTCTATGGTAAACGTATTACTAATGTTGTCATTTGACGGTATAGTCTTATCTCACTTTCTTCTCTCTCGACAAGTTGAGGTATATTATCTTTATGGTAAACGTACTACTAATGTTGTCATTTGACGGTATAGTCTTATCTTACTTTCTTCTCACTCGACAAGCTGAGGTATATTATCTTTATGGTAAACGTACTACTAATGTTGTCATTTGACGGTATAGTCTTATCTTACTTTCTTCTCTCTTGACAAGCTGAGGTATATTATCTTTATGGTAAACGTACTACTAATGTTGTCATTTGACGGTATAGTCTTATCTTACTTTCTTCTCTCTCGACAAGCTGAGGTATATTATATTTATGATAAACGTGCCATGAATGTTGTTATTTGGCGATATTGTCTTATCTTTCGCCCTTCTATCTCTACAAGTTGAGTAATATTATCTTTATAATAAACATATCATGTGTGATGTCTTATGCTCATTGCACCCTCTATGGAAAGTTGCGGATAACCGTATTATTAATTTGTTACTTATTAATAGATGTCACTTTAAACCAGATTGATATGTACTTTCGAGCTCTTAATTTTTATTATTTTAATTATATAAACTTTAGAATAAATTAGAAGTCAGAAATGAATTGTTTATGTCCAACAGGACGATTTGAATATGCGATTTATTTAGTGATAGTTTAACACAATAAGCTTTTGTATGGTCACAATGACTCATACGTAATTGTGTAATACAACTGGTTGTTCTTAAGAAAATATTTTTTAAAAAAATGTTCAAACCTACCAATACGTAGGTAATTGTACTTTTATGATCATAACTCTCAAACGATTTGATTCTCAGACGAATCAGAAATTTCAGATTAAAATACTTTTTTTTTAATTCTGATGTTCAATTTGTGACATGTTACCTGCTACAAATAATCAGCTGCGATCGATTCTTCTGAATATGTAATCTCTATTAGGTGGTTTCAAATCCCACATGAAGATTGGAAGCTATCAGACTAGTTGGTAAGCGTATGTAGGGTTGGTAAATATTCGATTATTCATTGTCAACCCATTTGTTTAGTTGAGATGGTAGAATAAATAAATAAATACAGATCTTTGTTTTGTTATTAATCTTTTCAACATTGTATTCAGATGGTTGAAACAGATTTGTTAAGTAAAATGAATCGGTATATAAACGATTTTCTCTTGTTTTCCATTTATTGTTCGTCTTCAGATCTATGATAAATTGGTACGCACTTAGAGTCGATTATGTTTACCGAACGGATTTGTTCTGTAGCCATAACGTATTCATTCACTATGTAAACAGCTTAATTTATTTCAGGTTCGTACAACAGTCACAAGGCAAGCAATTCTGGGGAATATGTGGAAAATATTAAATTTTGTTGTAAGAGGTATAAACCTAGTCTTATAGGAAAGAGCAAATGTTGTAGCTCGTAGAATGCAAAAACGCAAAAAGAATCATTTTATTTGTTTACTTCAGATCTTGCTATTACAGAGAATTATATAATAGATAAAAGATGAACCGCTGTTCAAAATTATTTTTTGAATAAGTTAATCGGTTTTTCGTCCTAACTTTTTTTAATATTTCACTTTAAATTAAAAAAAAATTATGGTAAAAATAGCTTATTTTGATATCTTATCTTCTTAAAAACAAAACGAAAAATACGATGAACCTACCGTCATATAATGTGGTGACTTTAATTAAAGTAGCGAACGTGCACATCATATCACTGTTACCAACTATTTCCGTTTAAGCTCAACAGTAAAATATGGATTTATGTGTGGCTAACGGTCAGTACAGAAAAATATATATAGAAATGACTGTAACTAATTTTCGTCTCTTTTGATTTTTGTTTCATTTAAATTACATACTATTGTTTCATTGGAGATTGCTTCTTCTTAAAATGAAACCTAGCTTATTAAAATAATTTGAAAGAGAGGATAAAAGAAAAAGTGCGGGTATATTCCAGATTTTATTGAAGTAAATGTGAAACGAACATCATAAATAAGTCTATTTTCATACATCCATATACATTTATTTGTTTGAATGGCATCGTGTGTCAATGCACAGTCGATTGTAGAACACTACGTTATAAATGGAAGAAAAACCCATGATTTTAGCGTTGTAGATCCGTAGATTTACCGCTCTACCGGTGGGGGAAAGATGTCAGAGACTCATATATATATTAAAAACATCATACACAAAACATTTGGCTCTTTAGTGGCATAGCAGTATGTCTGCGGGCTTACAACGTTAGAATCCGGGTTTTGATACTCGTGGTGGGCAGATCACATATAACCCGTTGTGCTGTTTTGTGTTTAACTTGACACAAACAAACAATTTTACGTTTAATGTATTTCGCAACTAAGGAAGTAAATCTTTTTATTTTTTATTTCTAAAGTTCTCTCTGAAGATGTAAAAACTTTCATTGACTTAACTCATATCAAGTTTCAATTTGTATAAAAAAATCGAATTTTGCAAAGTTTACACAAAACAGATACAGTCAGAATTTTAGTTTCCTCATTTCTCGGTTTGTAAGAAATATTATTTTTTGTTATGTTTAACCCTCTAAATACATATAGTTCTGTCACTGAGTGGTGTATACCGGTCGTATCAAACAGCTTATTTGCCATGGCCAGATGGGTGTTATAATGTGACGATCAATCTCACTATTCATTGGTAAAGAGTGGCCCAAGAGTTGGCGGTGGGTGGTGATGACTAGTTGCCTTCTCTCTAGTCTTAAACTACTAAATTAGGTGGACTCAGCATATAGCTTAATGTGGCTATACTGTAAGAAAACACACACACACTGCTAAATTATGGACGGTTAGCGCAGATAGCTTTGCGTAATAAACAAACTTATTTGCCAGATTCTTTGAAAGAAGGCATACACAAATATTCTATTTTAAATTTATAAAACGAGTCCATAAAATTGAAAAAAATAAAAGACTGTTGCATTTTGAGCCTTTCCTAACAAGAGAAAATTGGGCGATTTAGATGTTTGGATTCAAATTAACTTAAAAATATCCAGTTTTATCCAAAAATTACTCAATCTATCATAAATTGTGATTTTACACATACAGAAATCAGTATGATGGAATTGATTTTATCCAAGCATTTTAATCTTTTGTGTACGGGGTTTTATACCAGCGTTCCTAAATATAAACAGTTAAGGTTTTTGTTAATAAAATTGAAAAGTAAGTGTCGTTGGGGTGTGGATCTTAAAATATGTTTAATTTAAAATTTAATTATATTTGCGATTAATTTATTTTTAATGTTCAATTTCATAATATTTATTTTCTTAATTCACTTCAGAAAGCAAAAAAAAATGAAACATTGTACAATCTATGTATTATTGAGAACTCCCTGGAGTACTCTTCAGGTGAACGTGTTAAATAAAAACTGGTTTCTAACAAAAGATAGGAAAATATGTTTCTGTATTTTTACACAATATAATAAACATTGAAAGTGCAATAAGAGAATATAAAGGTGCCAATACGGAAGAAAGACTTACTGTTTTTAATAATTCTATCACTATACAATTAAATGGGGGTTACAACCCCCTCTTGGCCTTCCTCGTGTTATCTTATATCAGCTTATCAAGTTCTGATTTGGTATTTCCCGAAATTAGATACGAAATTACAAGGGGTCTAACTCCCTCTGGACCTTCCTCGTGTCATCTTGTATCAGCATACCAAGTTCTGATTTGTTATTTTTCGAAATTAGATACGAAGCTAGAAAAAATCTAACCCCCCTCTTGACCTTTCTCATCTTGTTTCATTGTGTCACATTTGGTGCTGATTGACCCAGAAATGTGGAAACGTACGAGTAACAAATACACACACGCATACTAACGTTTATTTACAGAAATAGATAGCTTATAAATATGCTTCTAATATAACGTAGAATATAATTTATATATTCTAAGTTCCACTACAGTTATCAAAATTTTTTACATATTATTGAGCATGGAAAAGAACGTGTAATATTTAGTCCGTCTTTATGTATGAACATTAATCAAAGAAATTTCTTTAGTTGTATATTCTTTGTTTTTTGTGACTATTTATATTCTGTCACAGATATTGTACGGTCCTGTGTCTGCACAGCTCAGATAAACGCGAAGAAAGAAACCCTGACGAAACGAACAAGGGATCAATAAGGTTTGAACATAAAAACATTTTAAAATATTAACTAATAACACGTTTATAGTGTTAAAAATTATATTGTTCTCAAGAATGTAAAACTTGAATTATCTTCTGGAGATAAGGTTCTCTTCACAAAATAGAATAATGTTTCAATATGTTATCTTGGCGTTAGAGTAAAGAGTTGTATTAATATGGTTTGTGGACTAAAGTAAGAGAACGTTACTAAAACCACCCTAATATCAAGTGTTTCTCAAGATGCTCTGATACCAGGGTATTGAGTGCCACTAAAATTGTCTTAGTAATAGAGTATGAATTATTACTAGAGTTGCGGTTACAATAGACTAACGAGTGTTATTGACTTTTAGTTATTAGTACAAACTAACTGGAGTACACACTTGTCGGAGTGGTGAAATAAAAACTCGCTTCTAACAAAAGATAGAAAATTGTGCTTTTCTTTTTTCCCTTAAAATAATGAACATTAAAGTTGCAACGAAGGAAAGACATACTGTTTTCAAAAACTCTCAATGTGAAATTTCGTTTGTTTGTTTTGAATTTCGCACAAAGCTACTCGAGGGCTATCGGTGCTAGCCGTCCCTAATTTAGTAGTGTAAGACTAGAGGGAAGGCAGCTAGTCATCACCACCCACCGCCAACTCTTGGGTTACTCTTTTACCAACGAATAGTGGGATTGACCGTAACATTATAACACCCCCACAGCTGAAAGGGCGAGCATGTTTGGCGCGACGGGGATGCGAACCCGCGACCCTCAGATTACGAGTCGCACGCCTTAACACGCTTGGCCATGCCGAACCGCAATATGAAATTAAATAAGGGATCTAACCCCCATCTCGAACTTCTTCATGCCATCTCTTATCAATACGTCAACTAGTAGTAGTTTGGTAGGTTTCTTTTTTCCGAAATTAGATAAGAAATTGAATGGGGATATAACCCCCTCTTCACCTTTCTCATTTCATCTTATATCACTGTGTCAAGTTAGGCGCTTACCGAACAAGAAATATGTAAACGTGTAAACAACACATGGCTGAAAGGAACGAACAAACAGACACAACACAACATAGCTTTATATATTAGATTAAATAAAATAATTTCCTGAAACTGTTTGTATATTAAATCCCCTTATTTTCATAGGTTATTTCATAACCTAGAATACTGTGTGAATCGGGAGTGTCCTTGGTATTAGAGAACATTGATTTAGCTTCGTCAAAAACTGATAGTGTTTCATATGGACATACTTATCTTGAAGTTAGGTTCTCGTATAGTTTGGTAAAATTACACAAACAACTTCCTAATAATGTTATCTTGGAAGTTAAATTAACATTGTTATTAGAGTGGCTTTAGGAGTAATATCATTCATATTAAATGAAAATTCCTTATTGTACTAACGCACAACAACGTATTAACAACAATAGAATTATTTTATTATTGTACATCGTCGTGAATTATTACTCAGAATTCACTTGACATTACGAAGAGTCGGGTATTATTGCTTTATAAAGCACTACTAGAATTTATTGTAATCATCATGTTATTAAAGTACACTTGGCACTATACGCTATCATATATTATTGAGTTACTCGATATTATAGACCATCATGTACTGCTAAAGTTATAATAATGGTGTAGAAAAAAAATATTTAGACCAATTTGCATCACTCACTTTCCTGTATCATTATAGAAACGCTTATAACTAAGTTGTTTTTTTTATTTTATAATATATTTTATTCAATTATAGTTCTATTAAGATTATAGTAAGTTGATTTACTAGAATTATCCAGAAGGTTTGTATTGTAAGAATTTTCTTTCAACAGAGAATCGTATAATATTAGAATTGTCGACATAATAAAACATTATGTTACTAGTTTCCGTAGGGTTAGAAAACTGGCTTTATCAGAAAGCTCTTATTGATGTAAAAAAATTACATGACCACTAGTTAGGCTGGAGGTATTATGTACTGTTTTGATAATCGTGTATTACTAATTTTACTTTTTATGTGACCAGAGCCATCTGGAATTTAAAGCAACTTATTCACGAATTGTTTCTCTTGGTAAAGAATATCTTAATTTATTACCATCGCCTAGATACTAACTTTAATTGTACTACTCGGTATTTTATTTAGTGGTAATAAAATATTCACTTAATTGGCAAACAGTGTCTGCATAATTAAAACACGAAATATCATACCTGTGTTGTTGTCTGCTTGCCTACAAACAACGTGCCCCAGGATACTGAAGACGACCACTAAGTCTAATATCAAATACGTCGCAGCACACATGCGTTCACTATCTTGTGGTTTGCAAAGCATCCTGTTAGCAACGTATAACATTTATGTTGGCTGGCATGACAACAGTCTCGGACCATACCGACCGACCGAGGTCCGTATGTTAATCAATGGCGAATAAATCTGCCAGAAATTACAAAACTAAGAATCTTATGTAGATCTTGCAACGTTCCCTTTTTCAAAAAGATGTGTACGGTTAACAACGTTGTCCTCACTCAGCCTTCTTTATTCCTACTAGTGCGGTTAATGTGCCTGTGTGCTTGATGGTTAAGTCTGACTCCACACACATCGAAAGAAACGTCAGCTGAGCGTCCGAGACTCTTATCGACTCATGCGGCAGATATCACGTGATTTGATGACGTCACTCCGTCAGCTAATTTGTAATACTAGGGGTCAGTATTGTATCTCATCAGTATGACATAAAATAAATAAACTCTTTTACTTCTGGTTAGTGGTAACAGTGAAGGCTCTAACTTTTTTTCATTTTCAATTACTGTTTCGAGGAAGCTGTTAGTTCCTAGAAACTTTGAAATAATTTTATTGATATCTATATTTATTACTCGAAACAGTTGGTTATTTTTATACGAATATTGCTGCACAATCTTTATAATGCAAAATTAAGTTACAGTCTTTATCTATCACTGCACTTATTTATTTACAAGATACCTAAATTCGCTTACTGACTTTACTGATCGTTTACTGTGATTACAAACATTAACAGCAATCTCAGTACATCGGGTTTCCTTGATATCCTTTATCGTAAATTAAAGTATATTTGAATAGTGAATAACCAATAAGGTTAGCCTTTAACAGGATAAGCATAATCCTGTTTCACACTCATATCTTTAGTAAAATAATTCTACTTTTGGTACATTATTCAAATAATTGATTTCACATTATGTAAGTATAAATATAGTTGAGTGTAGCTCCCCTTTCTCAGTGTTTCAGTCGTAACAGGTTGTAACGTTAAGATCCGAGTTTCAAAACACGTGGTGCACACATCACAGGTAGCCCATTGTGGAGCTTTGTACCATAAAACACGTGGTGCACACATCACAGGTAGCCCATTGTGGAGCTTTGTACCATTAAAACATTTCTACTATTTATGATACAATACAATATTTTTTTTAAATTACCTCTAGTATTAACAGTATTCTTATGTGAAATAAGTGATTCCACCAAAATAAAGATGTTACAAACACTTAAGTCTGTACCCAATTAATAAATACGAGGAAAACAAAGGCCGGCATGGCCAGGTGGTTAAGGCATTCGACTCGTAATCTGAGGGTCGCGGGTTCGAATCCCTGTCACATCAAATATGCTTCCCCTTCCAACCGTGGGGACGTTATAATGGTACGGACAATCCCACTATTCCTTCATAAAGAGAAGCCCAAGAATTGGAGAGGATGATGATGACTAGCTGCCCTCCCTCTAGTCTTACAGTGCTAAATTAGGGACGGCTAGCGCAGATAGCCCATTTGTAACTTTGCACGAAATTCAAAAACAAACAAACAAGGAAAACAAAAACAGTGTTATGTTTCTGTTTAAAGACATGCTGTGTTTATGAATTTGACGACGACATTTGTAATTAAACATATACAATGTTTATGAACTTGATGACATTTGTATTTAACGAGATACCATATTTATGAAAGTGAAGATACACTGTAATTGTATTTAAAGACATACTGTTATAAATTTCACGAGGTTACTTGTATTTAAAGTCATACCGTGTATATGAATTTGAAGACATTTGCATTTAAAGACACAGTATTTATGAATTTGAATTTAAAGACAAACTGTGTTTACGAACTTGACGAGATTATTTGTATTTAAAAACATACTGTGTATATGAACTTGAAGACATTGTCTTTAAATAAAGACATACTGTGTTTAAGAAATTGACGATGGCATTTATGTTTAAAAAATTCGGCCACAAATTTAAGAATATTTATTTTTCCACTTACCGTTTCTTTATTTCAAAGAAAATATATTTTTTATTAAGTTATTATATATTCATATTTCAATACTATATTTTGGTTGATATGTTACTGCTGGCCCGGCACGGCCAAGTGGGTTAACGCATGCGATTCGTTATCTGAGGGTCGGAGGTTCGCATCCCCGTCGACACAAATATGCTCGCCCCTTTTAGCCCAGAGGACGTTATAATGTGACGGTCAATCCCCCACTATTCGTTGGTAAAAGAGTAGCCCAAGAGTTGGCAAGAATGGTGATGACTAGCTACCTTCCCTCTAGTTTTACACTGCTAAATTAGGGACGGCTAGCACAGATAGCCCTCGTGCGGCTTTGCGCGAAATTAAAAAAACAAAACATTGTTACTGCTATTTTTCTCGTGCTAGTAATCACATTGAAGAATTAAATATTTTTTTTCTTTGTTCGACAGTAGCTCCATCTGTTGGGAAAATGCCAGCTGGATTATTTACAATTAGTCGAGAATTTTTGCACTCGAATAGCTGGCTAGAGTAGGAAATCTAAAGATCAAGCATATTCAGTGACAAGGATTTGAAACCGCGAGCCACATATTTTGAGCCGACCAAACTAACCACTAGGCTATATCAGACGATGAAATGTAAAAAATCTTCGTCAGATAAATATTTACTTTAATTATTGAGCAAGATTCTTTTTTGTATACTTTACTTTACTTGATAGAATATAATACAGAACAATCCAGAATCAACGTGAAAGAATTATTTGGAAAATGATGTTGAACGCTCTGCACCTTGAACTGTGAAAGCACGACAACAGTTACAGTCAACCTTATTTTTCGATTAAGTGTAGGTGCTGTTTTTTACTTTTCTTATGGTCAGATACTCTGAAATAGAATTCTTATACGTGAACCTTGAGAACTCTGGTCTGGCCTTCTTTTGTTAATTTGTCTTATAAGTGTTGTTTGTTTGTAATTAAGCACAAAGCTGCACAACGGGCTATCCGTGCTGTGCTCACCACGGGTATCTAATTCCGGTTTCTAGTGTTATAAATCCGCAGGAATTCCGATGTGCCACTGAAGGGGGTGGTGGGGTGCGTCGCGTGTGTGACCGCTTACTATTGAAACACCTAATATTGTTGTTCAATGAGTCCCCTTGAATGTTTCACTTGTAGTTTATAAAGAGAATAACTATTGTAGAGTTTGTTTGTAAGGCTACACGAGGACTATCTGCGCTAGCCGTCCCTAATTTAGAAATGTAAGAACAGAGGGAAGGCAGCTAGTCATCACCACTCACCGTCATCTCTTGGGCTACTCTTTTACGAACAAATAGTAGTATTGATTGTCACTTTATTACGTGCTCACGGCTTTAAGAGCGAGCATATTTGGTACGATAGGGATTCGAACCCGCAACCCTCAAATTACGAGTCGAACACCTTAGCCCACCAGACCATGTATTGTAAATAGAAAACAAAAATCAAGAGAAAGTACCAAACATGGATTTTTTAAAAAAATATCTTATTTTTAATAACCTGATGCTTCTTATAATGTATAGTTTAGGGTTACGTTAACTATTTATACAGATATTAAGTGTTGTTTTGTTTTAAAGTCGCTACATCGAATCATTCTCCCTGTATTGAACTTGCATCATTGCAATAGTCCAGTAGCATAGCTTTTATTCCTAAAATCTCCTTCACAAGGCCTTAAAACTTTGTCTGTGGCTACTATAAACGCTTTATAGAACAGATTCGTTTTCAACTGCCGTAGGCGGATCGTACCTTATAAGGTAAATCGGCAGTAAATAGTTTAAAATAAACGCATATTCGAATACAACCTCATATTTTCTAGTTGTTAACATCTAGAAGCACCAACATCTATTTTAAAATGGCGGAACAGCCTGTATTTCATTTCTGTTTACATCGCGGATGGAAGAATGGGCAAACCTCCCAAAAGAGGTGCATGGGCTACTAATTGCTATTATACATATTGTTTTCCACCTGGAAGAGATGCTATTTTAATTATCTTAAAAAATAATGTTTCAAGGTTAACTCTTATTTTCATGTGCCATAGTGTAGCAGATGTATAAAATACATACACCGCTACACAAAAGATAAAAAACAACGCGAAATAAAAATTCGCTCAAGCAAAGTGATGCAGATGTTATTCGCGAAATAAAAATTTGCTCAAGCAAAGTGATGCAGATGTTATTTTCTTCTACGCAATTACAACTTTGCACTCATATCTCGGGCCCGGCATGGCCAAGCGTGTTAAGGCGTTCGACTCGTAATTTGAGGGTCACGGGTTCAAATCCCCGTTGCACCAAACATGCTTGCTCTTTCAGCCGTCGGGACGCTATAATGTCACAATTAATCCCACTATTCGTTGTTAAAAGAGTAGCTCAAGAGTTGGCGGTGGGTGGTGATGACTAGCTGCCTTCCCTCTAGTCTTACACTACTAAATTAGGGACGGCTAGCACAGATAGTCCTCGAGTAGCTTTGCGCGAAATTCAAAATAAAATAAACACTCATATCTGTATTCTGATTTTATCTCCAAGAAGATATGTTCTTGGGTATGTTTTCATATCAGGAATAGCCATTTTGAATCCCTGCTCTTTTGATATTTTTTTTTTAATTTCACTTCGTAGTAGAAACATACATCTTATAATGTCACATGAGGGTAAAATGTTTGTTTTGTTTACTGAGGTTTTGACACTATAGAAAATTTTAATTAATTTTGAAAATTCTAAATACTAATATAACAATGAAAAATAATCTTCATAAGTTTACCTCTTTGAGTGTGGCTACTTTAAACGCACACAATCGCATTGAATCGCATGAGGCGGATGATACGGTATGCGGAGAGTCAACATTCAATGGGTTAATATTCAAAGCCCAACCTTTCTTCCTGCGTTTTCTATAAACCATTTATAATGTATATTGTGATAACGTTTTCCCTCAAGAGTTTCAACAGTTCGATCCGTACGTGTTCGTACAAATAGTATTAAAATATATTTAAATCTCTAGCTGATTAAAGCCTAAAACGATTCAATGAATATGTTGTGAATGCAGCTTGTGTACACGTCACTTGTGTCACTTTTCTAGACGGAAACGCTTCTTCTTAATATTGCATACTATCTGCTAGAACATGGAGATCATTTTTACCACAGACCTCTGTTTTCGTCGACTTTTACCTGTTACAAACGCTACATTGTGATTATAATAGATCGAGTATGACTTGCTGATTGTTTATTTCTGGATGGTCCTGGTACCCCAAGTTGACCCATATTCCTTTTCTTCAGGGACACCCTCATTTTAAAAAAAATTATAAATGAGCACTTTTGTTGTCTGAACGTCCGCCTATTTGGCGCCTCAGGCAACTCCCTTTGGACTTCATAAAAGTGACCAGTTTTCGTAACATTACACTGTCTACAAAATTCGAAACATTACAAAATGTATTTTTGCTACAAACTTTTTCAATGCAGTTTTATACGGGCGACGTTTGCCACATGTGACTTGTTGATTTATACAATAAAAGTTGTTTTAATATAATATATTCAACTCATAGTAAAATGCCAATGAATGTTAATCGGAATATTCTACTAAAAACAAATGAAAACACGATACAATCAATATAATATAAACATTTCTAAATATCTTAAGGTCTTATAATACCTGATAATATTTATTATTTTTTGTTTTTGTTATATACATGTATATTTGTACTTTTCAACTTCACCTCTTGTAAGTTAAAATATTAATATTTGCTTGTCATAAGCTGATTTTACTTGTAGATTATATAATTATACTTTGTATTTTTAAGTTTCGTGTCTCTGTAACCCCAATTCATATAATATTGATGAGACTTATTGTGTTTGCATTAAATCCAAGTTTCTCTCTGTTGTTACCAAATGTGAAAAAAGCTATTGTTGATATAAGAAATAAGCTTATGTTTTCCCAATGGAGTAACCTGAAAAATATATAACATTATGTTCCTCCGCAAGTTCCACGAAAACTTTGCTGGCACAGAGAAAGAAGAAACAAAAACAGGCAGAAATTTAAAAAGAGTAGTTAGATGAATTGTTACATACCTGACTAAACAGAAACACTTGATTTTCAGCCGCAGTGGAAGCAAACAGTTGTTGCTAATTTATACTAAAAGAAAGTAGCAGTTGTTTGCGTACAACTAATTCACTATGTAGATGTCACTAAGATAGTTAGTTAGTTATCACCATTAGATTCCATCAAGGAACATAGAGCCGCAATCGCTTGCGGTTTCTTCAACAAGTATTTAAGTGAGTAGGTTGTTAGCCCGCTGCACCCAGCCGTCCCTAATTTAGTAGTGTAAGACTAGAGGGAAGGCAGCTAGTCATCACCACCCACCGCCAACGCTTGGGCTACTCTTGTACCAACGAATAGTGGGATTGACCGTAGCATTATAACACCCCCACGGCTGGGAGGGCGAGCATGTTTATCGCGACGCGGGCACGAACCCGCGACTCTCGGATTACGAGTTGCACGCCTTACGCGCTCGGCCATGCCAGGCCTTGTCACTAAGATAGATGTAATGAAATTTGGACGAACGTTTAATAATATAGAATATTGGATAAGTGCTAGTTATACACATTATAAAAATCTAATGATTATTAATCAAGCTTACTTACTTAAGTAGCAGATTATATCTTGGTGTTTCTAGTGCTTGTACAAAACTGTTTGTTTATACTAAACTGTTTGTCACTATACACATATATTTTATACCAAACTGTTTGTCACTATACACATATATCGAAACTTGATTCCAAGGCAGTTTAAAACACCTAAAATAGTGGTTTTATAAAAGGGTTTGTCAATCTAGGGAACAGTTGTCTATCCAGGGAACAGTTGTTAATCTAGGGAACAGTTGTCAATCTAGGGAACAGTTGTCAATCTAGGGAACAGTTGTCTATCCAGGGAACAGTTGTTAATCTAGGGAACAGTTGTCAATCTAGGGAACAGTTGTCAATCTAGGGAACAGTTGTCTATCCAGGGAACAGTTGTCTATCCAGGGAACAGTTGTCTATCTGGGGAACAGTTGTCAATCTAGGGAACAGTTTGAAGAAATTTCTATCAGTTAATGCAAAACTTAAAGCTAACATAAATGAATTAACTATTAGACCATATAGCCATCGTGCTTTTGGCGTTATCCAAGAAGGGAAAATATTATTTGTTTGTCTTTTTTAATTTCGCGTTAAGTTATACGAGGGCTATCTGCGCTAGACATCCATAATTTAGTAGTGTAAGACTAAAAAGACTAAAGGGAAGGACACTAGTCATAACCACCCATCACTTCTTCTTGGACTACTCTTTTACCAACGAATAGTGGATTGACCGTCACATTATAATGTCCCTACGGCTGAAAGGGCGAGCATATTTGGTGTGACGGGAATTCGAACCCGCGACCCTCAGATTACGAGTCGAATGCCTTAACCATCTGGCCAGCTCCAAAAGGAGGGGAACTATCTTTCAAGTTTGAATTGAAGATGGTGGTTTATGGATGGTTGAAACAGCTTAATAGTGTTTATGAACCATTTGGTTGAAACTCATACTGATGATTCTCGGTTTAGATGTAATAATAGCTCAACAACCATCACGCACATAGATTCCTTTGATGAATCTAAAAGAAATAAATGTGAAACCATAAGTTTTTATATAATGTAGTAACTGTAACGTGTTATAGTTTGCAAACACTTGTAGCTCGCTTTCCTTCAACTGTAACATCTTTCAGTGTTTAATGTAAATTTTTACGTCATATTGTAATCTAAGTAAGTGATCATTTATTTCATTTTACTGAAATCATAATATTAAAAGATACAGATTGTTGAACTCATTAGAAACTCAAGTATTTATGTTTTTTTCAGATAGTGGAAAATGGGTATATATATATATATCAGTTTGATATTCTCAGATGAGTTAAGTAGAGCTATCAGATTTTATCCGACTGGTTCGTTTCGCGGAGTATTCGACAAAATAATGAATAATGGAACAGCATTGAATGTATTCATGCTGAGCCTAATCCTAGGAATAACTGGACTGAATACAAAACAAACACATTCCTTATTAATACAACAACAATAACACAATATGCTTACTGCGATTTTACGTTACATAGTCGCTCCACCGAGCCAGGATAAGGTTACATTATGTATTGGTTTCAAGTAAGACTAACTAAATAAAGGTATTCTATGTAGAGATAAACCTCATTTACCTAGTGCAACTCTGCTACTACGTGGCTTATCAGTCTCATTTCACATTGGTAAGACTGTGGACTTTATATTTTATCAGAAGAGAAGGCCGCCCTTGATCACCTCTACAAAATTTGTAATGTAAGTGGAGATATTCAACTCTCGGAAACTGACAAAGGAAAAAAAAACCAACTTGAAACAAGATCGGCCTAATGGTTTCGTGCGCTTCGTGACCTTAATTTAGGTGAATTGTTTGTTTGAAGTTGAATAAAAAGCTATACAAATGGATATCAGTGCTCTGCCCACCACGGGTATGAAAACCTGGTCTCTAACGTTGTAAGGCAGACGCATCGCAAAACCATCGAAGGCGTTCAGATGAGAAAAACAATTCTGCTAATAAATTGAGAATAAATATTAATTCTGCAGAATATTCCAAAACCACAAGGGAATACCCTAATTGTTCATATATATTATATTCGTTTCTTTGGATATCTTGCAAAGCTACAATAAAGTCATCCCAATTTAGAAGAAAACAAGAAGGAAAGCAGCTCAGCAGAGCACTTACTGTTGGGCTACTCTTTCCGAAGAATATTGGGAATTAACTGTTGCTCTTCTAACACTCACACACGCAGGCAAAGTCCCAAAGTGCAACGCGCGATTTTTCTATTTCTTCTTTTTCTCTATAATTTATTCAGAAGAGGGATGTGAGCCCCCGGAGAATCATCTCCACGATATGGCATACTAACCACTGAAATGATATTAACTCTTTTTTTTTTTGTCTCTACAATAACCCCAACCAGCCCCCATGGTATCGCGGAATGTATGCTAAAAAGCGGGTTTCGATATTCGTGGTAATCAGAGCACAGATAGTTCTTTGTGTAGTTTTGTGTTTAATAAAAAACAACAACAACTCTGAAATAAATGTGGTGTTTTGTAATATAATATAATTTAAGATTATTGAGGATTGTTAAGAAAAAGACACCTGTCATCAAATAAATACTAGATTATTAGATATCTGATTTTCGATTTCTAATTTAGCTCCCGCTGGCTCAGTGGTAAGTCTGAAGGCTTATTGCATTACAATTTCGAGCTCTATCCTGCTATGGTGGACACAACATTGATAGACTGTTGTTCTGCTATATGTTTAGGATAAAACGAAACAGCATTTTTAGCCCTTTTGACTGAAAACTAATTATGTAGCGAAAAACAGTTTGAGAAAAGATATCAAACACAAAACAAACTCTTTTAACAATCATATTTTAAGTGAAAAACTTTTATAAGGAACCAATGCCTAATTAATATCATATATTGAACAAAACTAGTAAAGACTCTGCTGAGTTTACACTGTACTAATAAAATAAATTAACATGAATTGTAAACTCATAATCCTAATGTATTTTAAGTGATTACTGTGAATTAGTCACCAGCTTTAGTTCCTTTTCAAACATTCTTATCCTTCAGCCGTGGGAGTGTTATAAATGTGACGGTCAATCTCAAAAGTCATTGGTAAAGTTTGTTTGTTTGTTTTAAATTTCGCGCAAAACTACACGATGGCTACATGCGATAGTCGTCCACAACTTAGCAGCGTAAGACTAAAGGGAAAGCAGTTAGTCATCACTACCCACCGCCAACTCTTGGGTTACTCTTTTACCAATGAATAGTGGGATTGACCGTCACGTTATAAAGCTCCTACAGCTGAAAGGACGAGCATGTTTTATGTGAGGGGAATTCGAACCTACGACTATCAGATTACGAGTCGAAAACCGTATCCACGTGGTTATGCTGGGCCCTCATTGGTAAAGACTAACTCAAATTAGAATAGAACCAAGTAACGTTAACTAACGGCCTTCCCTGTAATCCGTTACATCAAAATTATGGAAAACTAAAATAGTATTTTTCAAGCAGCTTTGGACGAAATTTGAAACAAACTGTAAGGTGGGTTTTCAAAAGAAAAACTTTGATTAAAAGAAAAGTAACCGAGGCTTTAACAATAGTGTCTTGCTAAGCAAATTAATGAATGATTTTATTGTATCGTATATAACGTTTTCCATATCAAACCCCTCAATAAATTCGCCGTTTCGATGAATTTCACTTCAGAAGAAAAATTAGGTGAGGAAGTTTATCATTCTTAGAAAAATCCATCTTTAAATTTTTATAGTCCAGAAAAAAATTATATCCTGATTAAGAAAACATTTAATAATATCGTCTTACATGATACGTTAAGTCCAAATCCATGTGTAAGCATAAGAAAAGTGTCTACTTTTATTATATTCATTGCTCGTTTCCAGTTAAACCAATATGGAACGGGTAAATCTGGAGTCACAAGTCACCAAACAAAAACGTTAAGACTATATGCAATTTTAATAACAGACTTCTAATATTATTAAGCCCTCCAGTGGCACAACGGTATGTCTGCGGACTTACGACACGATCAATATGGTTTTGATACCATTGGTGGTTAGAGAACGGACAGCCCATTGTGTTTAAATTGAAACAAAGAAACCGTCTAAGTGTATTAGAAACATTGTGATCTCAGAAAAAAACAACACGATTACTACAGTCTATAACACTTGCAAATTTTGATTAAGTTTGTTTGTAGTTGTTTTTGTTTTGTTTCTGAGGAAAAAAATCGTTATTAAAATTGAACTTAAAATTTGAATTTGAGTCATAATTATATTCAAGAAATATGAATGTAGTTTCAAAGGAAGCTATGATGAGTTTTATTCTCTGTACTGCAAAACATTCTAAGGTATAGGTAGGTAGGTGTCAATCTAAATAGTAGCTTATAATAACAATATTAAAAATTAATGCCTTGAATAAATCAAAGTATTCTTGTCTCTAGAACATCATTGGAAGAGTTCTTTTAGGAGTCTTTTATGACAACAGTGACGTGGACGCTATTTTTTATATATTTTTTTCATAAATAATATGAGAACTGTAATATTGACTCTTACAATACTCCACGTGTTTCAGGTCATATGCCAGGTCAGTGATAAAATATTTATTTGGAAAATATATTTATAATGTTCTAAAGCAACGTTGAAACACAACGAAATATAGATTTATTCAGATTATGTTAAATTCCTTTAAAAGCTTTTCAAGTGACAGTCTGGCTCGTAATATGAGGGTCGCGGGTTCGAATACTCGTCGCACCAAACGTGCTCGCCTTTTCAGCTATTGGAGCGTTATAATGGGACGACCAATCCCACTATTCGTTGGTAAAAGAGTAATCCAAGAGTTGGCCCTGGGTAGTGATGACTAGCTGCCTTCCCTCTAGTCTTACACTTCTAAATTAGGGACGGCTAGCGCAGATAACCCTCAAGTAGCTTTGCGCTAAATTAATAAACAAAAGAAAACACCAAATGACAGTAGATGTCGCTGCGAAAAATAGCTGTTTATTGTTTTTGTTAATTTAACTAATAACATTTCATCTCCATCCCTCTCAAGTTTGGCAAAATTTAGTTAGAAATATTATTAACAGCATTACCACCATATATTGGACAATATACTACAGTATATGATAATACTTAGATTTAGAGATAAAATAAGATTCTGTCATTATAACTGCTTTTGATAAAGGTCGAGAATTTTCTTTTAAAATTTATAAATACTTTTTATGTCAACAACAGCATCTTGTTATAACACTATGTAACACAAATTCTGTTCCTGGATAGTATGAGTTATTTCTTAATTGCTTATGTTATAAAAGTACAGAAAATGGCCAATATTTCCTTTAAACTTTGCTTTTGTGACGTGGATAATGAAATTTAGAAATTGACCTATTCTCCATGTAAAAACTGGCAAATTTGAACATTTTCATTCCCATAAGGTATGAATAAAACAAGATATGAATCAAGATTTACATGTATTTATTCTAAAGTTATACAAAATGAACAAAAATGTTTAGAAGAGAGTAGTTTTTCGAGATTTGCGACCGTAATATAAATCACTTTCATGTATCAGCCCCCAAATAAAGTCTCCCATCATGTTTTCGTTATACACTCCTTGGTAGCGGCGTTCAAAGGTCAGTAAATCTTGGTGGAAGCATTCGCCTTGCTCCTCTGAATGTGCTCCCATGTTCTCCTTGAATTTATGAAGATGAACGTCAAGAATATGGACTTTCAGGGACATCCTGCAGCCCATTTTGCTGCAGTTCTTCACCAGAGCTTCAACCAGTTCCACATAATTTTCGGCTTTGTGATTGTCCATGAAGCCCCGAACCACTGCAACAAAACTGCACCAAGCTTTTGTTCTTTCCAACTGAGCTTCGTCGGGAATTCTGTGTACTCCAGGATCTTCTTTATTTGTGGTCCAACGAAGACACCAGCTTTGACCTTTGCCTAAGACAGGTTAGAGAAAAAGTCTCGTAGGTACTTGAAGGCTGCAGACTCCTTATCAAGAGTTGTGACAAATTGTTTCATAAGACCCAATTTTATGTGCAGTGGTGGGAACAACACCTTCTGGGGGTCCACTAATGACTCACACTTGATATTGTGCCTCCCCACAGAGAACTCGGTCCGTTGAGGCCAGTGCCTCCTGTTGTAGTGCGCTGCGGTGTCCTTACTGTCTCAAAGGTAAAGATAACAGGGAAACTTGGTAAAGCCTCCTTGGAGACCCATCAGGAATGCCACCATTTTGAAATCTCCGATAACCTCTCAGCCGTACTCGTCATACTTCAAGGCTTCTAGCAAGGTCTTGATGCTGTTATATTCCTCTTTGAGGTGCACCGAATAAGCCATGGTAAGAAACAGATTGGAAAATGCTTGCAGCTTCTTGATGCTATCTCTGATAAAATCAGGTAGGTCTATGTGTTCATTTAGACAGCTAGAACTGAACTGAAGTGGTGATTCTCTGTATATATATTCCTGTGGAAAGTTCTAAAAAATTCTGAAAGATTCTTGAAAATTCTCGTAAGTTCTACAACATTTAAGAAAATTCGTGTAAGTTCGAAAAATTTTTCTATCAACTACTCAGCACTGAATCTCAATGGAATGTTCTGGAAAATGGGTAAGTTTGAAAACTTCACTACTCAGATCACAAAAGCAAAGTTTGAAGAGAAGAATATGTCTTCCTCATTTACTTTAAGCATAAGCAATTAGGAAAAACACTTTCTGCCCAGGAACAAGAAAAAGTTAACATTTTATTGCATAGTGCAATTAAATACGGGACATTGTAAAGTAGGATAATGATGAAACAAAATAGCGGCCATGAAACATCCTGTTCAAAACCACCTTTAAAATGTCTAAACATTAACAATCACTATTTTACAGTATTAGCTATGGAAAACTGAAACTTGTTGTAAGTTTTATGATGTAAGTCGTAATGAAGTAAATCAAAACTTCCACTATTCAAACGACTTTTCATCTAAGTAAGTAAGTAAGTAAGTGAGTTTTCCAGACGAGCGAACAGAAAATATGATGAAACTTGTCACTCTGATTCTTTCACGAAACTGTTCCCTTTAGTGTCCTAATTATTTCCTTCTGATATCCTTAAAGAATAATAGTTTACATATATAAGATGGAAGATGCACTACATTGGGCATATAATTAGATTTGAGGTAGGGTGCTAGTGATTTTGATGAGTAATAAAATCGAACCAAATGTACGCGCGTCCCACGCTTGGGATTACTCTTTGTTTGTTTGTTTTGAATTTCGCGCAAAGCGACACGAGAACTATCTGCACTAGCCGTCCCTAATTTATCAGTGTAAGACTAGAGGGAAGGCAGCTAGTCATCACCACCCACCGCCAACTCTTGGGCTACTCTTTTACCAACGAATAGTGAGATTGGCCGTAACATTATAACGCCCCCACGGCTGAAAGGGCAAGCATGTTTGGTGCGACCGCGATTCGAACCCATGACCCTCGGATTACGAGTCGAACGTCTTAAACTGCTATATTAGGGACGGCTAGCGAAGATAGCCCTGGAGTAGCTTTGTGCGAAATTCAAAGCAAACAAAAAAACAAAATTCTTACATAAAAATTGTTGATACAGCTATGAGAATATTTAACAAAATAAGAAATAAATATCAAAAAGTAAACTAGAATTGGTATTTGATAAAGTACGTATAAAATAACTGATGTTTTTACGAGGTTCTTCTTGTCAAATTATTCGCGCATTTAGAAACAAAAACAAAAATTTCATTCGCATTTATTGATAATTGAATAAAATTGGTCAAACTTTTAATAAAACGAAATATGAATTCAATCTAATGGGAAAAATGGACATTTATAAAACTGAATGTAAATACTGTGGTGTTTATATTGGTCAAACCGTGAGATATTTAAATTTTAAAGTGAATGAATGTAAGAGAAATGTGAAAAACAAAAGTGAAAACTCCGAACCAGCTGAACATTCAAATTTTCGAGTCGTGTTATCCAGTGGATAAACAAAACTTTTACTTGTGGCAATTAAATAATATGGCAGATGGAAATATTAGAGAAATCACAGAAATAATAATACATAATAAAAATAATTTCATTTAAATAAGGATGAAAGGTTAGAAAATCAGAAAATAAGTAGATGACATGATGTGTGTGCTTTTCTTTCTTATAGCAAAGCCACATAAGACTATCTGCTCTATCCACCAAGGGAAATCGAACCCCTTATTTTAGAGTTATAAATACGAAGACTTATCGCTTTCTCACTGGGGGACAAAATGATAATGACCTCATTAGGGGTGACCTTTTCCAAACACGTATTCACAGTATTTATTTTTCACATTCGTGGAAATGGCAACTGAAACATAGAATATCTCCTTTTTACGACCAATGATCGGTCTTTAAATAAAATTTTAAACATATACTGTACAACGTCATTGAGTATTTGAAGGTGGCCCGTCATGGCCAGGTGTTTAGGGCGCTCGAGTTGTAACCTGAGGACGGTGGGCTCGAATCCCCATCACACCAAACATGCTTACCTTTTCAGCCGTAAGGGCGTTATCTGTGACGGTCAATCCTACTATTCGTTAGTGAAAGAATAGCTCTAGAATTGGCGGTGGTGGTCATGACTTGCTGCCTTCCATCTAGTCTTACACTGCTCAATTAGGCGCAGACATCCCTTGCATGGCTTTGCGCGAGATTCAAATCATAAACCATAACTTATTGATAATTTGAATATATTTTCTATTTGTCCAGAACATTGCAGACCTTTAATAAACAAATAAATATTCAGTCAAACAGATACTAAACCAGCACTATCATGGAAAAATGGAACGTATACGAATAAACTGTAAGTCACTGCATTCAGCACGATTTGTTTGTTTGTTTGTTTTTGGAATTTCGCACAAAGCTACTCGAGGGCTATCTTCGCTAGCCCTCCCTAATTTAGCAGTGTTAGACCAGAGGGAAGGCAGCTAGCCATCACCACCCACCGCCAACTCTTGGGCTACTCTTTTACTAACGAATAATGGGATTGACCGTCACATTATCACGCCCCCACGGGTGAAAGGGCGAGCATGTTTGGTGCAACGGGGATTCGAACCCGTGACCCTCAGATTACGAGTCACACGCTTTAACACGCTTGGCCGTGTCGGGCCTAATTCAGCACGAAATCACCATTTTACTCTTTTTTTACGTGTTTTTTCTAGAAAAAAAAACCCAACAACAACAAAACATTATTGCAACTCGCTGTTCCAATGAATGATCCTGTAGATAGGATCGGATTATCTTCTATTTGTTTAACTGATTCTTTTCTTTCCGACTATAATCCTACCTCATCTTAGGCGTATCTACAAAAGTGTCCGCAAACCATCCAAGAAGAAAAAAAAACACAACCTTTTCTCCACAACATGGCCGAAGTGTCACAGAAACACTGTGTATAAATCACACACGCTGTGTTGCTTTTAAAACACAGAGCCGGATGCTCGTCTCACAGCCGCTCTGTCTTTTTTCTTCGTGCTTGCGCCAACTTCAAAATTTAATGAAAAGCTGGGTGACAAGGATGTCATTTGGTGCTTCAATACATCTAGTGCTTCAAATACTACATGATTTATTGCCGAAAATAAGCGGCAACCAGACATCCATGCAATAATTTTCTGTTTCACTGAACTCTCGTATGGTGGGACATATCTTCTCTTCTACTAGATGTCGAAAACTTTATTACTATTTTCAAGGCCCGACATGGCCAAGCGTCTTAACGCGTGCGACTCGTAATCTGAGGGTCGCGGGTTCGCATCCCCGCTGCGCCAAACATGCTCGCCATTTCAGCCGTTTGTGACGATAAGTCCCACTATTCGTTGGTAAAATAGTGAAAGAGTTGACGGTGGGTGGTGATGACTAGCTGCCTTCCCTCTAGTCTTACACTGCGAAATTAGGGACGGCTAGCGAAGATAGCCCTCGAGTAGCTTTGAGCGAAATTACAAAAAAAACAAACAAAATCAAAAACACTATTTTCAAATGGCGCTATAGCTGGCATATGTTCAAGTTATACTAATTGAATTTATATATATATAAATGTATGTGTGTGTGTAGATGACAGTTAAAAGGTTAACAAACTAAATGTATATTCCAATCGATCAAATGTTCAATTTACTGTTTATTTCGTTTGTAAATTGATAAATCGATATATTAATGAAAGCTTAGAACAACACTATCAAAAAAACAAACACATATTTTAGAGAACTTATTTTACTGATATTCAAATATGTCTTTAACCATCAATGAAATTCATAATTACACTTATACCGCTGTAACAAATATCAGTTTTTCGTTTCAGAAGTAATGTTAAATGTTTATCATATTATTCCATTGTATTTATAAGGTGTAACCATATTATTCTAAAGCTTTTAATAACTTAATTATAAAATACATTATTTGTGCCCGACATGGCCTAGTGGTTAACGCGGTCGATTCATAATTTGAGAGTCGTGGATTCGAATCTCCGTCGCACCAAACAAGCTCGCCGTTGAGAGCGTTATAACGTGACCATTAATTCAATTATTCGTCTGTATAAAAACAAGACCAAATGTTGGTAGGTGCTGGTGATGACTAGCTGCCTTCCCTCTAGTTTTACACCAATAAATTAGGGACAGCTAGCGCAAATTGTTCTTGTATAGCTTTGCGCGAAATTAAAAAACAAACAAATATTATTTGCGGTGAGATCAGTAGGTGCACAATAAAACAACTAGATAATGTAACATTTGTCGATATGCATGGCGGTCAGTTTACTTTATATTAAATCTGGAAGATGCTGCTTTTGGAAGGAAGATAGTAATAAACCATTCATAAACTAAAATATGTATTTTACATTACGAACGCTCAATTATCCAATAAAATAAGTTGTCTATTATACTATTTATTTAGAAACCTTTGAAACTTGCGAACAAGAAATGATTGTTACAATGAAAATTAGAATACAATTACAATATAAACATTACATGCTCTTACAAAAAAAGATGGTCGCGGGTTTGAATCCCCGTCGCGCCAAACATGCTCGCCCTTTCAGCCGTGTGGGCGTTATAATGTGCAATCAATCCCACTATTCGTTGGTAAAAGAGTAGCCCAAGAGTTGGCGATGAATGGTGATGACTAGCTGCCTTTCCTCTGGTCTTACAGTGCTAAAGTAGGGATGGTTAGCGCAGATAGCCCTCGTGTAGCTTTGCGCAAAATTCAAAACAAACAAACTTAAAAAAAACAACACTAATACTATTAGAGAAAATATAAAGTTAAACAGTTGTTTGAAAAAATGTTGTTATTTTAAAAAAAGAAACATATGAGAACTAGTTTTAGTAATTTCGTGGTTTTTTTTAAAGCGTACGAATTTAAAGTAATCGCAAGTAAAGATTTTTTCTTTCACAGATATATGAAACTTTCCCGTTGGTTGTGTGATAAAATTACACATATCTAAATTGTTCACGAAGCTGTCAAAATTCTAATTTCCATCCATTTAAGATTTTTGACGTTAAGTTTCCACTTGGTCTAAAATCTCTGAAGATAAAGTTCTATTTCTTTTCGTGATCTGCCTTCAAGAGAAGACACTAAATGATGCCATCAAGTTAACCCATCACCTGTCATGACTGAGCGATAAAAACACCAGTCTGCTGTTGTGTTCCCGTCTGAATAATTCACAAGTTCAAGTTTGGAAAGTCGACACGAGCCGTTTCAAATTGAATTGGCGCGAACTTCTGAGTCTCGGTTGTCCTTCATAAGTTTCCACCACTTTTAACACTAGCCTTCATAACTACGACGTGTCCTAACGATTCAGATATTTTTTTTTCCTACCTCTGGATCTTGTCAAGCATGATGACATCGTATGTAGTAAATGCTTCAAGAATTTCTATTTCCACTAACTCGTTCCAAATTTTACAGTTCGTTAAGTAGAATAAAAGTTGTTTTCTATTTGGGCCTCACCAGTAAAGGAACTGGTCGATCAATCGAAATTCTGATGCCCTATCGAAAGTTAATGTTGAATGATTCAACATTCAACTCTTTTTTTTTTTTGCTCTTGATTTGCTCTTGAATAGATAAAATGCTCATGAAAATTGCAGGGATTACTAGGGTATTAATTATAATTACATACAAGTACAATTTTAGATTTTAAAGTGTTTCATTAGTTTACATTTAATGTGTGTATATATACATATATATGTATATATATTTACATTTATATGTGTAACTAATTTGGATTTAAAAGTGTATGTTGTTTTCTCCTCTCTGTATTTGTAAAGATAAAATTGAATCCAGAAGTGTTTACTATATCTGAGTGTCATCACACCAATAAGAACCTTAAGGCTGGAGTGTGTCATGACTGTTATCACACGGCGTAAGTACATTAAGGCAGAATACGTTTAATGAAGTTGGTTGTTTTTTCAATCTCGCTCAAAGCTACAGGAAGGCTATCTGCGCTAGCCGTCCCTAATTTAGCAGTGCAAGACTGGAGGGAAAGCAACGACTCATCACCACTAATCGCCAACTCTTAGCCTGCTCTTTAACCAACGAATAGTGGGATTGACCGACACATTATAACGCCCCCACGGCTGAAAGAGCGAGCATGTTTGGTGCGACGGGAATTCGAACCCGTGACCCTCAGATTACGAGTCGAACGCTTTCACCCACCTGGCCATGCTGAGCCGTTTAATGAAGCAAGCTTTAAAGCACGTGTTCAAGTCAACAGCATTTACATTAGTCAATGATTTGGAAGAATTATAGACACAATATATAATCGGAGAATTCTATCTATGCTACGACGTTTCATATTCTTAAATTATTTAAAATAAAGAAGTGTTAAAAGCTGTTTACCTTTACATTGTTAAGTGCTCATACTTTGTAACAATGGAAGCAGTCAGTTTGTTTTTGAATTTCGCACAAAGCTACTCGAGGGCTATCTGTGCTTGCCGTTCCTTATTTAGCAGTGTAAGACTAAAGGGAAGGCAGCTTGTCATCACCACCCATCGCCAACTCTTGAGCTACTCTTTTACCAACGAATAGTGAGATTGACCGTCACATTATAACGCCCCCACGGCTGAAAGGGCGAGCATGTTTGGCGCGACGAAGATGCGAACCCGCGACCCTCAGATTACGATTCGCACGCCTTAAGACGCTTGGCCATGCCGGGCCGAAGCAGTCAGATGGCCATGCCGGACCGAAGCAGTCAAACACAGATACAACTGTAAACAAATGTTTAAAAATATCGATTTTGAAATAAATTACTTTGAAAGACTTTTTCACAGCAGTACTTGTCATGTCCTCATCAATGTTTTTGGTAAAACGCAAATTTCTTCATTCCTTCCCAGAATACAAACAAATACAGAAAGAAACTATCTTATTAGGCATTTCTGTTTCACAATTTATTTGTTTCAATTTATTACAGTTAATTTCCGACTACAGTTATATAAAAAACATACCCATTTTGAGTTTTTAACATGGCTATTACGGATAATTTTATTGGTTGTTGGTTTCTTTCTCACACTTTTCATGTGAAAATACACAGAGAATTACCTGTACAAAGCTGTCCTTAAATTTCTACTAATAAACAAAAGATAAGGTACCTACTACTCCTACTTCCGGCTTTTGTACTACTACTGTCTTGTGAGATTAATAGTGTATCCACTGCCCCCAAACTTTCGAGTACAACTGTCCAGCAAAATGGTTGAATACCCAAAAGTCTCGGATTCGCATTTCGAGCATGCTAATCACTGGTCTACGTGCGGCCAGTAATTGAAATAGGTTTTCAATAAACTCGAAATATGTCAGTTATATTGTTTTATAGAATATAGGATGATTAAATACCACATTATCTTCATGAAGATGGAACAAAGTAAATGATCAATTTAACTTCTTAATAAACAAACTGAAAAGCAGTTTCAACAGTTTTGGTGTTTAGAGTGTTTAATAATTGGTTTGTAAATTCCACTTAAAGCTACTTGAGGGCTATCTGAGTTATCCCTCCTTTCAGAGCAATATCATGCACCATCATTTCTTGGGCTACTCTTTACCAAGAAATGGTTGAGTGTGACATTATAATGCCCCAGTAGTTAAAAGGTCGAGAATTTCGGTGATGGTAATTTGAACCCACGCCCTAATAACCATGCCATGGCAGGTTTCGGTGATTGGAATTTGAACCCACGCCCTAATAACCATGCCATGGCAGGTTTCGGTGATGGGAATTTGAACCTACGCCCTAATAACCATGCCATGGCAGGTCCCAAAAGAGCACGAATTAGATTGTTCTAAGATGCTAAAGAAACTTTTACGTTAAATTAATTAATTTCTCTCAAATTAAGCATCTGAGTCACCAGGTCATTCCGGCTATGTGTAATGTTTAATAGTGTTATTTTTTGTGTGTTTTGTTCCATATAATACGAATTAATATATTGAACTTCCTAGCTCATAATTCAACATAAATGGAAAAAAAAACATAAACATATTTTCGTTTTTTTGTGAATTTGTAAACACAAAATTAAGATAAGATATTACGAACTGTTTAATCACATCAGAAAGAATCTACTAGAAACCCTACTACTTTCTTCAGCCGCACATGTCTTTATCGGGCAAAGACAAATTTATTAAAATAAATTTGGCATGGAATTATTTCTTAGTCTTTCACACATGAACACAATTACTTTTTAAGGATTTCAGTTTCTTTGTTGGTTCAACATCGTGTTCGACCTGCTCGAAGTAAGATTTAATAGGGAAGATAGCGTACTGCACATCCACCTTTACAAATGGCACAGAGTCATTAGGATCATAATAAAACTTAATCGTGATTTGATCGTTCCGTCTCTAATTAATGAGATCGAATTTTGTTTTTACCGCCTGTGTCTGATGAACTCACCGAAGAAATCACTCCATGTCTATTCTTCGTTAACTTGTAGTTCCAGTTGCTACTGCCAGATAAATGAAAAAAAAAAAATTTTATCTAATTTTCCTGAATCTATTCAAGGTACCAATGCATGAAAAAGTGAATTTTATCACTGCTAACGAATTCAAATTTATATTAGCGTAACATAAGAATGGTCTAACCTTCATTTTTTATGTTGAAGCTTTTGAAGCTTCCATTTCCTTTTTATTATTATTCAAACATTTCAAGAGGGTTTTTTTTTGTGAAAATTACGGTTTTGTTTGTTTTGAATATCGTGCAAAGTTAGTCGAGGGCTATCTGCGCTAGCCGCTCCCTAATTTAGCAGTGTAAGACTAGAAGGAAGGCAGCTAGTCATCCCCATCACCCCAAATATTCTCGCTCTTTCAGCTGTGGGTACATTATATAATGACGGTCAATCCCACTATTCGTTTGTAAAAGAGTAGCCCAAGAGTTGACGGTGGGTGGTGATGACTAGCTGCCTTCCCTCTAGTCTTACACTGCTAAATTAGGGACGGCTAGCACAGATAGCCCTCGAGTAGCTTTGTGCGAAATTCCAAAACAAACAAAACTGATCGTTTTGTTCCAACTGTTCTTCTTCCCCCTAATCTTACACTGCTAAAATAAGGAACGACCTACGCAGATAGCCCTGGTGTAGCTTTGCGCGAAATTAAAAAAGGAGCTTTAATATGAATTACTAAATTATTTTATCAAACATTTTATTTAAACATTAGAATTACTAGTCAGAGAATCAGTTTAAGAATTCTGAATTATCAATTAAAACAAAGTATTTTTCATTAGACAATTTGGTTATTAAGTACAAAGCTACATAAAGGGCTATTTGCGCTCACCCCACCGTTGGTATCGAAACTTGGTTTTTATCGATGGGAGTCCACACACATACCGCTGCACCATTGGGGGGACATTTAATAGACAACCTAAAGAAGACATGACAATATTTTTTATTTGTTTGTTTTTTAATTCTTCGCAAATATACAAGAGGGAAATCTGCTGTCCCTAATTTAGCAGTGAAAGTTTAAAAGGAAGGCATCAAGTCATCACCACCTATCGCCAACTCTTCAGTTACTCTATTACTAACAAACAGTGTGACTGACTGACACTTTATAACGTCTCCATGGTTGAAAAGGCTAAGATGTTTAGTGGAATGAAGATTCGACCCAGTGACCATAGAATTGCGAGTGAAGTTCTTTAACCAACTGGGCATGAAGGTCAACAAAATGAGATCTGGCCCATAATTACAAGTCAATTAATTGAAATTATTTTTAATGACACAAAACAAAAACAAAAACAGCGGTAACTTGACATGATTTTTTAAAAATTTTTTCATGTGGAAGAAAATCCCATACACTTCCTGAGAATGAAATATGCTTTATATGTGATGTTAAAATTATATTGTATATTAAAATAAGCACATCATGTGACAATCGCAACCAACATGACATCATGGTGGATTGGAACATGTGAGAGCTGCACTTAAGATTGTTTGACCTTTTTGGGCGATTTTGTCAAAAATTGAACGGTTTTGAAAAAGGTAATGCAACAGCTTTTTCGTATACGAACATTTACACTTGGGTCAGAGAGATGTGCTCAGATAGGGAATTCATAAATTTCAAAGCAGCTTTGTGTTTGTTTTTTGAATTTCGTGTAAAGCAACACGAGAGCTATCTGCGCTAGCCGTCCCTAATTTAGCAGTGTAAAACTAGAGAGATGGCAACTAGTTACCACCACCCGCCGCTAACGCTTGGGCTACTCTTTTACTAACGAATAGTCGGATTGATCGTCACATTATAACGCCCCCACGGCTGAAAGGGCGAGCATGTTTGGTGCGACAGGGACTCAAACCTGCGACCCTTAGATTACGAGTCGAACGCCTTAACCACCTGGTCATGCTGGGCTACCTGTTGGGTCGGACTGATAAAACTGTAATGCTTTTACGTTGGAAGGAATACGGATAATATGCAAGGATAAGTGATATGTTTTGGACATGACAACCTTACTACAGGGCCTTTTTCCAACAGAAAGGATGCCCACGACAATCGTTCAGATGCGCAGTTATCAAATACAATATGATTGGTTGTGGTAACATGGAGTGTAACGAAGCAATAATCCTCCAAAATTGTTTTCAAAATTTATATTTATTTGAATGTGATGCAATTACAATAAGCAAAGTCATTTTTTTCTATAATTAATTTAAAATTTAAATGTTGTGACAATGTTACGAATTTGTAAGATTATTTTCTTTTGTTTAACACATATTATTATTATTATTATGCAATTAATCTTACCTTCCGATTATAAATCTTTGTGGTTAAAGGAAAATCAAACGTTAACCTGGTACTGGTTATGACTAGCCAGTTAAACATACGTTTTCTTATATTCTAGTCAATATTAAGAGTAAAATGCAGCTTTCCACCAATTGGGTATTCTTGCTATTAACAGCACTTTCTTTCATGTTTCCCTTAATATCTTAGAAGATTTAAGGTTTATTCTAAATAAATACACTGAGGTAATAATGCAAAATAACCTTTGTAAAGAAAGTAAAATATAATAAAACTGAATGAGTCAAAAAGGTAATAAAATTTGACATTATAAATGTTCCAACTAGTAGTTAATGAAAACAACTACTAAGAATGATAGATCAATAGCGTTATCGTGGAGAAATTTGTTCCTTGTAAGACCCGTAACATAAAGATAAAACACTCAAATGTGGTTAGCAATAAATAACGTGAGGTACGTCTTGCTGTTGTTTCTAAGGTTTATTACCAGTCACATTTAACTTAGGCCTAAAACATAAGAATGTATTCCTTTATTTTTACTAGTCAGAAAAACAAAAAAAAAACGAACATCTTATTTTATACCAGTTTGTGAGATTACGTCTGAATACTGTAATTCAAAACCGGATATCATATGATATTTATTATATAACGTTATATAAACAGAATTACAATCGCATACTTTAAGATTATTAATTTTAAATTATTTACCAAAAGGCCTAATAAATCATATTTCGAAATGTGTAGAGTGCGTCAGCTGCTATAGCTTTAACGACAAGTTGAAACTTTCCGCTCTTTTATCGACTATCAGGCCTAACAAAAAGAAATCTACGGAAACTACAAAGATCTTCTATAATTTCCACAGAGTAGAATTATTTCCAAAGATAAAGTGTTATATTTAAATTTAACGGATAAAAAGAAAGGCAAATGCTGTGAGAAAATTTTAAAATAGAAGTATACGCATTTTAATGAACTGAAATAGTAGGAATTCTTCATTGGAACTGGCTAACAAATTTATAAAAAAGTCTATACGGATTTGTTGTTGTTTTCCTTAGATATGTTCTTTTGTAGTAGTTTTATTCTCTCGAAAGGGATATTGAAATTACTTGTATCTTAATGCAAACAAATCACATTGAAATGTTGCCTGTCCGAATAAAGTTTTTCGCACGCTAGAGAAGAAAAAAATTGTTTAATTTGGTTTTGAATTTCGTGCAAAGCTACACGAGAGATACCTGCGATAGCCATCCCTAACTTAGCAGTGTAAGACTAGAGGGAAGGCAGCTAGTCATCACCACCCACCGCCAACTCATGGGCTACTCTTTTACCAACGAATAATGGTAAAATAATGGATTAACTGTCAGTTTATAACACCTTTCACGGCAAAAAATTGGGAGCAAGTTTGGTGTTATAAGGAATCAAACCTACGACTTTCAGATTTATGAGCGATCGCCCTAGCAACCTGGCGTAACTGGTTGAGAAAAAAATGTGTTTACTTCTAGAGCTCATCAGGAGTGAGAAATCTATTGCATTGGATTTTAATCTGTTTTCTTTTTATAAATAAGATCACACCTGTTTCATCTGTTTCTTACGTTACATACTATTCTGCTTCAGCGAAAAACTGCACACTAGGTTATAATTGTGCTATGTCATTTGTGGTGATCGAACTCCAAATTATAGCGTTATTCGCCCCTAAACTTAGGACTGAACGCGGACTATTTGATGTATATGTTTCTTAAAAAATTATAATATTAGTCATTAACCTATACATATTTATAAGACCTACAAACTGACCCACAACCTTAAGGCTTGGTGACGAGAAACCCACTTGAAATAAAAATATATCTCAGAACGGCTGGTATAGGTATTAATACTTTTATTTATAAGGAAAGAACAACGTTTCGACCTTCCTAGGTCAATATTCAGGCCAAGAAAGAGAGAGTTTGAATGTGTATAAACTAACACCTTTATACCTATACCAATTAATAACCTAACATCCACCTGCAACGCCCGCTACAATCCTATACCCGTTTATACTCTCGTCCTCAAGACATGTGTCTGTCAACGGTCGCATTCAAACTCTCTCTTTTTTGACATGAGGATGGGCCCGGCATGGCTAGTCTTCCTTAATTTAGCAGTGTAAGACTAAAAAGAAAGCAGTTAGTCATCACCACCCACTGCCAACTCTTGGGATACTCTTTCACCAACGAATAGCGTAATTGACCGTAACATTATAACGCCCCCACGACTGAAAGAGCGAGCATGTTTCATGTGACGGGAATTCGAACCCGGGACCCTCGGATTACGAGTCGAATGTCTCAACGAGCTGGCTATGCCTGTCCGTTATCATGCTATCGAGAAACGTATTGATCTTTGTCACCTCTGATATATTTATTTCTATGAAAAAGAATCGAAAACAGTTTTAAAAAATTAAATGAAAAATATTCAGTTGTCTGCTTGGCATATGATTCAAGTTAAAAATAATATATTGTTCTGGCCCGGCATGGCCTAGCGCGTAAGGCGTGCGACTCGTAATCCGAGGGTCGCGGGATCGCGCAGCGTCGCGCTAAACATGCTCGCCCTCCCAGCCGTGGGGTGTATAACGTGACGGTCAATCCCACTATTCGTTGGTAAGAGTAGCCCAAGAGTTGGCGGTGGGTGGTGATGACTAGCTGCCTTCCCTCTAGTCTTACACTGCTAAATTAGGGACAGCTAGCACAGATAGCCCTCGAGTAGCTTTGTGCGAAATTTCCAAACAAACAAACAAATATATTGTGCTGATATATATAAGGACTTAGACATGGGTTGTTGTGTTTATTTAATCTTTTTAAAACATAGGACCTTGTAGAAATAGAATAATTTATATTATCAAAGTTTTCAATAGTAAAAGCTCTAACTTCGCATAGGACACAGAATATACGAAATCAATCATTTATTTTACTTAATCAATAGGATATGTGTACTGTGGCAAGAATAAAACTCCAAATTTAAGTATCGTAAGTTCACAATATTACCATAAAGCACAGAAGAGGTAAAATATTATCAGAATATTTTATTAGGTTGAGGAATAATTCGTGAGCGTTTTTAAATAATTTCATTCAAGCATTACATGCAAGACTATACAATACTTCAATGCATGAACACATTACACCCAAAACATTTATTATGATACTTTATTTCATGTCATACCTAGGTATATAGTATACATTGTTTTAAACGAAATTGCAAGAAATTAAATGCGAAAAGCAGATCGAAAATGCTCGATTTTGTCCACTTGACAGTCCATTTAATGAGCTGAAAATGAAAGCAAAAATTAAAGACATATGAAAATCAAACACACCATCTATTAGAGCAAAAATTATCTACCAAATGACATGAAATATTTTGCGAAAGCGTTTCATTTATGAATATATTTTTTTAACTTGAAAAAACGCTCTCGAATTATTCCTCAACCCAATAGTTAATGCTCATTTTTCTAATATGTGTTTTAATTAATTTATAAATTAAAAAGTTATCGTGTTTACGCATATTATATACGTATACCAGTTTCATCTAAAAGGACAATATAAAGAAATAATCACTTAACGAAAAGATGTTTTTGTTGTGTTAAAATAAGACCACTGAGTTCTCAGAAAACGGAAGTAATAACAGTGATATAAAAATGAATCGAATACCCTGAAAATTAGAAAGAATAGTCGTCCAGATAAGTCAGCGGAAGTCCAGCTCAGTAGACGTTATCCGAAGTAATGGAACTCGAACAATACTGGAAATGGAATATAACTGAACTGTAAAGAGTTGTTGTTGAGTTGCAGAAACCGGTTTCACAAACTATAGGAAATTACTCTGGGTTGTGTTGTCAGTTCCTTCACGTGAGCTGAAGTTTCTCAGTTATTCATTTGTTAAAAAAACAGCACGTTTGTTTTTTGCATTTGCTCATATCACACAATAACTTTGTAAAAATAGAACAGACTTACTCATTCTACAGTCAACACTTTCCATCAGCTTATTAAGTTTTTCAGTTATTTCAAGTTGAGTTTCTATTTGGATTTGAACAGGATTTATTTTCTTTTGTCACAAGAACACTAAATCTGGTAAACATAATAAAACATTATCCCAAACCTTCTCAATAGGCACGTCGGAGTTGACACATTTATTTTCAATATTCTTTGTACCTTTAAATCCACGATGAACTACAAGAATTTGGTGAGACTTTCAGAAAATAATAGTGACAATAGCTGGAACTGTCGTCCCATAATCCCACTCTTCCGGCTATCGCTTATCCTTTTGATACACTATACTTACGTACATTTATTTAGTGTTTTTTTTTTTTTGCTCAGTATTATAGTTTGTTTGTTGTTAAGGCCAAAGCTATTCAATGATCTATCTGCGCTCTATCCATCTCGCATGTAGAACCCCGAGTTTTAACGCTATAAGCCCCAAAGCTTACTACTAAGTTACTGGAAATTTCTAAACGTTATAGACCAACAACAAAACACGAATTCGTGATGTAGAAATTGCATTTAGAAAATTAAAATAAACATTAACATCTTAGTAAATAAAAAGTAAAAAACAAAATTATAACCTAACGTACTGCTGCTAAGGAGTTGTGACTCGTGTTGGTAACTTGTCAGCTACAAGGAAGACTATGGTAAATCCTGTCAATTAAATTTTTATATAACGATTTTAAATCATTTTGCTATTGTTAAAGTAAAACGGAAGTTTTTATTTCAACGTCAGCCATAGATTGTAAAAGAAACGTTTCGTCATAAATTCATAAAAAAATCACGTTTATATTTATTTTAAAATAACAGGGAGCTGACGTTTGACAAACGTCAAAATTTGAGTTTCCTGATATACAAACATTCTACAACCTCTTTACAAGAATAGTAGTTTCGCACTGGGCCCGGCATGGCCAAGCGTGTTAAGGCGTGCGACTCGTAATCTGAGGGTCGCGGGTTTGCATCCTCGTCGCGCTCAAACATGCTCGCCCTTTCAGCCGTGGGGGAGTTATAATGTTACGATCAATCCCACTATTCGTTGATAAAAGAGTAGCCCAAGAGTTGGCGGTGGGTGGTGATGACTAGCTCCCTTCCCTCTAGTCTTACACTGCTAAATTAGGGACGGCTAGCACAGATAGCCCTCGAGTAGGTTTGTGCGAAATTCAAAAAACAAACAAACCACCGTTTCGCACTGAGTGACACGGCCAGAAGGGTATAGGTCTAAACATGTTATTAGTTGTTCTTCACCGTGCATTCCAGTATTTCTTGCCATTTTCTATATAGACAAATCCGTATTATCATTAAACATTAAAGCAGTTTTAGTTGATAACATAGAAAAGCTATAGAAACTCATCCAAATTATTGATATATTCTCCACGTTCAAGACGTGTCTCTCACCAGAGCCAAACAGTTTTCTTTATTTTCAAACATCATTTATTATTTTCAGGAAAGCATTGTCTTAATAACACTTTCTCGATTTCCTCTTGCGATTTTAAACTTTAAACTAAAACCAAAGCATTCGGTTTGATTAGTTACGATTGTTATTTAAGCACAATATAAAAGTTTTCAAATAAACTGCACATGATTAGAAGATACATTAAACACCAGTGCATTTTGTTCAAGGCACTAGAATGGAAAGAATTATCCGTTAAACTTTCGCTCTGGTTGTTCCGGCATATTTGAAATAGCCAATGAAAAGTCGTGTAGCTTTTACTTGCTCCAATTGAAATTTATTTTATATAAGCTTCTTGAATTGTGTCTTTATTAACTGTTTTTCTTTTAATTTAATATCTTTGTCCTTAGAAGTTTCGTTTATTTGCTACTGGAAAGCTATATTTATTCAAACGTAAATCATTGTGAATTATTGTTCACACATAGAAATTTTGATATCGATCTTATAAACATATGTTTTATATAATTGTAGTAAGGTATGTTCATTAGTTTCTCTGGTTATTTCAATGAAACTTCAATAAATATTAAGGTTGATTTACTTAGCTTCCATTAACTACAAACACACACACATATCTTCTTTCTCTCAACAGGGGGTTATGATGACTACCTTCCTACCCTCAACAGGGGGTGGTGATGACTATCTTCCTACCCTCAACTGGGGTGGTGATGACTATCTCCTTCAGGCCCGGCATGGCCAAGCGTGTTAAGGCATGCGACTCGTAATCTGAGGATCGCGGGTTCGCATCCCCGTCGCGCCAAACATGCTCGCCCTTTCAGCCGTGGGGGTGTTATAATGTTACGATCAATCCCACAATTCGTTGGTAAAAGAGTAGCCCAAGAGTTGGCAGTGAGTGGTGATGACTAGCTGCTTTCCCTCTAGTCTTACACTGCTAAATTAGGGACGGCTAGCACAGATAGCCCTCGAGTAGCTTTGTGCGAAATTCAAAAACAAACAAGCAAACAAACTATCTATCACCTTTCTCTCAAGTATTTCACTGCAAAATTAGGGACGGTTTGCGCATACGGTCCTCGTGTGGCTTTGCTCGAAATTCAAAAACAAACATTTATCCAGATATTCGTTGCTTTTTATTTCACATATTAATGAAGTAAGAATTATTATTTTTATTAAACTTAGTTTATGATGTTGAGTTCTCTAAATTTATTATTAATTAAAATTCACCACATTTAGAGTGTAGACAAGAATAAGACTTGTTTTTAATAGTATCATTTTGTCTTCTTCCTAATATATTTTAAACGTATGTCATTGTATGTTGTTTGTTTTCAAAAAGAAAAACGAAAACATTGTTTGTTTTTGTCTTTCGCCTGAAGCTACACCGACATATCGTGAAATAGCAGAGATATCTCATCGTGTAGCTTTGTCCATGATTCTAAACAAACAAACAAGAAAATCGCAGAACAGAAAATTTGACCCTGCAAATGTGCATGTATCTCCACAAGAACCCAATGAATCCCCATACCCTTCTTCTTCAAAACCCATCCATTGGATGTAAGGTAGTGGTAAGAAACGCAAACATCTCAGAGAAACCGCAAAAAACTGAAAATTTTTATATACCTGCATGGACCTAATGAACCCCCGTACTAATTTTGATGAAGATCCATCCATACCATGCGAAGTGGTTACAAGGAAATACAACAGACAGTACTTTTATATTTATATAAATAATGTATTAATTGTGATAAAAACAAACATTTAACATTTTCCATAAATCCTTCTAATGTAGTGATACAAACACCTTCTCATAGGACCCCACAATAACTCACATCGCTATAAACCAGGTTTCGATACCCGTGTTGAGCAGAGCCCAGATGACCCATTGTGTAGCTTTGTGCTTCATTCTAAACAAAGAAAACCTACTCAAAGTTGGCAGTTATTAACATACCTGGTTTTTTATTTTTTAAGACAAAATAATTTAATAAGTTTTGATTTTATCTTGCTTTTCACCGATAAATATATTTTTTTCAGAACATATTTGGCTATATTAAAGTGACCACATTCTTTGACAGTAGTTAATTGAAGAGTTCAGATTCGTATTTCCTAAGGCTATAAGTTTCCAGTTTTATATATATCTATACTACTTTTTCAGTTTATATTAATTTGATCGTTGTACGTAGTTCCTACGATATGTAAGATATGTTATATATTGCCTTTTTAAATGCATTGTCTTAAATATAAAGTAGACTCTATTTCTGTTATACATAAATCTATCATAAAATTCAGTTAGAATACAAACTCTCGATGTCTTATTACTTTCAAGAGTTTTATAGTTACGTAAAATATTTTTTTCTCTCCGTAATATTTTGACCGCTGTTTTTTAATTTATTTAACAGTCTTTCATTAATATCTCAGGTTAAAAATTATTGTTATTTAGATTATCATTTACGTTACATTTTAATAATAGAATAAATATAAAAACGTTGTTCCATATCTTCATAAATCGATCTGCTCCACGCTAAAACAGCGGTATGTCTTCGGGTTTACAACCCTAAAATCAAGAGTTCGATTATCCGCGGTGGGCTCAGCAGATCGTCCCATGTAGCTTTGCTATAAGAAAACAATCAATAAACTGATATACGTATAGTTTTTATTATGATTTTTTCATAAAGGTTTTAGCGACGATTTCAGTAGATAATTTTGCCAGAAAAGTTCTATAAAATGTTCTATACCTCTTCTCATATCTCATGTCAATCCAAACGCAATCTAAGTATAACGCAATTAATTATATACAAATATTTACTAAATTTATTATCTATTATTTTAGTTCAACTCTGTTTTTTCTATATTCTTCTCTATCTCTCTATTTCCTTTCACGCCAACCATGCTTGTCTTTTCAGCCGTGAGAGCGTTGTAATGTAACGGTCAATCCCACTATTCGTTCGTAAAAGAGTAGCCCAAGACTTGGCGGTGGGTGTTGATAACTAACTGCCTTCCCTCTAGCCTTACACTGCTAAATTAGGAATGGCTAGCGCAGATAGCTCTCGTGTAGCTTTGCACGAAATTCAAAACAAACGAAAACCAAACCAATCTATCTATTTGTTATTAATTATTTCTTAGTATTTCTTAATTTCCTTTAGTAATAAAGAGTAAACTGGTCTCTATTTATATATCATATAAATTCAGTTGTGTATGTTGTGTTAAAACAATTATGAATATAGAAGTAGGAGTTACATGTCAGCCGCAACCGATATAAAATTGCGAAGGAACAGAGTGTATCAGAACTACACTTTCACACTCATTGGTGTTACGTAAATAATGTGATACCACAGAGAAATAATCTCTTTTGGGAAGGTTAGGTAACGATGGAAGACATTCATACACTCACATGATAAACATCTATTGAGATTATACATTTAACTTTTTCAGAAAGAGGACTGCCGTTCTTCATAATGGCATTATAAAATAAAGAAATATGGATCAAGATGGGATATAGAAAACCATTTGGAAAGAGACCTGCAACAAGTTGTATCCCAGTTATGATGAGTAAATTGCGGCATCTTGTAACAGATGAGAATACGTCCACAAACATAGATGTCAATTGTAAAAGACATCCACGTGTTCCAGTGAATAGCAGGCAACATAATTAAGAAAGATCTCTGTCTGGAAAAGAGACACGATTCATATGTACATAAATTGCTTCTATAACGTACCTGTTCAATTGACGCATTGTAACCTACCTCGAAAGCTGGAAAATGGGATTACCGTTGTTTTGGACTATTGAGACAGGCGCTGGGAAACAGTCACTCTCATACACCAAAAGAATTAGTGAAAGCATGCAGGAAATAGTTGTGTGATTTGATCATGACATTCGTATGATAAAGCACTTTTTAATGGAAATTCCTCTGCATGGCTATTGTAAAGACCTATCGTTGTCACACAGACTGTCATCGGACATGTTGACATATAATGTAATAAGGTAGAGGAAAATTAAAATAGTCTTAATATTGTGTACTGCTATTGATATAAACTGTTAACATACATAGCTCCTATCTTAATAACTCTCAAAACAATATGCAATGAAAATTCTCCAACACTGTTCATTCTTAGGAAATTTCTCGTTATTTTTCATAATGTTCCCTCTACACTAGACCTGAGATGTTTCATTTCAATACACTGTTCCTAATAAGCACTCACAATATCACTCCAAATGTTCGAATGGAGATAACACTGTTCCTAATAAGCACTCACAATATCACTCCAAATGTTCGAATGGAGATAACACTGTTCCTAATAAGCACTCACAATATCACTCCAAATGTTCGAATGGAGATAACACTGTTCCTAATAACACTGTTCCTAATAAGCACTCACAATATCTCTCTAAATATTCGAATGGAGATAATTTTACTAAAAGTTATTCTACAATTTTCACCTATAGGATCAATTCTAAACAGACAGAAGAAAAAAGCAAAACGTAGAAAAATGATTAAAAAAGTTCAAATCTTTATAATAAAGTTTTTCTTACAGGCGTGTGTTTTACTAGCACTGAGCTTTTTTTCTCACAAGTCTTACCAGAAACAAATTGCTTACCAATGGAATTGTATTCAGCTCCATGATACTTGGTAATGGTATATCTCAATGGATCGCTTCGATCCTATTGTTATTATGAAAAACCTGAAATGACAAAACGTCGCTACTGCAGAGTTAAAATTTAGTTAGAGTTAAAGTAAAAGAAATACGTAGATGAAACGATCACCATTTTACCATATTGGTAAGACAGTATAGCTTTTTCTGGAACTCCAGATTACTGTGCGGATAAAAGTCACCCATACTGGGCTATACATTCCTTGGGACTCAGCACATGAAACAAAACCAAAACTCAACATACTAAGAAACTAAATAAACACAGCCATAAAACTATGTTCACCAGTTAAAACTAACAACAAATTAGACAAAATAAAATAATACTTCATCAACAACAATAAGTTTCCTCCACAAAACGTAGAAAACATTATATGCACACACCTAAACAAAAAGCAAAATCAACTAACAAAGTAAATATATCCCACGAATTAAAAAAAATCACGAATGATATACTGCGGCATACCATATATTCCCGACATCAGCAGAAAAATAACCAACATTTGGCAAAAACTAGTAACAAAATATGACATTCCAGTTAATTCCAAATATATTCAAAAACCAGACACAAAACTAAAGTCTATACCATGTAAAAACTACACTGACAAACACTACACCAACATTATTTATAAAATACAATGTGATAACTGCCACGACTTCTATATTGGAGAAACAAGTAGAAAAATGGAAACCAGATTTGAAGAACATAAAAGTCACCTTCATACGTTTTCGAACACTGCAAATCAAATAAACACAACATAACCATAGAAAACACCAAAATACTAAGCAAAGAAACTAACATAAACAAATGTAAAATTAAAGAAGCCTTACTTATACAACAACTCAAGCCCAAAACAAAAAAATACAAAAGAACACCTTTATACCTATATTAGTAAATTTAATCAAAGATCAAGCACGCCCTCTACATTCCGACAGTCAGTTACACAACCCTCTTCAAACACGTGGTCAGCTTTCGGTCAATTACCTCTTTCTTTCTTTGTGAACCTGACGATAACCGAAAAAGGTCGAAACGTTGTTCGCTCCTCTACATACATTTTTTCAATCCATACCAGCCGTTTTTACATATATATTTTTTTATACAAGTGGGTTTTCTCATCATCACTGATTAATATTTTACAAATGAAATTACATAAACTAAAATTTAAAGAAATAAAGGCATATCAGTGATTAGCATTTTAAACATTTTAAAACATTTTAAACACTCTGTTTTAAGAAATCTCATCATATTAAAATAATTATTTATTGAAATGTATTAAGCTTCAACAACAACATTCTGATCTATATCAATCAATTTTCAGTAAGGAGGACAAAACATTTTTAGTTCTTGCTCGTAGCAACGTGTCTAAGATATTTACCCGTTGTAGGCAGAGCAGAGATAGCCCATTGTATCGCTTTGTGCTACATTAAAAACAACGATAAGATATTTACAATACTTAAACTCGAAAAACAAACATTAAAATACTATTTTATGGCAATAAAACAAACAATAAAATAGATGGTACCAGTGTTGGTCGAGTGTTTAATGTGACTGGCCACAAGTCAAAAGCTCGAACAGCAATATTTAGTTGCAAATGCTCTGCAATTCCAATTTCGAATATTCTGGAAACGCTACAGATACTCCTGTTGTCTTATTAACTCTCATTATGTAAGCGGCAGATGCTGCCGGCTGATTGCCTTCTCTCTTGTAACTTACAATAAGGTTTGGATCTACCTTTACCTAGGGCTATTTTGTCCATGCGTCATATACATTGCTCGTTTATCAGACTGGAAATACTAAGTATTGAATAGAAAGCATAACTTTATAATGAAGAAAGTGAACGTCTTGAAACCACGAGTTCCTACCTAGTTTTTAACATGTAAAAACGTTAACTGAATTACAACGGTAAGAAAATCAGTATTTTAAAATATGTCCACAAAGTAAAAGGAAAAATATATTATCACCAAAAGTCGTTCATTTCCCTAAGCAGCTGAGATAGAAAGGTTCTTATACTCTATATATGACAAAGAGATGAATCTGTTTTTTTTTCTTTTACTCTCCACGTGCTCGGGACGTGCAGTTTAGAAATTAGTTTGTTCGCTTCTACTACGTATTCAAGTTACAGTAGAACAACACATTGACTAACAGCGCCAAAATAATGATCAAACCAGAACACATGACAGAGACACTAAAATTATATCATATACACAACAATTAAATATAATACGTCATTAAATTCAGTGGAGTAGGGATTCTCAAATCTATATAAATATACTTTAGCATATATATATATATAGTATCACATCAAAATACGATGAACGTATAAACCTTTAAACTTTGTTAAAACATTTCTAATTTATGTTTGCTAAACTCCTGCTATTATGTTACATTTCCTTTATTACAACCACCTCGCTAGTACAGCGGTAAATCTATGGATTTTCAACGTTGAAATCAGGTGTTCGATTCCCCTCGATGGGCTCACCAGATAGCCCGATGTGGCTTTGCTATAAAATGACGCACATTTCTTTATTACAATATACTTGTTGCTTTATAACAGAGTTAGTTGCTACGTTTATTATTAGATACGTTTCTCGAAAACATATTGCACATAAAAAAAAAATCATTTTTTTTCCTCGCTCGGCTTCAGCTCATTATTTCACATTTTATTCTTTTCAAGTAAAATAATATAGTCATCGCTTTAATTTACGATTAATAAATGGTGTTCTTACGCCTATTTTAATGTAATATTAATTTTCACATTGAGCAAACAGCTATTACACCTTTCAAAGACGAAGCAGTGTTTAGCTTTGCAAGTATTTATAACCTTCTAATGATGAGCATTTGGAGCTTAAATAATTAATAATCACCAGTTACTATTAACGGATAACGATCTCTCAAAGTTACACGTGTGTTAAGTTGAGGGTAGCTCTACAAACGTTTATGACCTTCTTCGGTCATCGTCAGGTCAAAACGTTGTTCGCTCTTCTATGTAAAATATTTTCTCAACCCAAACGAGCCGTTTTTTGCATATAAATTTCTCAACAAGTGGGTTTCTCGACATCACTGATTATATCCCGTATTAATGCCTTGTTCATTAACACTTACTGACATACTTTTGTTTTTTCTATCCTTATAAAAGTAACATATGCTCGGCATGACCTGGTGGGTTAAGGCGTTCAACTCGTAATCTGAGGGTCGCGGGTTCGAATCCCCGTCGCGTCAAACATGCACGCGTTTCAACCATGGGGGCGTTATAATGTGACGGTCAATCCCACTATTCGTTGGTAAAAGAGTAACCCAAGAGTTGGCGGTGAGTGGTGATGACTAGTTGCCTTTTCTCTAGTCTTACACTGAAAAATTAGGGAAGGCTAGCGCAGATAGCCCTCGAGTAGCTTTGCGCGAAATTCAAAACAAACAAAAAAAAAACTAACCTATTACGAAAATAGTTAACGTTGTCGACTGTACACGCATATGACAACAATGTTTTCGTTTAAAACTGTACCGGATTTGTTTTTGTTAGTGCTTGTTTGTTTGTTTGGAAATTTCGCACAAAGCTACTCGAGGGCTATCTGTGCTAGCCGTCCCTAATTTAGCAGTGTAAGACTAGAGGGAAGGCAGCTAGTCATCACCACCCACCGCCAACTCTTGGGCTACTCTTACCAACGAATAGTGGATTGACCGTCACATTATACACCCCCACGGCTGGGAGGGCGAGCATGTTTAGCGCGACGCGGGCGCGAACCCGCGACCCTCGGATTACGAGTCGCACGCCTTACGCGCTAGGCCATGCCGGGCCTTTTTGTTACTGCTTCTTTGCCTTTTTGCATGAATTAAAAAAAAACTTGAGATTCAATTTACATGAATTCGCTAATCTAGTCAGAAACAAAAGTCAGATTTAAGGAGCAACTGAGTTAGCAGCGAAAGTATTATTTCTACAGTTTTTATGCAGAATAAATAAATGTCCTACTGTGAATAATTTTCTTCTTTAAATGTTCAAACTTGCTTAGTTCACCTACCTGAACATGTGTTTATTTTACCAGGCATTCTAGGCACGTGGCAAACTGCAAACACAATTTCCATTTGTATCAAACTTTCAAATCCCATTAAACAAAGAATCTGCTCACCAAATATGAATTTATTTGATGTGTCAGAAAACCGCGCGAACTGGGATGTATTATTTTGTTAACATCTAGTGTGTTTGAAAACTCTATTAATTATTTTAACAGCTGCCATATAAACCAGCCCAGCACCTGTCATAACTGATTCTAGGATAATCAACAAGGGTGTCATTTAGGGTTATTTCCATAGATCTCGAGGAAAGATGCTTGGCACAATTTCTAAAGACAAAACAAACTATATTAATGGAAATATTAAATTACTAAACTTCTATAGTATGGTAGTACTATACTGGGTATTGTACACTGATTCTTATATTTACTCTTTATTTCAGAAATAGCGTTTTTATTTTGAAAATCGCTTGGGAAATCATCTTGTAATGCATCGCGCGCCTGCTTTAACATGAACACAGCGATTTTGGGTCTTATTGTGCCGTTAGTTTCACAAAATATTGAAACTAATGATTTCCTTTATAAGGTTCCAATACTCCTCTTTGAAGAAAATGATATTATTGTGTCCTTTCTTTTAATGTTTTATTGTCAATGTAGTAATTGACTGACGAATTTCCGATTCAGCTGGTGTATCGAATCGATTGGGATATCTTCAAAAAAAGTTCTTTCTTCATCCACCCTGGACCCACAGTTTAGCTTAATCGTTACATTTAGATGACCACATTTGGCATATATCCATTATGTTTCGTTGCTACATCGTTTTACTTTTAAATGTAGAAGTTAAATTCTCCATGTTTGATCTCATGGTCTCTCAGACCAGGTCATGGGGCTGGACCAGCTATAGATCTAAAATACACATCAAACATCTTATTTTTGTCTACTCAAAATGACTCAAATCCAACCGAAATGACTCATTTGTGTGTGTGTGTGTTTTTTATCAAGTTCAAGGTGCCAGGTTGGTTCATGTTGCACGTGTTAAAACCCAAAAGACAAAGTTTAATATTAATAAAATAAAAAGTTTATACTTTTATGTAGCTTGGTAAACCGATCTCTATTGCTGTACTGCTTAGAAGAAATGATAAAATAATGAGAAATTTCACATTCACTCACGTTAACCACTAAACACTCAACTATTAGCTTATACATTTTGCACACAACAGAACAACATCAACATTTTGCAAGAACAATTCAGCCATGTCAAGAGGTTCAGAACTATCAGATGTTGGTAAAAATTGTGTCTTTACTGCACCTTTCAGTTTGAATTAATGAGAAAGTTTTAACATCTAAAATAACTATTACAATAACTTCAGAATTTATTCTAATATTTCAACTTTATCATAATTTGTCCTTTTGTAAGCCATACAGGTACTATTACCACTTCTGGATCCCTCAGAGCAGTCTCTGTGAGCTCCAATGTACCACTTCTGGATCCCTCAGATTAGTCTCTCTAAGCTCCAATGTACCACTTCTGAATCCTTCAGACTAGTCTCTGTGAGTTCCAATGTTCCACTTCTGGATCCCTCAGATTAGTCTCTCTAAGCTCCAATGTACCACTTCTGGATCTTTCATATTAGTCTTTGTGAGTTCCAATACATCACTTCTGGATCCCTTAGACCAGTCTCTGTGAGCTCCAATATACCACTTCTGAATCCCTCAAACCAGTCTCTGTGAGCTGCAATGTATCACTTCTGGATCCCTCAAATTATTCTCTGTGAGTTCCAATGTACCACTTCTGAATCCTTCAGACTAGTCTCTGTGAGTTCCAATGTATCACTTCTGGATCCCTCAGATCAGTCTCTGTGAGCTCCAATGTATTCTTATTTAAAAGTATCTACGATATACCTAATCTTTATCTAAAAGGTCAGGCTTCGGGATGAAGAAATTCGATCTCTGAAAAGGAGCTGCCAAGAGTATGTGTTCCTTGAGAATTATTTTTTGTGATTTCACAGTGGCGTCAAATAAGATGGGCTTCCTGTTTTGTCGACATTGTAAATTTTCCACAGAAACACTTATATCACGTTTTAAGGTTCTAGTACATGTATTAACTCTATCATGACTGTCGATTCTATACACGTTCTTGAATGGTTTATTTTATTGTATTTCAAAACCAAACTGAAATATGGTATAGTTTTGTAACTTCAAAAGAACTTTAGACAGCTTTTGAAAACAAGATCTCTTATTTGAATACGTGATATTTCTTTGGCATGTTATAAGCTTTCACGGTAAAAATAGTTAGCCAGTTATCAGTAGGTTTTGTTTAATATTAACCCTTGTAAAGAAGATAATGGGTGCTACGTCTTGCCTCTAAGGTGTGAGTGCAAAATTATGATAAAAAATTTAATGAAACCTACAAATACTGATGATTTCATTCGCAGATAGCTGAAAGAAATATCAAATCTAGCATTCTATTTTGATAAAAAGTGTTTATAAACTTAAATACATAAACCTTTTATCGGTTAAATTTCAACTCTGAAGTTGTTTTAAAATATATGAAAGGAAAACTACAAGCTAATTCTTTTTCAATTTTTTAAATTAATAACAAAGTTCTTGTTTTTTTATTTTAATTCAATTTGGATACAGAGATTAGATTAAGTAAACAACATATAAATTTGTTTTATTCTAACTGAATCCAGGATCAGGTTTGTTAATTGACAATTAACTACTTTCTCTTGCAGGAGTGATATCTCATGATCTCATACAATAGGCAGTTATTTTTGGTCAGAAAATCATGTCATGGCTCAGGACTTCCCCACCCTTGCATATTTATCACAGTGGAATATGTTCACATGCATTGATAGAACAGTATAAGCAATATACCATTATTATTATTGTTGTATTTTAGTATTAAAAGCCAGAATCTTCTCAAGTCAGGCATAATTTTTGACCAATGCTCATTTTTTTGAGTTATTATATGTTTAGCGATTTTCATTTTTCTTTACAGATCTTTCATTTTATAATATTTACTTTAAGGATATTTAGTTTCAGTTTCGTTCAGTTTAACTATCAGAAGTTGGTTTTATTTTGTAGTTTAACTTTTCTCTTTTTTTAGTTTTATATCGAGAGAGAACTAAAATAAGTTTATTTTCACATTTCTATCTGTCTTGCTAATATAACATAAGCACTTGCTCTTTGTTTTGTGTCACTGTGTTGTGTTTCTGCTCTGATTTTTTTATCTCTTTTAATAATAAATAATTATAGTTTTTTACACAGTTGTGTGTTGGCTCATTCGACCCAGAATGGCCGGGAGGTTAGAGCGCACTAAGCAAGCTCGTTGTTTCAGCCGTGGAGGAGTTATAAAGTGAAAGTTAATCACACTATTCGTTAGTAAAAGAGTAGCCCAAGAGTTGGCAGTGGGTGGTGATAACTAGCTGCCCTCCCTCTAGTCTTACACTGCTAAACTAGGGACGACCTGGTGTAGCTTTGCGAGAAATTCAAAATAAATAAACAAACAAACTTACTCATACATTCAGAGTTTCGAAAGTAATTGATTCACACTTTATGGTATAGTATTTATTGAGTTACTGTATTTCACGTAATCTGTGAAGAATATACAACAAACAATTAGACGAAAAATATCTGGTTCTTTTTTGAGTTATACTTAGAATTCAACGCTACAATAACTCCCTTAAGTCACTGATAAGGTAAAAATGATATTTTACTGTGAGTAGTTGAGTCATCACAGGTTATGGGTATGATCGAGTAGAACACAGACAGACAGACTTATGCTAAATCTGCGTGTTGCACAACCGGACTCAGTCAAGCTGTTAATAAGAACAAGCAGTGTCGTTGTTGCAATGGTTAATTAAGATTCCAAAGACAATTTTACAATCGATAAGTTGACTTAAGGTGCTATCTAGAATTGTCATGTGGTTAAGGAAACAATGAATAAAACAGGTGTTGTGATCTTTGCTTCCCAATATGTGGATAACTTTTTTGTAATAACTTGATTATCTCAGTTAAGACAGTTGCACACTCACTTTCCAAGTTATGAAGCGATGTTCATTTTAGAATGTTCACACTACATTATGCGATATGCACTTGATTATAACAGCTAAGACAGTTTTGTGTAGAGGGAAAGATAAAAGGATGAGTTCCGCCCTTCGCTCCAAGTAATCAAGTTATTTTGCATTACAAAACGGTAGTCTGTTGTTACTTGGCAATATTTTACACATATCCATGTAATGCCAGCTCAAGTTATTTTGCATTACAAAACGGTAGTCTGTTGTTTCTTGGGAATATTTTACACATATCCATGTAATGCCAGCTCAAGTTATTTTACATTACAAAACGGTAGTCTGTTGTTTCTTGGCAATATTTTACACATATCCATGTAATGCCAGCTCAAGTTATTTTACATTACAAAACGGTAGTCTGTTGTTACTTGGGAATATTTTACACATATCCATGTAATGCCAGCTCAAGTTATTTTACATTACAAAACGGTAGTCTGTTGTTACTTGGGAATATTTTACACATATCCATGTAATGCCAGCTCAAGTTATTTTGCATTACAAAACGGTAGTCTGTTGTTTCTTGGGAATATTTTACACATATCCATGTAATGCCAGCTCAAGTTATTTTACATTACAAAACGGTAGTCTGTTGTTACTTGGGAATATTTTACACATATCCATGTAATGCCAGCTCAAGTTATTTTACATTACAAAACGGTAGTCTGTTGTTTCTTGGCAATATTTTACACATATCCATGTAATGCCAGCTCAAGTTATTTTACATTACAAAACGGTAGTCTGTTGTGACTTGGCAATATTTTACACATATCCATGTAATGCCAGCTCAAGTTATTTTACATTACAAAACGGTAGTCTGTTGTGACTTGGCAATATTTTACACATATCCATGTAATGCCAGCTCAAGTTATTTTACATTACAAAACGGTAGTCTGTTGTTTCCTGGCAATATTTTACACATATCCATGTAATGCCAGCTCAAGTTATTTTACATTACAAAACGGTAGTCTGTTGTGACTTGGCAATATTTTACACATATCCATGTAATGCCAGCTCAAGTTATTTTACATTACAAAACGGTAGTCTGTTGTTTCTTGGCAATATTTTACACATATCCATGTAATGCCAGCTCAAGTTATTTTACATTACAAAACGGTAGTCTGTTGTGACTTGGCAATATTTTACACATATCCATGTAATGCCAGCTCAAGTTATTTTACATTACAAAACGGTAGTCTGTTGTTACTTGGCAATATTTTACACATATCCATGTAATGCCAGCTCAAGTTATTTTACATTACAAAACGGTAGTCTGTTGTTACTTGGCAATATTTTACACATATCCATGTAATGCCAGCTCAAGTTATTTTACATTACAAAACGGTAGTCTGTTGTGACTTGGCAATATTTTACACATATCCATGTAATGCCAGCTCAAGTTATTTTACATTACAAAACGGTAGTCTGTTGTGACTTGGCAATATTTTACACATATCCATGTAATGCCAGCTCAAGTTATTTTACATTACAAAACGGTAGTCTGTTGTTTCTTGGCAATATTTTACACATATCCATGTAATGCCAGCTCAAGTTATTTTACATTACAAAACGGTAGTCTGTTGTTACTTGGCAATATTTTACACATATCCATGTAATGCCAGCTCAAGTTATTTTACATTACAAAACGGTAGTCTGTTGTTTCTTGGCAATATTTTACACATATCCATGTAATGCCAGCTCAAGTTATTTTACATTACAAAACGGTAGTCTGTTGTGACTTGGCAATATTTTACACATATCCATGTAATGCCAGCTCAAGTTATTTTACATTACAAAACGGTAGTCTGTTGTTTCTTGGCAATATTTTACACATATCCATGTAATGCCAGCTCAAGTTATTTTACATTACAAAACGGTAGTCTGTTGTGACTTGGCAATATTTTACACATATCCATGTAATGCCAGCTCAAGTTATTTTACATTACAAAACGGTAGTCTGTTGTGACTTGGCAATATTTTACACATATCCATGTAATGCCAGCTCAAGTTATTTTACATTACAAAACGGTAGTCTGTTGTTTCTTGGCAATATTTTACACATATCCATGTAATGCCAGCTCAAGTTATTTTACATTACAAAACGGTAGTCTGTTGTGACTTGGCAATATTTTACACATATCCATGTAATGCCAGCTCAAGTTATTTTACATTACAAAACGGTAGTCTGTTGTGACTTGGCAATATTTTACACATATCCATGTAATGCCAGCTCAAGTTATTTTACATTACAAAACGGTAGTCTGTTGTTTCTTGGCAATATTTTACACATATCCATGTAATGCCAGCTCAAGTTATTTTACATTACAAAACGGTAGTCTGTTGTTTCTTGGCAATATTTTACACATATCCATGTAATGCCAGCTCAAGTTATTTTACATTACAAAACGGTAGTCTGTTGTTTCTTGGCAATATTTTACACATATCCATGTAATGCCAGCTCAAGTTATTTTACATTACAAAACGGTAGTCTGTTGTTTCTTGGCAATATTTTACACATATCCATGTAATGCCAGCTCAAGTTATTTTACATTACAAAACGGTAGTCTGTTGTTTCTTGGCAATATTTTACACATATCCATGTAATGCCAGCTCAAGTTATTTTACATTACAAAACGGTAGTCTGTTGTTTCTTGGCAATATTTTACACATATCCATGTAATGCCAGCTCAAGTTATTTTACATTACAAAACGGTAGTCTGTTGTTTCTTGGCAATATTTTACACATATCCATGTAATGCCAGCTCAAGTTATTTTACATTACAAAACGGTAGTCTGTTGTTTCTTGGCAATATTTTACACATATCCATGTAATGCCAGCTCAAGTTATTTTACATTACAAAACGGTAGTCTGTTGTTTCTTGGCAATATTTTACACATATCCATGTAATGCCAGCTCAAGTTATTTTACATTACAAAACGGTAGTCTGTTGTTTCTTGGCAATATTTTACACATATCCATGTAATGCCAGCTCAAGTTATTTTACATTACAAAACGGTAGTCTGTTGTTACTTGGCAATATTTTACACATATCCATGTAATGCCAGCTCAAGTTATTTTACATTACAAAACGGTAGTCTCTTGTTTCTTGGCAATATTTTACACATATCCATGTAATGCCAGCTCAAGTTATTTTACATTACAAAACGGTAGTCTGTTGTGACTTGGCAATATTTTAACATATCCATGTAATGCCAGCTCAAGTTATTTTACATTACAAAACGGTAGTCTGTTGTGACTTGGCAATATTTTACACATATCCATGTAATGCCAGCTCTCTAAAGAAAGTGAGGATTATCTGATTGTAACTCTCACTGGTAAACTTAAATGTTTATAACAAGAAGTGAAACAGATTGTGTTCTCTACCGATGCAAAGGTTGGATTGGTTGACTGTGAACTTTCTGGAAATGGGTCTTATTTATTGGGGATTACCAATACTTGCTGGTTTTTGGTGCCAAATAATCTAACTTGTAGTCTATTCCCTGTGGCCTATCGTGTCATTTTACTATGAACTATTGTATTTCTAAAAGGTGTTGGATTGTGAATTTATTGATAAGCACGATACTTACAGGATCAATATTAATTCTTGCAACAAGAACTTTATGTAAATAGTGTTCTAGTTGTGCCTGTAATTATTTATTCTGTGAGGCCTGTTTATATGTATTATTTGAAACAATAGTAAGACGTAACTACCAAGTAGCGATTTACAAATTAGTCTGAATTAGTTGTTGTGATAACAGATCAATACGCCCAAGGTTGTCTGTCGAAAATTTCTGATCAATCTGATCAATTTAGTGAAGCGTGGAAATTGGAAACGTATGTATATGTTAGTAAATAGCTGTATATATATATATATATACATATATATGGGAAAGTTTGGCCATATATTTAATAACGGATCGTTATATATATATGAGAAAGTTTGTACCATATATTTGTTAATAAAGGGTCGTATATGTATAGCTAGATAGATGGGAAAGTTTGCACATGCGTATAAAACTTTATGCAAAGTCATTCACACAAGATGAAACAATTGCTGATAACGCAATTAGTAATCATGATTTGAATGAGAAAATCAAATTTGATCTAAACCTTAGGGCCTTCAGGTTTGCATTTAACTACAGTTAATATGTATTGAGGTATTATTTGAAAAGCAGTGTGTGATAATGTTGCAGTTTTGATACTGAAATACAGGATAGGTAGTAGATCTTTTAGAAAAATGTGACAAATGACCAGATTCATTCATAATTCCAGCAAGTGTTGGTCAGAAAGTATTTAGTTGGATTGAACCACAATATTAGTAAGTAGGATAAAATTTTCTATTGAAAGTAAAATTTCCAGATAGTATCACAAATAGCAGAACTAAACTTACTATAATAATGTTTTGTATGGCTTTTGGTTGTTTGTTTGTTTTTGGAATTTCGCACAAAGCTACTCGAGGGCTATCTGTGCTAGCCGTCCCTAATTTAGCAGTGTAAGACTAGAGGGAAGGCAGCTAGTCATCACCACCCACCGCCAACTCTTGGGCTACTCTTTTACCAACGAATAGTGGGATTGACCGTCACATTTTAACGCCCCCACGGCTGGGAGGGCGAGCATGTTTGGCACGACTCAGGCGCGAACCCGCGACTCTCGGATTGCGAAGCGCACGCCTTAACGCGCTAGGCCATGCCAGGCCGGTTTTTGGAATATTTTTATTCGTGCATTATGAAATATTTTGAAATATAAAATTTTCTGAATTTTTTATTAGCATTTTCCTGGTGCAAAGCTAGCGCCCCCTCCGATAGTACAGCGGTAAGTTTGTTTGTTTGTTTTAATTTCGCGCAAAGCTACTCGAGAGCTATCTGCGCAAGCCGTCCCTAATTTAACGGTGTAAGACTAGAGGAAAGGCAGCTAGCCATCACCACCCACCGCCAACTCTTGGGCTACTCTTTTACCAACGAATAGTGGGATTGACCATCACATAATAACGAACCCACGGCTGAAAGGGCGAACATGTTTGGTGCGACCGGGATTCGAACCCGCGATCCTCGGATTACGAGTCGAACGTCTTAACACGCTTGGCTATGCCGGGCCCACAGCGGTAAGTATCCGGATTTACAACACTAAAATCAGGGGTTCGATTTCCCTCGGTGAGCTCAGCAGATAGTCCGATGTGGCTTTGCTACAAGAAAACACACAGGCTGTAAAACTAGTTATAATGCAAATAGGGATATGGGTGAAGAAAGTCTTCATTGTGTATTTCGTAGTTGGTTAATTTCTGTGCTGATCTTATAACTGAAAAAAATCAAAAGGAATGGAAAATGTTGGTGTTCGTAAATTGACCACACGCACATTATAACACCCCACGGCTGAAAAGTGCGAGCACGTTTGGTGTGACGGGGATTCAAACCCGCGACCTTCAGATTATGAGTCGAGTGCCTTAATCACCTGGCCATGCCGAGCCGTGAGGTATGTACAAAGTATTGTATATTATTGTAATTTGCGAATTTTTATTCTGTTTTATGCGTTTCAGGACGTTTAATGGATACAGAGTAAATATGTTTTGAAATCAAAACATATATAATTTAGTTCAATAATACTAAGATAAAGACGTAGAGGTTATAGTGGGTTTCTATTAATAATTCAAACATAAAGTAGTCATGATTTTATTCTCGTGATTTGAGTAGGAACCAGAAATTCATTACGACCATGTTTTCTTGTCCATTACCTATGGAAGTGGTATACTCTAGTAGCCAGGAATTTCTTGATGCGAGACCCCCTTTGTGTTCATCACGTAAAGATATAAGTACATCCTGATGTCAACATATATTGCTTCATTTTACAAAACTACAGCTATACTGCCAGTTTTAACCTTGCATTCCAACAGTTGGTTATCACTAGAGTTTGAAGAACGTGCAGTAGAACTGTTTTCAGTTCCAGCCTAACTGAAACTCACAGTTATCTTTTCATTCCTTTTTCCTAGTTTCATTTCTCGGGCTTAACGGTTTTAACGGTTTTTTTTTTATCAATTTCCTCGCTCGTTTTACATTTGAGTCTTTTTAGTTAGGCCTGGCATGGCCAGGCGGGTTAAGGCGTTCACTTGTAACCTGAGAGTTGCGAGTTCGAATCCCCCTCACACCAAACATGCTCGCCCTTTCAGCCGTGGGAGCGTTATAATGTGTCTGTCTCTTTTGATGTATGTACACAATTATCTGCTGTAGTAACTGACACTTAACTTAGCTCATTATATGTTTTGTATGCAGAATATTATCTACAAGAACAGTACAAATGAAACATATTTCCAGATCGCCCTGCATGGCCAGATGGGTTAAGGCGTTCGACTCTCCGTCGCACCAAACATGCTAGCTCTTTCAGCTGTAGAGGCGCTACTAAGTGACGGTCAATCCCACTATTCGTTGGTAAAAGAGTAGCCCAAGATTTGACGATGGGTGGTGATGACTAGCTGCCTTCCCTCTAGTCTTACACTGTTAAATTAGGGACGGCTAGCGCAAATAGCTCTCGAGTAGCTTTGCGCGAAATTAAAACAAACTTACCGCTGTACTATCGGAGGTGGAGCTAGCTTTGCACCAGGAATATGCTAATAAAAAATCCCTACGACAAACCTTCTTGTCGTAGTTTATCGAATAATTATTACTTTGCTGCTGAGATGTACCAACTTTAATGGGTTTATTTATTACAAATTTTGCCATCGTACTTAGGGTAGCATATGCACGGAAATACTGTTTGTAATACGAGCGACCTAATGACAAATATTTTCTAGTATGTTGACCGGTGGTCAGTGGTGGATTTAATGTTGTGTAGGCCCAGGAGCTAATAATTTTTGTGGGCCTTACATCCCATGTAATTTTACATAGAATAAAATTATTAATGGGCCCTGGGGCTTCCAGGGACCACCTCCTACCTAAATACGCCACTGCCGGCAGTTCAGCGATAGTTTGAGGGACTAGAGCTCAAAAACTTGCGGTTAGCTACATAGAGAGAGAAAAGCACAGATGGTTAATTATGCAGATTTGAACCTAACAACATATACAAGTTTTCAGATATTTTTTCTTATGTTCAGTTTTAAGTAATTCAGAGAAATGACCAAAATTGAGTCATTCTTGGTTAATATTACTTGCAGTTTCTTTTCTACTCTCTATTCCGTTTAGGCCTTGTTTGTTGTTGTCACTTACAACTTATATTTTAATCGTTATTGGGTTTGAGCCCTCTTTGTTGCTATAATTTACAATATATGTTCCACTCATTACTGGGTTTAAGCCATTTTTCTTGCTATCATTTACAATTTCTATTTCAATCATTATTGAGTTTAGGCCTTCTTTGTTACTATCATTCACAATATATATTCCAATTGTTATTGGGTTTACGCTCTCTTGGTTACAATTATTTATAGTTTTTATTCCACTCGTTATTGGGCTTAGGTTTAAAGTTATTATCTTGTCTTAACATTTTAATATATTTTATCTGTAAGCTCTTAATATATCAATAAAACAAACAAACAACAGAAACGCTTGTTTTATTCTACTGATGTAGATTGTTTGTTTTATTTGGACATCTTAAACAATAATGGAAGTTTCTGCGTTTCTATCTAAATGTGGAAACTAACACAAAACGTACTGAACATGCTCAAAGTGTACATTAATGTAATGCGTTAATATTTATGGCATTAGGGTTTAAATTCTTAATTAATAGCATGCATATCTGAATCAGTTCGTGCGAAATCCTGAAAAAAAACGACACACACAACACTGATAATGAATAATGGATATACGGCAACAACTGGAAACATCTTTAACGAACGTTGCAGAATTACATAAAAGTAATTTTAGTCGTTGTTCTTTATAGTAGTAATTACACTAAAGACCGTCGCCTGCAGAAGATAGAATGTAATTCCAAAGCATTTATTAAAGGTGTTCAAAGCTGTTGCCGTGGCTTTAATATTCATTATCAGACCTCACATTTGACCAAGTGTACCAAAGACACTTATAGCTTTAGTCGCTCAGGTGTATATTACAAATTATGAAAATTATCGTATTCTTTTTGAAACACTCGACAATTGTTTTAACAGCACAACAACAGATACGCAAATACACGTCAAATTTACTACGGTGTAACATTTGTACTTAAGTAGTTTAAATACGCTTTGTTTCCGAGATATAATATTTTAAAATTCCAACAAGGCTTAAAAAATACTTTTCCATAAAGTAAAACGGGATTCTCTATGAATAGGAAGAAATACATGAATTACAAATAATTTTATTAAACTCCAGTTACAAATTGGAATACGATAGTGACGCTGTTACAAGGAGCAAACAAACACAAGAGTGGCTACATGTTTTAATGTATATGAAATTCCATGATTTCATACAAAATTCAGTACTGTGTGTGTTTTGGTGTCTTTGCATTGTTTTATTTATATTATACATTCTGTTGTTTAAAGGTTATACGAATTTTCTTGTGGATAGACTTGTGTTAGATACGTTCTACTAATCTTGTGCAATAAATACAGTTCTGCTACATGTAAATTTTGTTGTCTGTGCTTAAATTCTAACAAGTCAGTTTAGCTAACACCAGTTCCTTATTCGTACGTTCTCCAGACTACCCAGAAGAATATGAAAGAAAAACAAGCATCTACTCTTTGTACAGAGATTATTACTGATCGTTAAGTGATGGACAAGCTGAGTTTTGTTAAATACGTTCATCCCGTTTCGGGCGTATGTCCTAAAGAAACACAATATGAAGGATTTGCTGGATCAAATAAAAACCATACTTTTGCACATGCAAAGCCCTCTCTAGCCCACATCGACAAACTGAAGCCATCACAGAACAATATGAATGAGGCGTATGTGCACTGGAATATATCCGCGAGGATTTTGTTTGTTTGATTCATTGATTCCACGCAAATCTGCAAGAAGACTATCTGCGCTAGTCGTCCCTAGTTTTGAAGTGACAAACTAGGAGAACAGAAGCTAATTAACAGTTATTCTTGTTGGATCGAATAGTGTAACTTCATCGTTACTTTTACTTTGGATTTACGCAATTTTTTGTTTATTTTCTCGTGGTAACGGGACACACACCATGGAACCTCCTTCCGCAGTTCTGAACATTAACCACTGAGCTGCATTATGCCCTAAATGAGCAGAATATTAGATTTGACACGAAATATCAAATACATACACATAGCAATATATAGACTTACAGTTTGTTTGTTTGTTCATTTAAATTACGCGCAAAGCTACACGAGGGCTATCTACGCTAGCCCTCCCTAATTTAGCGATGTAAGACTAGAGAGAAGACAACTTGTCATCACTATCCATCGCCAACTCTTGGGCTACTCTTTTTCCAACGAATACTGGAACCATTCTAACGTTTCCATGGCTGAAAGGGTGGGCATATTCGGACGGACGGAGATTCAAACCGGTCACTCTCAGGTTACAATTCGAGCACCTCAACCACCTGGCCATGCCAGGTTAGGCTTAAAATGTAGCCACAGATTTTCAAGTAAACTGACATATGCGTAAAGACAAAATAAACATGTGCTTGTGAATTATAATTACCTCGTTAACAGTATGTATTACACAATGAAGTAAATGTAGAGACTATTTTAATTATTACGTAGTGGCTCTGTTTGCACCAATCATTACGTAGCGGCTTTGCTTCTATGAATCGATTCATAATAGTTTTGTTCCAATGAATCAATAAACACTGGCTTTATTTCGGAAAAACCAGAAGATGGTAACTTTATTCGAGTGAAGTAATAATTAGTGGCTTTTTTTTTCTATTAATTAGTTGGTAGTGGCTTTGTTTACACGGAGCAATTAATGATGAATTAGACAAAATAAAACAATACTTCATCAACATCAATAAATTTCCTCCACAAACCGTAGAAAACATTATACGCACACACCTAGACAAAAAGCAAAATCAACCAACAGAAGTAAATATATCTCACGTATCGAAAAATCACGAAACCATATACCATACATTCCCAACATCAGCAGAAAAATAACCAACATTTGGCAAAAACTAGTAACAAAATATGACACTCCAGTTAATACCAAATTTATTCAAAAACCAGGCACAAAATTGGGGTCTATACTGTGTAAAAACTACACTGACAAACACCACACCAACATTATTTATAAAATACAATGTGATAACTGCCACAACTTCTATATTGGAGAAACAAGTAGAAAAATGGAAACCAGATTCAAAGAACACAAAATGTCACCTTCACACGTTTTCGAACACTGCAAGTCAAATAAACACAACATAACCATAGAAAACATTCAAATACTAAATAAAGAAACCTTACTTATACAACAACTTAAACCCAAAATAAACCAATACAAAGGAACACCTTTATACCTATATTAATAAATGTAATCAAAGATCAAGCACGCCCTCTACATTCCGACACTCAGTTACACAACCCCTTTCGAACATGTGGTCAGCTTCCGGTCAGTTACATTTTCTTTCTTTGTGAACCTTACGATGACCGAAGAAGGTCGAAACGTTGTTTGCTCTTCTACGTAAAATATTTTCTCATTCCAAACGAGCCGTTTTTGCATATATATTTCTCTACAAATGGGTTTTCTCGACATAACTGAACACCAGTACACATTTTTACTATATTTTGAGTAAAACACTAAATTAATGTAAATATTTAACTAAGCAGAGTTTGTTTGTTTATGAACTTCGTACAAAGCTACACTAGGGCTAACTGCGCCAGCCGTCCCTAATTTAGCAATGTAAGACTAGAGGGAAGGCAGCTAGTCATCACCACCCACTGCCAACTCTTGGACTACTCTTTTACCAACGAATAGTGGGATTGACCGTCACATTATGACACCCCAAGGTTGATAGAGCGAGCACGTTTGGCCCGACGAGAATTCGAATTCGCAACTCTCAGATTACCAGCCGAGCGCGTAAACCAGAGGGGATGCAAAAGATGATGAATATGCCAGTCTTGACCTAAGATGATATTATTCTGTGACAAACACACATTGTCCGAGGTCGTTCCCTCTTTAGTATTTCTGGTTCTTTTCGTGACCGACATTACTGGAAAGTTCTTTTAGGCTTGCCCAATAAAATTTCTGGCTCCATTGGTTGTGTGAAACCGTAAATTATTCTTTCTTGTAGATATTGATGTACCCCGGGAGAAATACTTGGCTCAAATGCTACATAATATTCATTTAGACAGTGATTTATTCAACCCAGAATGCTATGTCTTTCATCTGCACAAGTTCTTTGAATCAATGTATATATATATTTTTTTTTCTTTATAGAGGAAGTGTTTCTGTTCTTGTAAGTACTTCTCGTCCAGTTCTTATCCTTGATTCAGTCGAGCCAAAGTTAAATATATCTAATAAAATTATCTTGACGAACCCGAAGATATTAACTTGTTTGTACAATACCATAAACTTATGGTAAGTTCATACAGAAGCACACATTGTGATTTCCACATTCCGACTAAAATACGAATATTTAGAGCATAGTAGGACGGATTTTAAAAGGAAAAGATTTGCATTACGAAAACAAATCATATAAAAGTCATATATGGTGATTTTGTTGAATGGAATATTAAAAATTTAATTAATAACATAACCTGATAAGCTTAAAAAAACTATTATTAATCGGAATGTAGAAGTCCTTATAACTACACTGATAAACTTTTACCTGACAATGCCGTTCTTACGAGTTTGTTTATTCCAAAAACTCATGAGTGAAAGCAAAGGATAAGACGTCAACCACATTAAATCTGCCATATCTAGCGACGACGATACCTTTGCTCAACACCAGAACTCGTCAAGTCGAGTGAGATCCGACAGGCGTGGTGTGTATATTAAATTCTTATCAAAATAAATATTTAAAAAAAAATATCCGTTCATTTAAAATAGACAGCTTTCACTGCTGATATGAGCGGGGAAAGAAGTGAAAGAGACAGTTAACTTACTTTTTCTTTCCTCCTCCGCACTAAAGAGTTCTCGATTTCTATCGTTGCTTTATTGTTTACAAGATCTTCTGCCAGAACGTGTTCAATGAGCCGCATAACCGTTTCTGTTCTTACTTGATAAAGTTTTGATGCTTTCTGTAAAAAAGCTGTTTTCACTGATTACCAAGTGGAGTCGTCGCCGATTTCAGAATCTGGATGACGAGTTCCGTCCTATCTTCATATGAAGCAAAACTGAGAAAGTTGTGATACGATTTTAAAGAAAAAGAATAGTTCTGTTCTTACTGTCCAGTCACCTAGTCCGTCTTGCTAGCCGCACGCACTTTAGTAATCATGTGTCACGGAGAGAATGAATGAGGGACTTTCTCATCAGTTAGGACTGTTATTAGTTCGGCAACGAGGAACCAGGGGGGGTTAGTTATGATTGGTTTATTTCATTGTTTAAGTTATGGAGCTTTCAACCTGTAATTTTTCATTCTCTCGAAAGAAACCGTCTCGTGACACTCAAAATCTTCATTTAGAAGAAGAATACTGAATGTAATTTTCTTTTTTTATTTGTTCTTATTTTATTTCGGGTAGGGAGTCATCTAGTGGTTAACATTACAAACTGTGAATCCCAATGTCCATGATTTGCGTCCCGTTGCTAAACAACTGCTATTCTCACTTCATGACCGCGGGAACGTTATAGGAGTGACAATCGATTCCCATTTTTCTGTTAGAATACTCCAAAAATTGGCAGCTAGTGCTGTTGAGTAGCTGCTTTCCCTCAATCTTTAACATTTAAAATTAAGGACAGTTAGCGCAGGTAGCCCTTCTGCAGCATTATGCGAATGTCCAAAACGAACAGAGATTTGATTTTATTACTCGAAATTACTTTATCTTATTAATGCAGTTTTCTCTAGGACATAAGAATTAGTAACAGTCTGTAACTTTGTAACATGATTTTCTTCCACAGTTAAATACTATTTTAATTACAGAGTATACGTCAGTTACAAGACTTTTTTAAATTTATTTAAATGAAATTTAAACACGAGTTGAATGTCTGGACTAAATTCCTTTAACATCTAAATGTTTATATTCTTCTTTCAACACTGTTTTTGATAAGCCAATGGTGTTTGTCAGTGTTACAAGTAATAATCAACATAAGATACTTTTTAATTTATCTTTATAAAGCATAAGGGGCCTGGCATGGCCTAGCGCGTTAAGGCGTGCGCTTCGTAATCTGAGGGTCGCGGGTTCGCGCCCGAGTCGCGCCAAACATGCTCGCCCTCCCAGCCGTGGGGGCGTTATAATGTGACGGTCAATCCCACTATTCGTTGGTAAAAGAGTAGCCCAAGAGTTGGCGGTGGGTGGTGATGACTAGCTGCCTTCCCTCTAGTCTTACACTACTAAATTAGGGATGGCTAGCGCAGATAGCCCTCGAGTAGCTTTGTGCGAAATTCCAAAACAAACAAAGCATAAGTGACGTTGACAGACATAACTAAAGTCTACTATTAATAGTTCTTTGTTTTTGTTATTGTAAATACCTTTATTTCTTTTTTTATTACAGAACGTAACAGTATTGTTACGTAACAGTATTGTACAATTCTTTAAACATAACATTCTTTAAGCAAAACGTATAATTCCTAATCAATTAATTCGTATTTTGGTTATTATGGTTAATATATTATGTATTTATCTAATTTGTCTTTGTATTTACTCATTAATTTAATTGCAAATAGATTGTTATAACTAAACAATTTATTCGAGCTTTTGCACAATGTCTTCCTCTCTGAAGGTATAGGATGTTTTCTTGAGAACAAAGCAAGGTTGGGAATAGAACCCTAAATTTTAGCGTTGTGAACGCGAAGACTTAACACTGTCCCAACAAGATACCTTGATGTATACACAAACCTAGTACAAACAAAAAACATAATTTATGATATACGTATGCATATAAAAATACAATAGTACTGTCTTTTGTATGTCCATCTAACTACTTTGCGTGGTGTGAATGAATCTTCATTAAATGTTATGTGGGGGTACATTGGGTCTATGCTGGGGTATCTGAAACTTTCTAGTTTTGCATTTTGTGGTTTTTGTGGATGTCTTTGTTTTTTACGACCACCTAATCTTCTGTAAATGAATCTTTATTAAGTCTGGTACGAAGTGTTATTGGTCCATGAGAATATATATTCAAATCTTTCAGTCTTGTACTTTAAGTTTCGTGGATTTTATGGGTATTTTTACCACTACTTTGATAGATCTTCGTTACATATGGCATGAGTATTTGCCAAACGTTTTCACGTTTTGTGTTTTGTAGCTTTTATGGGCATTTTTGCGTTTGTTTGCATGTTAGGGAAGTAACTTTTCATGTCTTGAGATAACCTTTAATTTTTCATGAATTTGCTTAATTTCCGTCCGGGTGTAATGTACTCCAGCTTGTATATACATTGCTGACCAAAATCTTAAGGCCAATGAACATAAAGAAAAATATATGCATTTTGCGTTGTTAGACTCAAACACTTACTTCAGTAGAGCTTCGAAATATGAAAATATATAAGGTAAAATAAAAATAAAAACCTTTTAGCATTTAATATGGAAAATATGAACACTATGAAATTAGCCTAAATACTAGCTGGTCAAAAGTTTAAGACAACACTGAAAGGAAGCGTTAATCGGTAAACACGTAACGAAATTTAGTAATTTGTGTTCAAGCATTAGCGTTGTCAACATCTCCCCACTGATATCTCCTGTGTTACATTGGGTAAAAACATGACAAAGGATAAAAAGTTGACAGAGTTTGAACGTGGCAAAACTGTCGAGCTGCAAAAGCAAGGTATCTCTCAACGTGTCATCGCTGGTGAGATTGGGCGTAGTGAAACTGTTGTTTCAAATTTCTTAAAAGATTCCGAGGGATAAGGAACAAGAATTTCAAGTGATTGTCCTAAGAAAATTTCGCCGGCGTTGAGCAGGAGGATTCAACGGGTTGACCGGCAAGACATCAGCCGATCGTCAAACCAGATTAAGGTCCTTACGGACGCAGAATGCACCTCAAGAACAATAAGACGGCATCTACAAGAGAAAGACTTTAAAAACCGTAAACGTCTTCAAAGGCCACGCCTCCTTTCACATCACGAAACAGCTCGGTTAAACTTTGCTGAGAAGCACCAAACATGGGACGTAGAAAAGTGAAAGAAGGTTTTGTTCTCTGATGAGAAAACAATTAACCTGGATGGTCCAGATGGCTTCCAACGTTACTGGCACGATAAGGATATCCCATCAGAAACATTTTCTACACGACACAGTGGAGAAGGTTTCATCATGATCTGGGGTGCTTTCTCCTTCCATGGAACAATGGAGCTTCATGTTATACAGAGACGTTAAATCGCAGCTGGCTACATTGGCATGTTGGAGAGAGCATCCTTATTGACTGAAGGTCTTCGCTCGTGTGGAAATGACTGGATTTTTCAGCAGGACAACACTGCAACCCACAATGCCCGCAGAACAAAGGACTTTTTCATGGCGAATAACGTAATTCTTTTGGACCATTCAACGTGTTCGCCCGAACTGAACTCCATTGAAAATGTTTGGGGGGTGGATGGCAAGGGAAGTCTATAGAAATGGACGTCAATTCCAAACAGTACATTATATTCGTGAAGCCAAATTTACCACTTGGAATATCATTCCAGCCAGCGTTATGCAAACGCTTATATCGACCATGCCAAAGCGAATGTTTGCAGTTATTCGCAATGATAGCCGTGCAACTCACTACTGAGACCTATTGTTGGGCATTTCCTACCCTGTTTAGAACTTCTTTTTGGTATGGTCTTAAACTTTTGACCAGCTAGTATTTAGGCTAATTGCATAGTGTTTACATTTTCCCTAATAAATGCTAAAACGTTTTTTATTATTTTATTTTCCCTTTTTGTATTTTCTTCTTTCGAAGCTCTACTCAAATAAGTGGTTAAGTGTAACAACGCAAGATGCATATTTTTTTCTTTATTATCATTGGCTTCAAGATTTTGGCTAGCAGTGTATATATATATATATTTATAAAATTACCTCATATGTGCAAATTCTGAATTTCATTGGTGTATTTCTAATATTCATTAAAAAACAGCCATTTAAAGTTAAAATATTCAAAATGTACGTGCTTTTCTCAAAGGTACATGAATTTAGAGATTGTCCTTCGAACGACATCACGATTTATAAGTGACACTTGAATCCAGTTTCTGTTAAGATAATCACGTGGAAGAATAAAATCGTAGATTTAAATCAATAAATTTTAAAAAACTGCTTTAGAATTAAATGCCCAAACTGTGTAACAGTATAACCTTTTACTGGATATTTTATGAACAAGATATATACGACATAAAGTAGCTGCCACTTTCAGCGTCTTCAGACAACATAATTCGCTAATTCTTGCCTATAGATGGAGTTTAACGACGCTCCGAGAACACATTTTACTCAAACACAGTTATATAATAATGAAATGAATCACTTACTGAGGCCAAATAATGTGTTAAATGCACAACTAGTGATCTCGGCGCTGAATGCCCGGCAAATTACTGTATCATACATTTACATGTGAACATCCCTTGGAATAAGAATTACACCTGAAACAAGGTGTAATTCAATTGTGGTAAGTAAAGTGGAGCCTCTTGTAACAGGTGAGAATGAACGAACACAAAGGTCATCGTGAAACACTGTCCTGGGGTCATAAATTCTTTACCAAATCTGTGATGGACGATTTCATTAGCATGCCAATCTTTTGTTTCAGCGAACTATGTTATCTGTCAAAAAGCATGCACAATCCAAGCCTAGTTCCAAAATAATAATATCAGTGTTTTGGTAAAGCGCATCCAGAACCTAAAAAGTAATAATAAATAAATCCTATGACACCTTGCGGAAGAATAAATTCAAAAATGTAAAAGTTTTCCGTATGTCATAAACTGGCCAAACTTCTGTTTGTTTTTGGGTTTTTTTTCGCACAAAGCTCGAGGGCTATCTGTGCTAGTCGTCCCTAATTTAGCAGTCTAAGACTATAGGAAAGGCAGCTAGTCATCACCACCCACCCCCAACTCTTGGGCTACTCTTTTACCAACGAATAGTGGGATTGACCATCACATTATAACGCCCCCACGGCTGGGATGGCGAACATGTTTGGCACGACTGGGATGCGAACCCGCGACCCTCAGATTATGAGTCGCACGCCTTAACGCGCTTGGCCATACCGGGCCATGACATGATTGGTCATAGTGACATGGGCTCTAATGAAGTGACGATTTTCCATTTCAAGTTAATGTAAGGTAGTGAGAATCTGTATAATATAGATTTTGCCTGGATGATAATTACTTCATAGGAAGAAGTGGAACTGTCATTGCAATATCATAACATAAAACTTAATCTCCGGAACGAAAATGAGTTCAGGTTGGTCTTTTTGGATACTCTAATTTATCAAAGTCAGGATGGCATCGAAGTGAGTTTGTCAAAGAGTGTTCTCATGTAGTGTGTAGGTTAGGGTGTTGGACTTGTAATGTGCGGGTCACGGGATCAAACCTCGCTGCCGAACATGCTTTCCTTTTCAGCCATAGTTGTGTTATGATGTGACAATCAATTCAATTATTCGTTAGTAAAGAGTGACCTGAAGTGTTGACAGTGAGTGGTGTCTACTAACTGTCTTCCCTCTAATATAGCACTCTAAAACTGAAGACAGTAAAGTCGATAACTCTCGAGGAGCTTTGTACGAAACTCAGTAAAGAGTTTCCTAACGTGACAAGCTTAACAAAGTATAACTTGTGAAAAATGTTAGAAGTACGTTTGGTAAAGTTACCGCAACTACTTTTCCAAATTTTTTATATTCGAAACGAAGATCTCTGACTTTATTGCTAAAGCACGTGCGTCAACAAGAGGGAATCCTCAATAGCCGTTGCACTTGAAATT